>NC_059429.1:139021982-139321982 GCF_021028975.2 Sphaerodactylus townsendi | reverse complement strand
CCTTGCAAAGAGCCGTAGCCGTGTCGACTGGGGGGACACACACGTCCTTTTCAATGAATCACACACACAACTGCGCAGACTGGTAGAAGGAAACTGGGGGGATATGGGTCCCAGAACATACAGGCCAGCAGGCCGTCCTGCACAGGAGCCCCCCATTTACCCTGGAGGGCCACTGGAAAGGACAGAGGCTGAGTGAGCCCCACAAACCTGAAGAGGTCACTCAGAGATCTGAGCTGTCAATCAATATGCAGATGACAAGTCGCTCTATCTCACGCTACCCGCAGATCCCAGGGAGGCTGGCTGTGAGCACTGGGCACAGGGGGCTGGAGGCAGTTTTGAAATAGACTGAGGTTGGGGTTGAGCTGAAATGTAATCCCAGCAAGACAGAGGTGCTACCAGTGGGAGGAACGTCTGACTCAGGAAATGTGTTGCACCTGTTCTGGATGAGGTTGCTCTCCCCCTCAAGCGGCAGAGAAGATCTTGCCACTGTGGTGCATATGCTGGTAACATCCTGATTAGGTTTCTGCATCGTGCTCCTTGTGGGACTGCCCTTGAAGATGTACAGACGCTACAACTGGAACAGAAAGCTGCAGCCAGAGTGCAGCAGGTCATCCCACACCAGTCTTGTCCACTTACATAAGAACAAGCCAGTTGGATCAGACCAGAGTCCATCTAGTCCAGCTACTCGCAGTGGCCCACCAGGTGCCTTTGGGAGCTCACAGGCAGGAGGTGAAAGCAATGGCTTTCTGCTGCTGCTCCCGAGCACCTGGTCTGCTAAGGCATTTGCAATCTGAGATCAAGGAGGATCAAGATTGGTAGCCAGAGATCGACTTCTCCTCCATAAATCTGTCCAAGCCCCTTTTAAAGCTATCCAGGTTAGTGGCCATCACCACCTCCTGTGGCCGCATATTCCAAACACCAATCACACGTTGCGTGAAGAAGTGTTTCCTTTTATTAGTCCTAATTCTTCCCCCCAGCATTTTCAATGAATGCCCCCTGGTTCTAGTATTGTGAGAGAGACAGAAAAATTTCTCTCTGTCAACATTTTCTACCCCATGCATAATTTTATAGACTTCAATCATATCCCCCCTCAGACGTCTCCTCTCCAAACTAAAGTCCCAAACGCTGCAGCCTCTCCTCATAAGGAAGGTGCTCCAGTCCCTCAATCATCCTCGTTGCCCTTCTCTGCACTTTTTCTATCTCTCCGATATCCTTTTTGAGATGTGGCGACCAGAATTGAACACAGTGCTCCAAGTGCGGTCGCACCACTGCTTTATATAAGGGCATGACAATCTTTGCAGTTTCATTATCAATTCCTTTCCTAATGATCCCCAGCATAGAGTTTGCCTTTTTCACAGCTGTCGTGCATTGAGTTGACATTCCCATGGAACTATCAACTACAATGCCCAAATCCCTTTCCTGGTCTGTGACTGATAGCACTGACCGCTGTAGTGTGTATGTGAAGTTTGGATTTTTTTGCCCCTATGTGCATCACTTTACATTTTGCTACATTGAACTGCATTTGCCATTTCTTAGCCCACTTACCTAATTTATCAAGGTCCACTTGGAGCTCTTCACAATCCTCTGCGGTTCTCACCACCCTACATAATTTGGTATCACCTGCAAACTTGGCCACCATGCTACCCACCCCTACTTCCAGGTCATTTATGAGTAGGGTAAAGAGCACTGGTCCCAAAACGGATCCTTGGGGACCCCACTCACTACATCCATTTACACCCACCCTTTGTTTCCTGTTCCTCAACCAGTTTTTAATCCATAGGAGGACTTCCCCTCTTATTCCTTGATTGCTGAGTTTTCTCAATAGTCTCTGGTGAGGAACTTTGTCAAAAGCCTTTTGGAAATCCAAGTAGACAATGTCCACTGGTTCCCCCTTATCCACATGCCTGTTTACACCCTCAAAGAACTCTAGTAAATTTGTAACACAGGACTTACACTGGCTTCCAGTTTGCTTCTAGGTCCAATTGATAGTGCCAGGGCTGACCTTTAAAGCTCTGAATGGCCTGGGACCAAAATATCGCAAGGGCTGCCTTGTCCCGTAGGAACTTGCCCACTCACTCCGGTCACCGTTGGAGGACCTACTTGTGAGGCCGATATGAGGCTGGACAGGCAGCCACCTGGGAAAGGGCCTCCTCCGTCATGGAGCTCCCTCCCCAGGGAAATCTATTGGTCTCCCTCCCGCAGCGCATTTGGCCAGCAGATGGAGATTAGTTTTCTGTCCTTGTGGCTGGCATCCTCCCAATAACAGCCACTGGCTCTCCTTCTGGTGCAGCTAATGTGTTTTGTCCGAATTATTTCATACCGATAGACTTTATTTTCAATGGTTTCAGTATTTTTATGCGTGCAACCTTCTGGACTCTGATTGAGTGGAAAGGCAGTATAAAAATGTTTAAAATAAATAAATCTGACACTTCTCCAATCCCTGGGAACCAGAGGTTTGATGCCAATGGATACGGGGCTTCACTTCAGCCACTGAGAGCGCTCCCCTCCACAAATCGGTGGGTGCTGGCAGGGACTCTGACATGCTCACTAGGCAGTCCAGCCCTAGTGGAGGGAGGGGTGTGGCTGTAAGCTTCCTCTCTCTGTGGAACGCACTCAGGATGGCGACTAGAGGTGCCTGCAGTGCGGCACGGCTGCATGGTAGCCAGCAGGCCCTCGAGACTGGGCTGGCCAATTCCATGGCAGAAGAGACAGGCGGGGTGATCAGCTCAGATGGTTTCAGAGGAACACCTGAGATAGTCCTTCGCTCTCTCCCTCCTTCCTATCAGCACCCCTCACATGACTGAAGAACGTACTCAGTGGACAATGCTAATCATGCCAGTCCCACTCAGTCAGCACTACTCCACTGGGACAGCACTCATGGGCTCCCCAGTGGCCTGTGACGGCCCCTCAGGGGGACAGCGTGCATGCTGCTGGGTGTGCACGGAAGAGCCCAGAGCAACAAACACTAGCAATAGGTAGAACAGAGGCAGCACTCTCTGGATTGCATAGAATCATAGAGTTGGAAGAGATCACAAGGGGCATCAAGAACGTGCACCCCCTCTTGAGACCAAGAGCTACACTGGCAGGGCCCAGCATGTCCCCAGAACCCACTGCAGAGTGGCCCTCCTGCTCCCTCATCCCCAAGTCACCTCCCTGCGCTGCTCCAGCAGCCCTTCCAGCTTCTCCGGGGCCCGGCGGCCAAGCCCCTTGGCCCGCTCGGCTTCATACTGCCGCTGACTGTTGTCTTTCTGCAGGCTGACACTCAGAGCCACGCGCACCAGGCCTGTCATCAGTTTCATGGCTGCAGAAGAAGGAAAACAGGCAAACCCAAGTCCTCTCAACCAACTCCAGCTCGCCAGAGCCACGTGGCCCACCCCAGCTCGACAGAGACCCAGCTCCTACCTGCCAGGGTACTGGTATGGCGGAAGGCTCGCACTTGAGAGTCGGACATGCCAGTCAGGAGGGCAACGAGGCTGTCCATCAGGTATTCATCATACACAACATCATATTGGGTGCGGTGGATGAGAACGGCTATCAGCTCACAGAACCCCCTCTGGAAGCGCCGCCAGACCAAGGTGCTCAGGGAAAGCGGGTACTCTGCCGAGTCCTGGGGGGAGAAGGGGGAGGGGGCTCAGCTGGGTCTCCATGGGATGGAACCACAACAAAGTGCATCTGTTTGGACTTTATCTGCTCCGTTGGCTCTCACCTCATGAAAGGACTGTGTCAGCTGCTGGATGATCTGGGAGTTCTGGAGGCTCTTCAGCATTTCGTGGGTCACCACCCCTGCCAGGGAGAGACACAGCTCAATGCCGGCCCAAATTCCTTGAGCTGCACTTGATACATTAAGTACCTTAAAGGTCAAGAAGTAATTCAAGGGGCCACTACATGTAAAACTGCTAAGTATCAAAAACACATGTTTTTATTTCAAATTAAAATCATCTACATTTATAAAAAGACCATGATAGCCTGCCATATGCTCACAAAATCACCATTACGGCCACAGGATCCTATGGGACACTTTTTTGACCCTTACAAGCAGATACATTTCAGCCAACTGGTTTTCTCAGTGGTCAAAAGTAATACAATAATACAATGTTTAGCTACCAGGTCACAAATTACAATTATAACGTTTTTTGAGACCAACTGTTAACAGAGCTGTTTAAAATTGGCATTTAGGTCTTTCACGCAGTCATATCCTGTTAAAGAATATTATGCAATGTGCCAATCATGCCCAATTCTACTATGGAAAAATCCTACCATGCCTCGGTTGTAGAAAATTCTTAAATTAGGTACTAATTCTAGTTTGATAAGAGTTAAGTTTGTCCCGCCCTTTGTTTCTACATTTGATACAACCAAGCTGTCACGCAGGGACGTTGGCATATCAGCCGCAACAATTTGGGAGCTAGGGAGGAAAGTACCATACACACATTTGAATAAAGAAAATGGCACTTGGCAGGCACAAGCCGCACACCCAAGCTCCAGAAAGAAATGGAAGGGAGACAGAAGGGCTTTCCCAGAATGTCCTCAGGCCTCTTCCACATCCTGGGGCCGTGTGCCCCACCCTTGGGATGCAGCTCAGCCAAATCAGAACGGGCCAGGTTCACTCTGCTGCAAGGCTCACCTTGGGCCAGGTATCCTCTCGGCCTAACCTCCCCACACAAGCCTGATGTGAAAGGAAAGCACTAGCACCCTGTTCTCTAGAAGAGGAGCGGGATTAACAGCCGCCAGCGAGAGCCAGGTGGTGTAGTGGTCAAGGCCCTGGGTGAGAACCTGGGAAGCCCCAGTTCAAAAACCCCATTTGTACTCTGGAAGCTTGACCGTGGGCCAGCCACATCCTCCCCACCCTGACCCTGGTTAGTATTTGGAAAGGAGACCTCCACGGAATGCCAAGGTTGTGATGCGGAGGCAGGCCGTGGTCCCGCGCATCCAAACATCTCCTGCCTCGAAAGCCCTACAGGGCTGCTGCAAGTCAGTTGTGACCTGACTGCAAAAATAGACAAAGGAAGCCACCACGGGGGAGGGGCTGCGGCTTAGCAGAAGAACCTCTGCTTGGCCCTGCAGAAGGCCGCAGGTTCAAGCCCCAGCAGCCTCTCCAGCTGAAAGGGCCGGGCAGAAGCTGATGCGAGAGAGTGGGCAGCGCTGGCCTTGGCAGCCCAAGGGTCTGGCTCAGGATGAGGCGGCCTCCTTATGCGTTCGCTGTCTGTCTCTTAGCACTAATTTCACACATTCAGCTCCGAAGTTTTGTCCTTTGTCCTGAATCAATCCCTTGAGAAGAGCTTCTTCATCCAGGAGACCTGATGCCTCAAAGATGAGAGAGCAACACTGCAAACAAGTTGAGATTGCAAGCAGGGAGGAAGCAGAGCAGACGGCAGCAGGACACACCCGCCACGCCCAGGACTCACCTCTGCAGCCACAGGACTGCACCAGAAAGTTGACCAATTCCAAGAAACCCAATTCCCGGTCCTCCTTGTAGCTCTCCAGCCACTCGTCAACCACAGTCTGGAATTGTTTGGGGAAAGGAAAGAAGGCAACAGAGGAACGGGTGGGGAGAGCACGGCGGCGACGTGCCCAAGGGAGTCCTGCCTGCAACTACCTCTGTGTCCCCACATCCTTTCCGCTTCTGCCCCTTTTGCTCTGCAGCCCACCCACCCCCTCCCCTTTGTGCTGTCCTCTTAAGCTTGGCACTTCTTCCCAGAACACATCCAGGGTGGTCTCTCGCCCCCTCTGCGGCCCTCTGAAAGCTGGAACAAGAAACAGTCACATAACAGCGCAGAGTGATGAAAGGGGGGGGGGGGCAGGAGCAGGCCAGCGGCTCCAGGTCATTCTGCACGCAAGACTTCCCCTTTTTCCTCTGCCAGCCAAAATGGGAAGGGGCCCCTGGCCAGCACTGCAAAGGTTGGGTGCCAGGGCCCCCCTCTCCTCTCCAGCCCTGCGCCCAGCACAGAGGAACGCCAGTGGCTGCAGCCCTCAGAGCAAGACCTGGCCCGCCTCCCGCTGTTCTTGCAGGCGGACTCAGGGAAGGAAGTCCAGGCAGGGCTGTCTCTGCGGGGCCCTTGGCCAGAGCGGGCAGGACGGCATTCCTGGCTGAGCCTGCAAGCAGGGGCAGCTCCCACAGCCCACCACTCTCCGCACAGTCTTGAGGGGGTGGCATTCGGGCCCACTCCCACTGCACGTGGCTCCAGCCCCCCCCCCCCCCACCAGGAGAGCTCTTGCTCCACCCGTGGCCTCACCTCCATGACGCTTCTGCCCAGCTTCACCGCCTCAAAGAGGTTCCCGGCTCCAGTGGGTGGCTGAGCTCCCACGCCGTGGGGGGCATCCTTGCGCAGCCGCTTGGCTCCCTGGAGAACGAGGGGGAGGGAATGGGGGGCTGAGCAGCAGAAGCCACCCCTCTCCCCACGCCAAGGAGCTGTGGGTTTCCCGGGCTGCATGGTGGCCGTGTCCCAGTAGCATTTCCTCCTGACGTTCCGCCTGCATCCGTGGCTGGCAGCATCTTCAGGGGATCGTCAGGAGGGAACGCCACCGGCACACGGCCACGCAACCCGGAAAACCCCCCCCCCCCCGGCGACTGCGGCCGCGGAAGCCCTCGACAGCACACCTCCCTGCACTGCTGCACGCGAGGGCTGCCGACGCCGCGGGGCCCCCCCCCCCCCCCCCGGGGGGGGGGGGGGGGGGGCTGGGGCAGTGGGGAAGCTCTGCAGGGTGTCACGGCCGGAGCCCCCTTCCCCGGGTGCCGCGGGGGGGGGGCAGCCGCGCTGCCAGGCCTGGGGGCCCCTCCCGGCCCCTCGGGGGCTTCCCTGCCGCTGCCAGGGGGGGGGGGGGATGGAGATGACGTGTTCCTGCGGCGCTCAGTGACAGTCTGTGTTGGGAAGGCCGGCCGAGGGCCCCGTGGGGGGAGTCCAGCAGCGGGGCCGGGGGCGAGGCCTGCCCTGCCCCTTCCTTCCTTCCTTCCTTCCTTCCTGTGGGGCGGCCTCGTCGGGCAGATGCCCCAGGCCAGAGACGGCTCCTCCGGGGCTGCTGCTGCTGCTGCTGCTCCACGCGACCACCCTCAGGCGAGCCTCCACAGCCAGGCGCAGTCAACCGCTGGGCTCCGCAGCCGGGAGGGGGGCGGGAGCCGGCTGCCGCCCTCTGCATTGGGGTCCCGGGAGCCCCCTGCCTCTGCCACTCCCCCCCCGGGGCCCGCCCGCCCGCCCGCCCGCCCACCCACCCACCCGTTGCTGCGGCGCGAGGGCCGCCCGGGGGCGCCGCTTGCCGGCCTGGCCGCGGAGGGTCTCCTCGAAGTCGCTGCCGGAGCCGCTCCAGCCTTCCTCCTCCTCCTCCTCCTCCTCCTCGGCGCTGCTGCTGCTGCTGCTGTCGGGCCGGTCCCTGGCGGAGGGGGGGAGGGGGGGGATGAATCGGGGCCCCCGGAGGCCGCCGCCCCTCCCCTCCCCTCCCCTCCCCCGCGGGGTCGCCACTCACTGGGCGGGCGGGCGGCGGCGAGGGGGCGGGGACGGGGGCGGGGCGGCGTCCCGAGGCGATTCCCGCGCGCGGCGGCCCGAAGCGGAGGGCGACATGATGGCGTCTCCCTCCCTGCCCGCCTGCCTCTCCCGCGCGGGAAACGGGGAAGGTGCGCGCGCAGCCCGGCGACCGGCCTCGTGCCTTGAGCCGCCTCCGCAGCGCCGCCTGCAGGGCCTTCTGCGCACGGCACCCCCCCCCCCCGCGAGCCTCGTCTTCATCCACCTGTATGGTGGCAGGCCGGCCGGCCGGCAGGGGGCGCCTCTTGCGCTGGGTGCGGAGCTGAAGCCTCGCAGGTGCCCCCCCCCCGCCCTTTGGGCGCTGAAGGGCAGGAGAAGCCCAGGAGGCGCCCAGCAAGACTCCCCCCCCCCGCCAGCCAAGACTCTCCAGACAAAGCGGGGGGGGGGGCGGACGACTGCTCTGCAGAGGTTTAATGGGGGGGGGGGCAGCAGGGCGTGGATGCGAGCGCTTGGCACACGTTCTCCAGCCTCCCCACTGTGCCACCCACCGTGGTTGTAGGGCCGGGAGAAGGTGGACCACCCCACCCCCACTCCAGGGGCTGCAGGAAGGGCCTGTCCTGGGCTGTGCCTCCCCACCCCTGCTGGAGGAGGGGGCTGTTTGGGCCATGGCCTCTGCTGAAGGGGGGGTGTCCCCGCCACTGCTGCGCTGCCATTGCACTGCTGGGGGTGGAGGGGCGGGAGTGGGCAGCTGATCTGGGCTGAGGCAGAGAAGGAGCCCCTGTGCCAGCTGGGGAGGGGAGGTGCCTGTGGTGGCCAATGGCTGGGGCGTGGGGGGAGGTGCTGTGGGACCTGGCGGCTGCTTGTCCCCAGGCCTGCCCCTGCCCATCCCCACGGGGATCAGGGCAGACCACTGTGCCCCATGGGACCCCCATGCCAGCACGGCCAGCAGCGCAGGATGTGGAGGGCTCAGGGACCAAGCCTGACCCTGCACATGTAGCCCCGCCCGTGCCCTCTGGCCTGCGTGTCCGTGGGCTTGGGGTCATGCTCTGCCATGACGTGGCCCACTACCTCGGCCACCCCGTTTGTTTCGGGGCCTGGGCCTGGTGATGTGGAGGGGGTTGGTCAGGTGTGAACATGTGCTCCCCCCCCCCCCCACATGTACACAGTATAGCAGGACAGGAGCTCCCAATGTCCCATAGGTAGGCAGGCCCGTGGCCACGGTGGTACAAAAAGGTGCTGGGCCCCGTGGGTCATTTGGCATGCCCTTCTGGTCAGCTCTGCGGGGTGGTGGGAAATCTGTCGCGAGTCTTTCAAGCATAAATTTCCTGCATATAAAAAAGGAAGCGCAGCAGGACTGAAGAGTGCAGGTTTCAAGAACTTGCAGGCCTTCCTTTGCACTTTCGTGGCCTTCCCCCACCCCCACCCCCCACCCCATCAAGACCTAGCTGTTATTTCTGTAAGTAAATAGACTCGAGTCCAACCATTGCTAAATACCAAGGGTGGGGCCGCAGCAGAGGTTTTAGAGAAGAGAACCAATATGTCCTCTGGACCCGGGTACAGAAAACCACAACTCGAGCTAGTTGATCCCAAAACAAAATAGGAAAACAGAGTTTTCGCCCCAGGTGTTGCGATGGGTATTCCGTTTTGCGTGACAAAGTTTTCTGCTTCCCTTGCAGAACATTTACAGAGACAATAGAGTTATGTTTACAGTGTCTGGTTTTAGTCACTGGAAGGCAGACAGACAGCCACACATCTTCCATTCTGCAATTGTTTGGGGTGGGACACTTTATGGAGCCAACACAGAATGGGGCTCTGATCCCTCAGCATGTGCTGGATGTGAGGTACGGTCTATCCGTGCTCTTAGAGGAGGGATTCACTTTGGGCAGTTCCGTTTTCTGCATTGCTTGACAAGGGGGCACGTCTGATGCTTTTTGCATTTCTCTCGTTTTGGCAGTCCTAGTCCTGGAGCGCCGCTTGTTAGACCTCTCCTGCTGTTGGCCTGCACTGCCTTATGCCAGGGTCTCACACTGAAAAACCTGCCATCAACGAAGAAGGAAGCAGGCAGCTGCGGGCTTCCTTGGTCCTCCCACAAGGCCATTTTTTGGCTCTGCACCTGCCAGCCTCCCCACACACCCACCCCACCGCCCACTGATGCTTTCCTTGCCCCGCTGGTCTGTGCTGTGGCGCTCCTCACCCAGGACTGAGAGCTTGCTGAGGATTCTGGGGGTCCCCCTTCCTGCATGGCCCCCGTGGCGGCAGGCAGTCCTGGCCTCTTGCCCGGCCCTTCAGATCTCCTTGGTAACTGACTGAAGGCAGCACTGTGAAGCCCCAGCCTTTGGGGGGCCCTTGAGCACTGGGCGGCACATTTCATAGGGGTCCCAGCTTCAGTGTAGGACACAATTGGAGGTTTGGGGGGTGGAGTCTAGGGAGGACGGGGTTTGGGGAGGAACTTCAGTGGGGTGCAGTGCCATGGGATCCACCTTCCAAAGCAGTCATTCTCTGCAAGTGGGGGGGGGGGGGGGTTGGGGGGCGGGGGGGGGATGGGGAACCCGCGGGAACCCCCCCCGCAGGGGGGGGGGGGGGGGGGGGGGGGGGGGGGGGGGTATTTAGGTTGCCTGGAGATCAGATGTAATCCCAAGAGATCTCCAGCCAAGGTCTGGAGGTTGGCAGCTCTATGGCACAAGGAGTCTTCTTGCCGGAGGGCTGAAAAGTTGTCGATTGATTGATTCCTGTGTTGGGGTGCTGTGTGTGGTCTGCCTTCCTCCCCAAGACTGAGTGCTCAGTGTAAATCTATATGATCAATAGGATTGAGACGTCCAAAAAGCAGCGCCACGGGACTGGCATTATAGAAGTCTGGAACAAACTGAACTATCGAGCACAACACGTTACGCAAGCAGCAAATGGCAGTGGAAAAACTGTGCTCCAAGAGCAAGGTAATGCAGGCCACACCCCACACGTAGGAGTCAAGAGCACAGGCCCAAAGTCATGGTGGGCTCTGGAGGACGGACTGCAGACCCTCTCCCACTGTTGCCATTGATCTCCGGCCCGCCAAGACCCCCCCATGTCCTGACCACTCTGGTTCTGGAGGACTTAAAAGTTTCCATTGCCTGTGACAGTCTTAGTCAGAATGCTTCAAATTACAGACGTCTCCAGAGGTCACACCACCCCTGGCCGAAGGAGCTATTCTTGCCTGACGAAAGTGTTTGCGCCAGCGGAATTACAACATCCCGGCAGGTTGCTCTGCAAAACTTTGTGGAAATTTTCGTTACCTTTTAGCCTAAAAGAGGAGGTGGAATCAACTACTAGGAGGACAGAAAGCCTGACATTCTGCCCACGAGTCTGCTGTGTTTTATCCCTGCTTGTTCTTAGAAACATTAAAAGCCAAAATCTCAAAGGGGTTTCTAAACCCAAATCCATCCTGGGAACAGAAAGGTCCCTTCATTGCTGACCAAAGATGTGCCTTCTGCCCATATCTGCACCTGGACACGGCTGAGCTGCATCACTTTCGCAGAGGGCTGCCAACTCTGAGTTGGGAATGCCTGGATACTTTGGGGGTGGAGCCTGGGGAAGGAGGGGAGGGGCCTCTGTGTGGTCTGACGCCAGGGAGTTCACCCTCCAAATCGGTCATTTTCTCCAGAAGAACTGACTTTGGCCGGCTGGAGATCAGTTGTAACCGTGTAGGATGGCCAATTGCCCCCTGGAGGCTGGAAATCTTACTCTCACCGTCTATCTGGCAGAAGCTGCGTGGGGTGTGTTCTTCTTGTGTCTGTGATGTGACTCAACTCCTTTGAACACAATTAGGGTGGGGGGAAAAACAATTTGCTGAGTTTACAAATGAGGTGAGAATGGCCACCACAAACTCTACCAATTGTGTTGTCAAAATGTTAGGTCTCATACCTTAAGAGTCAGTAAACGAACTCTGTATAATGTATTGTCAAAGGCTTTCACGGCTGAATTCAACTGAATTGGGTGGGTTTTCCAAGCTGTGTGGCCGTGGTCTTGTGGATCTTGTTCCTAACGTTTCGCCTGCATCTGTGGCTGGCATCTTCAGAGGTGTATCACAGAGGGAAGTCTGTTACACACAGACTTCCCTCTGTGACACACCTCTGAAGATGCCAGCCACAGATACAGGCAAAACGTTAGGAACAAGATTTACCAGACCACAGCCACACAGCCCGGAAAACCCACCACAACCAGAACTCTGTATAGTTGATCATTAGCATGTATTGAGAAGTGTCAGAGCACCCAACCTTGGCAAAACCAGTTCTGACAAACCTGGCTTTTGCCACCCCTGTTATCCCCTGCAAGCACCCCCTCCTGAATTCCCAAGAATTTGTGAAAAACAGGCCCCGGAGCTGAGGCACCCCAAGGTCACCACCAGATAGTAAGAGAAAGTCACTTGGCTCATGGGATTAAGGTGTTAGGGGAAAGCCTAGTTATCTACAAAGCATGTGAAGCCATAAAGCAAAGATCAAGGAAAGAATGCCCCAGATGGCAGTGGTAACATAGAGCAGGCTGGTTACTGATATCCATTATTGTTGTTGTTGTTTTTGTTGTTGTAGATTTCACAGCTGCCAGATCTTTAGCTGGTTTTTGGCCTTCATTACAATTCGAGCCTCACCCAGAAGCCTAGGAAGTTGTAATGTATCGGCGTAGTATTCGTGCGGATCCCAGCAGGGCTGCCTTCTGAATTTGACAGATGTTAATTTTGTCAATTCAAAGATGTTTCAAGTGCTGCCCTAGTGGCTTTGGGATGGCTTCCAGCGCAGTTGATTTCACTATCACTGGGGCTTAATCTTCAGCTGCTTTGTTATTAAGACGCTGAAGCTCGATTTTCAAGTCGCTGTGTTGTTGTTGTTGTTGTTGTTGTTGTTGTTGCTGTTGTTGTTATTTAAACTGGATAAACCACCCACCCCCAAAGGGCTCTGTAGCAGCATTTGAGTTCCAATTCCCAAACCTTTATTAGGCATAAACAGCATTTGATGTGTAGTGTTAAGCAGTTACAATGAGGCAGGAATGCATCTCAATCACCTAGGTACAATCCCCCTGACACAAAGGCTTTCACGTCTGGAATCGTCTGGTTGTGTGGCTGCAGTTTGGAAGTTTTTGCTTCTGACATTTCGCCTGCATGTATGATTGACATCATCAGAGACATGTCAAGGCAAGTTGTATTTCTACATGTCTCTCCATGACGTACTTCTGAAGATCTTGAAGGCACAATTTCAAACAGTTCCAGTGAAGAGGAAAAATGGGAGGTGTCTCAGGAAACCAGGATGGGTGTCTAAAGAACTTTCAACTGATCTAAGATTTAAAAGGGACATGTACAAGAAATGGAAAAAAGGGGCAGATCACCAAAGAGGAAATCAAACAGCCAAGATGGGGAGGGAGAAAGTCAGAAAAGCTAAAGTGCAAAATGAGCTGAGGCTTGTTAGAAAGGTTAAAAACAATTTAAAAGTCTTTGCGGATATGATGGGGTCACTGCATGGAGAAGATGGCAGAATGCCAGCAGGGAGCGGAGAACAGGCAGATCCACCCAAAGCCTTCTTTGCCTCAGCCTTCTCCCAGAAGGAAAACAGGGCTGAACCAGGGGGAAATGGGACAAAATATACAGTAGGCAGGGGAATAAATAAAGAGGTAGTACAGGAACACCTGGCTACTTTAAATGAATTCATATCCCTAGATAGCTTTAAAAAACCTGGATAGCTTTAAAAAGGGCTTGGACAGATTTATGGAGGAGAAGTCGATCTATGGCTACCAATCTTGACCCTCCTTGATCTGAGATTGCAAATGCCTTAGCAGACCAGGTGCTCAGGAGCAGCAGCAGCAGCAGAAGGCCATTGCTTTCACATCCTGCAGGTGAGCTCCCAAAGGCACCTGGTGGGCCACTGCGAGTAGCAGAGTGCTGGACTAGATGGACTCTGGTCTGATCCAGCTGGCTCGTTCTTATGTTCCTAGATAGTGAACCTTTTCGACACCGAGGGCCCAAATTGCAACCCAACACCCACGTGTTTATCGCAAAGTGCCAACACGGCCATTTAACCTGAATACTGAGGTTTTAGTTTAGAAAAAACGGTTGGCTCCGAGGTGGGCATTACTCAGGAGTAAGCTTGGTGGTAGTCAGTGGTTTTGCTTTGAAGCAACTGTGCAACTCTTAAATCACGACCCTAGGAGGGTTTACTCAGACACAAGCCCCAATGCCAGCAACCAAGCTTACTCCCAGGTAAAGGATCACGCTTCAATTATTCACATGAAAATCAGTGAGGTTTAACAGCGCTTAACAGGGTTACTTACACTGCTTCCCCAAAACTAGGTCTTAGGTTTAATGCTAATAATTGAGCCCAGTGGCCCAGGCCAGCCTAGATGTGTGTGTGTGGCGGGCACTGTTTGCGCATGCCCACAGAGAAGGCTCTGAGTGCCACCTCTGGCACCCGTTTCATAGGTTCACCAACACTGAACTACATCCCAGGGTATTAAAAGAACTGACAGAAGTAATCTCAGAACCATTTGTCATAATCTTTGAGAATCCCTGGAGAACAGGAGAAGTCCCAGCAGACTGGAGGAGAGCTATTGTTGTCCTCATCTTCAAAAAACGGGGGGGGGGGGGAGAGGACCAAAACAAATACCTCCCAGTCAGCCTGACATCAGTACCAGGAAAGATTCTAGAGCAGTTCATTCAAGAGACAGTCTGTAAGCACTTCGAAGGGAATGCCATGATCTCTAAAAGTCAACATGGCTTTTTCAAAAACAAGTCATGCTAGACTAATCTTCTTTTGATAGAGTTAAATCAGGAGTCCATCTTCCTGGCTAAACAAAATGGAAAGAGAGCCATTTTTGCAGTTGTATTAACCTTCTTCCCCTCAGTAATACCGTGCTGGTATGTAAGCCCATGGCTCTTGACTAAATCAGCGAGGGTTGGCTGAACCCCACTGAAAGTGAGACACTTAAGAAGTCACTGGAGTCCTCCGTCTTCCCAACCAGCATGACCTCCATCTTGTCAGTGTTCAATTTCACCCCGTTCACTCAGTGGCGGCTTAAGACCTCTATGGTACTGCAGGATTTACAAAGAGCTTGTATGTAAAGGAGGGCATCCTGTGGGACCGCGCAGGGTAAATGACACGCAGATGATGAAGCCTGGAAATTACCAGCCAGCCAGAGTCATCTCTGTGTCCCAGGAGTCAGTGTAAATTATCCTTAAAGCCCGAATGGCCACAGTGTATCACTGGACTCAGCCTGCAGGCGAAGGATGACTTTGTGTGTGTGAAGTGCCGTCACTTCTGACTCAGGGCAGCCCTGTGAGTCTGGGTGCTCCCAAAAGGCCCTCTCCTGTGCAGCCTTGTGCAAGTCTTGCAAGCTGAAACCTTCTTCACACAGCCCATCCAGCTCATGTGGCGTCTTCATATTTTCCTGCTGCCTTCAACTTTTCCTAGCATTGTTGTCTTTTCCCGTGACTTCTCATAATGTGACCAAAGTACAGCAATTTCAGTTTACAGCCCAGTTCTACGGGGCGGGGGGGGAGTGTATTCGTGGCATGGGGATGTGCCAGCATGTTTGTCCTCCCTGCTGGCATAAGGGGCACCCCAGCTGGCAGAGAAGGCAAAGACGCCAATGTCCGGGCACTCCACAGCTGCAGAACCTGGAAGTGGGCAATGCCGTGGAGCTATGCTAGTGTCCAAGCGGATACCAGTGCCGGGGTGAGGGTGGTCCGGGGCATTCCCAGGGGTGGAGCCAACTGTAGCCAGCCGCCACCTGGGCTTTCAAGCTGTGGCCAGGGCCTATTCCATTCAGCCCTATGGAGAGCTTTCCAGGGGGCCAGGGTTTTTCTTTTCTTTTTTTGCACTACCTGAAAGCCCCCTGGAGGAGGCCTGGGGGCAGAGCCGTCCCTGGCCACCGTGGCCTCTGGATTGGGCTGCCCGTCATGTCAGCTTCTAGGGGCAGTTCAGGTTTGTTTTGATCTAGAACACACTAACTAGGTTTTGGGGGGGGGGGGGGGCGTTGGTGGACCACAGTATTTGTAACCCGCTTTTCCATTCAACACATTTCAAAGGAATCTGTTTTCTTCCTGTCAGCTTTCTTCATGGTCCAACTTTCATACCCACACATAGTAACGGAGAAAACTGTTGCCTGAAGTAACTTGAATTAACTTGGTCTTAGTTCAGTGGTGGGATTCAAATAATTTAACAACTGGTTGTTTACAAGCACCATTTTCACAACCGGTTCTGCCAAAGTGGTGCGAACCGGCTGGATCCCACCACTGCCATAGTTGCCAGTGAGGCGTTCTGACACTCAAGGTTCGTTCTCAACTCCTTCGTGGCTCCCCTCAGCCTCTGCCCAACATCTGCTCTGGTCCTTCCAGCTGTGAGGATGTCTCTGGGAGCAGAAGGGTTAGGGCGAAGCGTCCTGCCAAGGGTGACCTGCAGCGCAATCCTACACAGAGTTCCTCCAGTCTAAGTCTGCTGAAACGAATGGGCCTAGACAGGAGCAAGTAGGTAGCGGGGTGGGGGGTTCCCCTCAGGTTCAAAAAAAACCCATTACATGTCTGAAGCTCCACCCCCCACCCCCCACCCCCCCCCCGTTTGTGTTTTTTGTATGTTTTAGTGTTTTTTGGCCTGCAGGGGGCGCAGTATTTAGACTAGCAGCACCAAAATCTCAGGGATTTGTTGGGGGACTCTCCTGATGAAACCACCCAGGTTTGGTGAAGGTTGGTCCAGGGGGTCCAAAGTTATGGACTCCCAAAGGGGGTGCCCCATCCCCCATTGTTTCCAATGGGAGCTAATAGAAGATGGGGGCTACACCTTTGAGGGTCCATAACTTTGGACCCCTGAACCAAACTCCACCAAAACTGGGTGGAATCATCAGGAGAGTCTCCTAAAGATACCTTGAAATTTTGGTGCTGGTAGATTAACAATTGCACCCCTGACAGCAGGCACCCCCCCCCCCATTTCCCCAGATTCTCCTTTTAAATCCACCCCCTTCAGCATGGATTTAAAGGGAGAATGTGAGGTGATGCTGTTTCAGGTCGGGGGGGGGGGATAATCCACCCCCAAAATGCACCACTTTCAATGTTGTTTTAACTGGGGACCCCAGATTCTCCCTTTAAGGTGGATTTAAAAGGAGAATCTGGCCTCCCTAGTTTAAAACCATTGAAAATTATGCTGTTCGGGGGTGGATCCCAGCATCACAGTGGTTGCTCATGCTCTTCCCCCTCTCCCCCCGCAAAACGACGACTACTATGATGACCGGGGAGGGGGGGGAGAGCTGCTTGAAGACCAGAAAACAGCTGGTTCAAATAAAGGGGCAGATCTCGCCGTGGGGGGGACGGAGATAGCGAGTGGGGGTTGAGGGGGGGGGCTGGCTGGAGATACATTTGCTGGTATTTGACTTTTTGCAAGTCATCGGGAGTCAGGAAGGACTGGAGGAACGGTGACCCATTTGTAAATAATTCCAGATTATTCCGGATGGTGAAAACAAAAGCAAAGATGGAGATGAGCTTCACATATGCGGACGGGGCTGGGCGGCATTATGGCAGCTAAGCAGGAAAAAGGGTTATTTGTTCCAATTGTTATTTCCTGCCTTTCACTATAAGGGTGACGAAGCTGCTCTCCTCCATTTTGTCCTTGCATAACCCTATGAGGTAGGCTAGGCAGAGAACAGGTGACTGGCTGCAGGTCACTGAGCAAATTTCCATGGCAGAGTCAGGATTCAAACCCAGGTCATGGTAAGTAGCTCAGTGAATACATCAACAGTGTGTAGTGCTGGTAGAAAAAAGTCAAATCCAAGGGAGTGAGAGGGCTGAGAACCTCGCATAATGCCATGATCCACAGCTGTGCAGTCTGGTGGGTTTCTAGTGCAGGTTATAGTGGGTTTTCTGGGCTGTGTGGCCATGGTCTGGTGGATCTTGTTCCTAATGTTTCACCTGCATCTGTGGCTGGCATCTTCAGAGGTGTATCACAGAGGGGATTCTGTTTCACACTGTGTCTAGTGAAAAGGGAAAGTTTAGTGTGGTATATACTTTCCCTTCTCTCTGGACACAGTGGGTAGCAGACTTCCCTCTGTGATACACCTCTGAAGATGCCAGCCACAGATGCAGGCGAAATGTTCGGAACGAGATCCACCAGACCACGGCCACACAGGCTGGAAAACCCACCACCACCAGTTGAATCCGGCCGTGAAAGCCTTCAAGAACACTTTTGCGACTCCCTTAACTGTGTACCCTTTTTGTATCTCGTTGCTAAGTCAGCCAAGTGAAACCTCCCTGCTTGACTGAAGGACGTGGAGCCACCGCCGGCCTGCAAGAGCAGCAGCAGTCTCTTTCGGGATCCGGGATTTTCAGCACCGAGAAAAGGACCACACGGGACAGCCCAGGCGAGCCGGACCTCCTCACATCGCAGGAGCTAAGCAGGGTTAGTATTTGGACGGGAGACCCCCGAGGAAGACCAGGGCAGGCAATGGCCAGTCTCCACTGAATGTATCGTGCCTTGGAAACCTCGCCAGGGGTCACCATAACTCAGAAACGTGCCATGCGGGCTCACGTGGTCACTTCACGCGCGACCCCCGTGCAGTTTCCCCTTGGAGGCTCATTTTTGAAGCCAGCTTAGAGGAAACAGATGCAAGAGCCAGACGACTTGTGTCCAGGTTGGAGCTCCTACATTTTGTTTTAGAATTTTGCAGTGGTGGGATCCAAAAATTTTAGTAACAGGTTCCCATGGTGGTGGGATTCAAACAGTGGCATAGTGCCAATGGGGCTGGGCGGGGCATGATGGGGGCATGGGCGGGCATTCCGGGGGCGGGGCATTAATAATTTCTCTGTTACTGTAAAAAACTCTTACTGTAAAAAAAAGTTCCTAATTTCCAGCTGGTATCTTTCTGTCCATCATTTAAACTCATTATAGCAAGTCCTATCGTCTACTGCCAACAGAAACAACTACTTCTCCGCTAATTGACTGCCTGTCAAATACTTAATACTTTCAAATACTTAATTTTGTTTCTTGAAATCAAAAGAAGGAGACTTTCTTTAAACAAGGAACTTTACCATATTTCCAAAACATGTTTTTAAAACAGCCCAACAGGGAGAGAATGATCCCACGCTTTTCTTACCCTTAGCTAACCAGCCACAGAGGAAATCCATTTTCAGGACTTGATGCCAACTGTGAAATCATCATGAGAATTGGTCACTACAGTTTAGTGAAGATTCACCCATCACCACTGTTTGTTAACTATATCTCTTGAAGGGAGCTAATACATTTCAATACTCAAAAATAATTTGCACTTTTAGATTAAGACACAAATTCATTAAAAACATGGATCCGATGGACCTTTCATTCCTACTGCATAGGCATATTCTAAGAGCTAGATTATCAAGGCTACTGCCAGGATACACATAGGTCATGATTTTTTTAAAAAATTGAGTAAGCATGTATGGTACTTAGTACCTTTCAAATTTCACTGTATACAAGAATGCTTTGTAATCCTTTAGCCCCATAAATACCTAAAAAATCAGTAATTAACACTCCCTTTTTATTCCTGGGTGACCTTGGGCTGAGTCACAGCTTTCAGCCCCACCCACCTCACAGGGTGTTTGTTGTGAGGGGAGAAGGGCAAGGAGATTGTAAGCCCCTTTGAGTCTCCTGCAGGAGAGAAAGGGGGGATAGGAAAATCCAAACTCTTCTTCTTCTGTTTAAGGTAAAAAATAAAACTTCAGAACACCATCCATTGTGAACTAGAATTCGACTTAATCCATACTGTATATTCTGCAAATATTTCACATTAATTAATCCAGGATTAGAGAAACAGATTAGCATAACATTCTCACATACAGGAATACAGAGCTTTTAAGTGGCCAAGTATCATGGTAAATCACAATTTATCATAAAATGAACAGACAGAGTGCCAAAATAAATAGTCTACAAGCAAGTAAAGAGTCCCCTGGACCCAACAGTAGTTAAAGGGTCCCTCCTCTTACTAGCCGGGCTACGAGAAAGAAGAAGCTCCAGGCTACGAGAAAGAAGAAGAGGGGGGGAGGCGAGGGCGTGGAGATGGAAAAGCAGACCCAATTAGTAACCCCTTCTCAGCACACACAAATAATTAGTAACCCACTCTCGGGAACTGGTAAGAACCTGCTGGATCCCACCTCTGGATTTTTGTATGCTGCTATTGATTTTAAGGGTTGTAATTGTGTTTTTAACTGTTGTTGGATATGATGTGCTGTGTTGTAAACCGCCTAGAGCCCTCCGGGGATGAGGCGGTCTACGAAATCCAAACAAACAAACAAACAAACAACAACAACAACATGAGAACAAGCCAGCTGGATCAGACCAGAGTCCATCTAGTCCAGCTCTCTGCTACTCGCAGTGGCCCACCAGGTGCCTTTGGGAGCTCACATGCAGGAGGTGAAAGTCATGGCCTTCTGCGGCTGCTGCTGCTCCCGATCACCTGGTCTGCTAAGGCATTTGCAATCTCAGATCAAAGAGGATCAAGATTGGGAGCCATAAATAATAATGATACATTACAACTTCCTAGGCCTCTGGGTGAGGCTCAAATTGTAATGAAGGCAAACAACCAGCTAAAGATCTGGCAGCTGTGAAATCAATAATAATAATAATAATAATAATAATAATAATAATAATAATAATAATAATAATAATAATAATAATAATAAATACAGAGGAGGCTTCCTGCTGGGTGTGGGGGGGAGATCCCCTGGTATTAGGAGCCTGAAATGCTGAAAAGTACAACAGCAATGTTAGCATCAGGCCTCGTCCTTTGCATGGAGATTAGGGGTGTGTTTGGAGCCTCTCCGGTAAGAACGAGGTCAGTGGGGCTCCTGGGGGCTGCTCCTTTGGGCGCCCTGTGAATTGCCGGAGCGGCCGTCAGCTGCCCTCCCTCATCACTCATGTGCCTCATTATGTGATCTGAATATGCACCAGGCTGTTGTTGTTGTCCCCTTCGTTTGGCTCAGCCGGCTCATTAAGGCGCCTGGCCAACATTCAGCAACTGCCCAGCGAGACTTCCTCCCACGGAAGCCACTCACCCCCTTCTGTTCAGACATGCACAGAGCCTCCTGCTGAGTCTCTTGCGGGGAAACCGGCTGCGTGGGTTTGCCAGTTTACTCATTTGGTGCAATGAGATGAGAGCGGGGAGTAAACTACCTCTTCCCCATTGCAGATCGTAAAACTGATATGCATTTCCTTTTCTGAAGAAGGAGACGGGCAGACGTTGGACAGAGGCCGGGCCGGCAGCTCTCAACACAGGCACAAATACAGGGGGAAGCAGGTCCTGGGGAGTCCCTGCCCGGACTCCTGAAGCTGACCAGCTCTTCTCAGCACGAACGGGCCTCTCTCCCTCTCTCTCTCTCTCTCTCTCTCTCTCTCTCTCTCTCCTGTGCCGTGAGTTAGTACGAAGAAGACACACAGGCCCCGTCCCTGACTGACAGCTGATTCCATTTCCTTTGGGCAGGAAGTCAAATGAATGTGAGGCAGAGGCAGCTTCCTTGGGTGCAGGGACAGGCAGGCGTGGGGTGTGTGTGTGTGTGTGTGTGTTTGTGCGTGCGTGCGTGCGTGCGTGCGTGCGTGCGTGCCCATTTCACATTTCTGGTACAATCCCAAGAAAAAAGGAATCTGCTTCTTCTAACAGACGAGTTTCCTGCAGCCCTTTCGCAATGGAAATTGCATCCATTTGATGGTTAAAGATTTCGTCAAAGCAGTTGACCAAGGCAAGGCCAAAGCTCACTCCCGTTCGCCTCCCAGGGCTGAGTGGGGCCGAGAGGCGGCAAGGAAAGGTTGGCAAACGCCTCTGGGCTGTTGTGTCAACTGCCACTTTGGTCTGTGCTTGGGGCTGGTTGCTCCAATGCTTCCCCCACTTGCGAAAGGGGTCGGCTCTGAGTCAGGCCAGCCAGCCACCTCCTGCTGGTTCAAGAGCGATGAGGCCTCCCTGCCCTTTCATCAGATGGGGGGGGGGCGGAGGGAATCCACAGCCCATTCGCAACAGGCTCCTTGTGGCTCTGCTACACAAATCCACTCCTCCCACTAGGTTGTGCAATCCCCAGGGGTGAGAGGGGCCCAGACAGAGGTCCATCACGCGCGGAGTGTCGTCCTCGGGGCTCTCTGCTGCGCAGTGGGGGGGTCGTAATGGGGTCCCCTCGCATTTCCCTGTTTATACGCAAGGAGGCAACACGCTGCCTGCGGTGCGGCTGGCCTGCCTCTGCTTCCGGGTCACTCCTGGTCGTGGCAAGACTGCCCCCGTCTGTGGATTGCTGCACTGCTGCCCCCCCCCCACCCTCGATCCTGAGGATATTCAAGGGAACTAATTAATCTACAAGTGCAACCCTGGAGAATCATCATGACTGTGTTTTTCCAGGTACCTGTCCCCCCAAAAAGTCACCCCTTCTGAGGATGTGAAACACAACACAACAAGATTTCCTGGAAGATGGGCTAAAAACCCACGTCAGGTCAGGGCGTGGCCCCTTTTCTCCGTCCAATTACCATGTACCTTTCAGCTACTCATGGCTGAGGCAGCTAAGTGGAGCGAGAGGAAGGAAAACCCAGTTGACTCAGCCATGAGGCGGATCGCTGCTCCTGTTGCTCCTGCTGCTGCTGCTGCTCTCCCGTTGGCCGTGGCTGGGCCTGAGTCATTGGGCACCCACAGAGATTTACGCTTACAAGCCTGATAGAAATGTGGAGAGGGCGTCAGTGGAGACCTGGCCCAGCCCAGCCCAGCCCAGCCTCTTCACGTCTCTGGAGATAAGCAGGGTCTGCCCTGGTCCGTGCTTGGATGGCCGGTGCTTCTGAGGGAGAACTGAGCCCAGGGATGCCCGGCCAAGGTGACGGCAGGAGGAAGGGAGGCACAGCGGGCAGGCGGACCGCCACAGGCCGTGGAAGGGAAAGCCCCGGCAGGGCCAACATGCAGCGCATGTCCCCAGCGGGAAGGCGTGACCCCAGAGCTCAGTGCAGCCCGGTGGGTGCTGGGATCGCGCTTGAGAAGGAGGGAGTTTCAGAGGTCTCTCTACTCATCGGTCCACCATGAGGTTTATCACGAACCCAGGAGTGGCCCAGCCTGCCCCCCTCTGACTCATGAGCCAAGGCACGCGCGCTGCCTGCCACACACGGCTCTTTCCGCAGGGATGTCAGTCCAGGAAGTGTTTGCTCAACCCCAGGGTTTCTGATGCAAGCAGCTGAAGGGCAGAAGGCTCGGCCCAGGCAGGAGCCACGGGTGCAGCCGGAGCGGCCTGGAAGGCGGTGGGAACACTGGCCACGGAGGCACAGACCAGCACCCCCAGCAAGTTTTCAAAAGGCAGCCTTTTAAGTGGGTGACATTTCCATCAACTGGCTCTGACCTTCTTCTTTGCGGTGAAACAAAACAGCGGATTCCCCCTTGCACAAAAGGCCTTGACTTCAAAAGAAGAGCCGGCCTTTCCCAAGCGATGCTCCTCACTCATGCAAGTCTCGAGGAATCTGCTGGTCTAGGGCCCTGTAATTTTGCTCAGGACAGCCCTGCCGAGCCCTCGGGTTCTCTGAGTGAAGTCCATGGCACCTTCTGACATTTCCATGCATTTCTCTGAAGCCCCGCCCCATGAGGAATAGAAGGAGGAGGAGGAGGAGGAGGAAAGTTTGGATTTATATCCCCCCTTTCTCTCCTGTAGGAGACTCAAAGGGGCTGACAATCTCCTTGCCCTTCCCCCCCTCACAACAAACACCCTGAGAGAGCTCCAAAGAACTGTGACTAGCCCAAGGTCACCCAGCTGGCTTGTGTGGGAGTGCACAGGCGAATCTGAATTCCCCAGATAAGCCTCCACAGCTCAGGCGGCAGAGCGGGGAATCAAACCCGGCTCCTCCAGATCAGAGTGCACCTGCTCTTAGCCACTACGCCCCTGCTGCCCTCTGGCCTTGAAGGGGCAACGGCCCACCCACACGGTAGAAGCTAGTCTCTTGACTGTCAGCCCAGAACAAATGGTTTGCCTGCCGTCACCCACAAAGACGACACCACGACATCAACTGGAACCGTCAGGCCTGCGTAGCTGCCTGAGAGCCCCCACCTGCCCTCCCCCACCCCCGGGGCTCCATGCCTGCCCCCCACCCCACCCTGCCAGGTGCCAGCGGCCCTGCCAATGGCCTGAATGGGGTCCTCTGCAGAAGACCACGCGGTTCACCTTGCACCTGGGGAAGTGGGGAAAGGCTTTGGCCAGGCTGAGGACATGTGCTTTCACCTCCTGCCTGTGAGCTCCCAAAGGCACCTGGTGGGCCGCTGCGAGTAGCAGAGAGCTGGACTAGATGGACTCTGGTCTGATCCAGCTGGCTTGTTCTTATGTTCTTAGGACCAGGCTGCCCCCCAAACCCGCACCTTCCCAAGCCTTGGGGTGCTATGAGATGGGAAGCGCCCAAAGAGACGCCCAGTTTCTGAGCAGCCCTTGGAGAGCGCAGCTGGGGCAGTTCTGCAGAGCCAGCCCCAAAAGCCCCCCCCCCCCCCAGCCTCATCTCTCTCCAGGTTCCCCAGCCGACCTCTCGGGAAAGGAGTTGCTCCGCCCACGGCTGGAGCGCACCCTCCTTCGTGTGTGCACAGCACAATCTGGGTGCATTAATATTTATCTCCTATATCATCTGCATGTAGATAAGGAGCCTGGAGCCGCGCTTGCATGGAGGCAGCTGACCTGCAGTCGTCCAAGACACGGTCTGAGGTCGCTCCTGCCCCAGCTGCCTCCTCCCCCTTCTCAGCTGTGCAGCAGGCGAGGAAACCGGGGCTGGCTGGGGTGGGGTGGGGTGGGGTGGGGGCGGGGTGAGGTGAGGTGAGGTGAGGTGAGGTCTTGGCTTTAGTGGTTCTCGAGCAACAGCCTCTCCTCCCCGGCCTCTACAGGGCTGGCAAAAGCTCTGCCTAATAGCTCCACATGTTCCTTTCGGGCACCAGCCGGCAGCCTCCTCCACGGCCTCCCATTCGGGCTGGCAGCCGCTGGGAGCTGTCAGGAGCGGAGCAGGGGAGAGCCAGGGGTGCGACACCCACGCACCTCATCACCCTCCGAAGGAATGCGCCTTAATTGGCTTGCACAACCAACCTCTTCCTCGTTGGGAAATGCTGGCCTTACAGTTGCATGAATTAGGAGTCTTCTTTAATTGCACTGGAGTTGGTGGGGGGGGGGGAGCATTTTTGCTCCCGGTCCCTGTCCCAGCCAATGGAATGGAGGTTGCTTAAGACGTCGGTGCCAGTCTAGAAGACCTCTGGGTGCCTCCTGAGTCAGGCTCTCTTCCCCCTCCCTTTCTTCCCTGGCAGGGACTCCCCTCCGAGCACCCAGAGTGCTCCACTCCCCAGCAGCGGACAGCCCGGCCTCCTGCTCCGCTCCTGCCAGGGCAGACGGCAGCCTGTCACCAGTAAGTTTATGGCACCTGCAGAGTGACTGGGAGCCTCACCCACCTCCCGGGGCCGCCCCTGGCTGGGGGGGAGGGGCCTCCGGTGTGTTGCTGCATATAAGAGGCTCCCTAAAACCCCTGGAGCTAATCTCTTCACCAGCAGCCCCAGGAACCACTGGAGGAGGCACCATGACCGGTAAGTGACAGCAGCAGCGGCCAGCAAGCGGCAGGAGGGGCCCTGGGGCAGAGGACCACACGGGGACGCTGGGCATCCCTGGCCTCGGCTCCAGTGGGCTGGCTCTCTCCCTCTGGGCCAAATGCCCCGCAGCGAAGGGGGAGTGGCCGTGTGCTGCCATGTCCCTCTCAGGGCTGGCCGGGTGCTGCCAGGGTCAGGGTCGGTCCCTGGGGGTCTGCAGGATAGACGACGCCCGTCTGCAGAGCTGGCCTTGGGGCAGCCCAGGGCACACAGCTGGGAAACGTGGCCAGGCGCCCTTACTTGGCAGCAGGGACTGATTGGCCTCAGGAGACCAGAGTGCCACCGGGCAGCCTTGGGCATCCAGACCCACGGCTGAATCTGCCTCTCAGAGGGGCCTGAGGGGCCCCATGGAGGCAGCGGCTGGTGGGGAGTCCTGGGGGCCTGTGGTGGAGAGGAGCCCCTCCCTGAGGGCGACCGGCCTCTGCTGCTCTGACCGGGGCAGCCCTTTATCCTCAGCAGACAGGCAGGGAGGCAGCAGAGGCTGACGGCTGCAGGGAGGGCACCTTCCCCGTGATAAGGAGAGGCTGGAGCTAGCGCCCAGCCCACAAGTTGGTGCTTGCAGGACGCGGCCAGCCTCGGGGCCGATCCTGCTTTGGCTGCCGCTGAGCCCGACTTGAGCCCAGCTCCAGGCCAGGGTCCCCAGCAGGAAGCCCCCCCCCCCTTCCTCCTCCTGCTCCTCCCGTGGCCGCCCCTGGAGCTCCAGTGGGGCTTGGCAGGAGATGCCTGGCTGGTCTGCCTCCCGACACAGAAGGAGCAGCGAAGCGCTCGCTAAGCACATTCCAGCCACGGAGAACTCCCCAGCTGACAGCTGCTTTGGCACTGCCTGGTAGCGCCTGGTCGCCTCGGCTGGGCAAGCCACTGCCGGCGAGGGGGCTGAGGGTTCCCCGGAGGAGCCCGCAGAGGGCACAGGCAGCAGGCGGCTGGAGGGAACTCCTGCCACGAACACAGGCCGAGGCAGAGAACTTCACATGGCCCGGTGCCCATTATTCACACACGCACCTGCTGCACGTCCTACCCTGGAGGGGCCTCGGGTGGTTTACGAGTAACGTTAAAGCAATTGTCGTTCACACCATTGAGGTAAGCCCGTAGACTCTCAGCACCAGCAGGGCAGCCACAAGCTGCGGGCCTCACAATAGCAGCAGCCCAAACGGACAGACCTCAAATGCCAGGAGGGAGAGACGGGCAAACCTCCCTGGGCGCCCAGTGCCGGAGTGCCCCCGCCACCGGGTGTTCTGCAGGCTGGCACGGAATGGGCTGGCCGGACTTTGCTTGTTTGCAGCAGACGTTGGTTCCTCATACTGCGGTGAGCTGCCGAGGGGACTTCTGTGAAGCGGGACACGGGCCGATAATAAGCAGGCTGCCCCGCAGGGGCCCCCCCCCTTTGGTGCCCCACGCCACAACACACAGCCCCTGGGGAAGGGGTGGGGCAGCCCCAGCTGAGCAGAGCCATTCCGGGGCCCTCTGGCTGGGCCTGCATTGGCCCTTTGCTCAGTGGTCTCGTCCGGGGCCCCAAACCACTAGTGACATTCCCACCCTCACCCCCGTACCAGCAAGTGGATTTCAGGGGGTTAGCAGGAGGTTCCAGCCCAGCAGTCCCCAGAGCTTGCAGGGAAGTTGTAATTCTTCTGGGCAGCAGCAAAGGGGTCGCTGGGAAGGAGCCCCCTCCCTCCCTCCCTCCCTCCCTCCCTCCAGGCTGCTCCTCACCTTTGGTGGCCTCTTCTGGCCCAGGCAGGAAAGGGTGGCCCCTCCCTGACCACGATCGATTGAACTTATCATGAGATTCGTATCGCTCCCCCCTCCCAGGGGGTGGGGGGGGCCCGGGGGCAGCAGATGGCAGGTCTGCCCGCTCAGCTCTTCCCCGCAACTTCTTGCAGCACTGAAGGTGGCCCGCATCGACTGGAGATGGAAAGAGAACGCGCTGGCCCACCACACCGACCAGTACCAGACCCAGGAGCTGGTGGTGCGCCGGGGGAAGCCCTGGACTCTCACCCTGACCTTCAGTGGGACGAAGCCGTCGGGCAACCTCACATTCATCGTGGAAACAGGTACCCTCCCCTGTCTCTCTTGTGGGCCACCCTCTGTGTGCCCCACCCCACCGCACAGCCCCCTTGGACGGGACCCTCAGGGGCAGGCAGGCGAGAGTCACCCTCTAGCTCGGGCACCGGAGGCCTCCCGGCTGGGCAGGGTGTGGGTGTCCTCACGGTGTGGTTGTCTCCTGTCTGTCCTCAGGGGCAACCGCTGCTCTTCAGGCCAAGACGCGGGTGGCCTTCTCCGTGACCCGGGCTCACAACGGGGCTTGGAGCGCGGTCCAGACCTCCTCCGACGCCAGCTCGGTGACCGTCTCCATTTCGAGCCCAGCCAATGCCATCATCGGACGCTACAACCTCAGCGTGAGAGCCGGCTCCGGGAGCACCACCCCCCACACCACCCTGGGCACGCTGGCCTTGCTCTTCAACCCTTGGCTGCAAGGTACACAACAAAGGTGTCCTCCACAGCAGCACCCCTGGCCGCTGCCATTGGCCGAGCTGCCCAGAGCATCTTCTGCGGCCGACTTCACAGGGACGGGGGGGGCGGGCATCTCTCTCCCTCTCTCTCTGGCTGGCTGGCTGCTTCCACAGGGGGACTTTTCTGCTTCATTGGGGAGCTTCTGTCGCTGTGACTCCGGGGACTCTGCCTTTTACTCAGGAGAAAAGGAACACCCCCAGTGGGGAGTGGTGCCTGAACGGCCTGCCCTCAGTCTTGGGGGAGGAGGGGCTAGCCCTTCCTTCAGAACGGGGACACTAGACTTGAGGGTGTCCGTACAGCCGCCCCCACGAGAACGCCTCCACCGTTCGGGACTTTCCCAGCCCAGAGCTTTCCCACCCCCACCCCCACCCCCACCCCAGTGCTCCCTTGCAGCGAAGGTGCCTTCTCTTTCAGGGGATGACGTGTTCATGTCAAACAGCGCCGAGCGCCAGGAGTACGTCCTCTTGGAGTTTGGCCTGGTCTTTGTGGGCAGCTCCAATCGTATCTCTCGGTCTGGATGGAACTATGGACAGGTAAGTTCAAGAGGGGGGAACGGCTCAAGCAAAGAAGGGGGAAGAATTCCAGAAAGGGGACGCCCCCATTGAAATGAGCTCTTCAGTGTGAGAATCCCAGAGCCCCCCCAAGACCCCGGCCTCTGGATTTCACCCCAGCCCAGAGTGACCTTAATCTTACCAAACTGTGTGGAAGGAAGGAGAGGACGGAGAATGACTGAGAAATGAAAGCGGAGGGTCCTTCCTGCTGTCTCTTGGAGCAAACGTTCACCCTGCCCCCCCACCCCCCACCCCAGCCTCTGTCCCTAAACCGGCTGCTACTCAAGCAGTAAGCTGGGAAGGAGTGGGTGGCGAAAGAGCCCAGACTTCCCTGGGACCAGGACGGCTGCCCGGCTAACATCTTCCTCCATAAACAGTTTCAAGCTGGCATTCTGGACATCTGCCTGGCTATGTTGGACCGGAGCAGAAGCTTCCTGCAGGACCCCCTCAGTGACCTGACTCGCCGGAATGACCCCAAGCACGTGGGCCGAGTATTGAGCGCCATGGTAAGAGGGAGCTCCGCACGGCTCCCCCCTCAAGCGTGGACAATCTCTGCCACCGTAACAGGGCCACTTGATGCCTGTAAAGCTCCCTGCAGCTGCCGCCAGTTCCCTCCTGCGCTCCTCTCTCCCCCCCCCCGGGTGTCAAGGCCTCTCCTACCTCCCAGCGGACGCAAAGGGCCTCCGGTGAGGGCTGGCCAGCCCCGTCCCCACAGGAGTCGGATCTCCCCCAGACAGCTTCCCCCGCAGTCCCTGGACCCGGCTGGCCAGCCATGCGCGACAGGAAGTGAACGGAGGTTCAGTGTGTGTGTGGGGGGGCCCCTCTGAAGGTCTGCTTTTGGATCTATGGCAAGTAATGCTGAGGTGAGGCACCCCCTGCCCCCCCACGCCACACACACGCTTGTGAAAACAGGGATCCGGTGACCTGGGGGGCTGATGGGAAGGAACTCCACTCCCAAGAGGACGACGACGCAGTCCTGAGAGGGGGCTGTTTCCTCACCCAGGGAAGTTGCTGATGAGCGGGGGGGGAGGGGGCTGTGGAGTACACCCTCCCCCCATTGACCGTGGATCTCAGTGGACGAGCAAACCTGGACATTTGCCCCCTGCAGGGCACCGTTTCCACCTGCATTCCTCCCCCCCTCCTGTGCTTGCGCCTGAGGCTTGACATGGGGGCAGGTCTGGCCATGTCACCCTGGCAGAGCTGGGCAGGGCGGGGCGGGGGCATGGGCCCATCTCCAAGGGCAAGAGTCAGTGGGGGGTGCATTCAGGGAAATGGCAAGTTCAAGAAAGGCGGGAAATGTGGAGGGAGGGAGGGGCTGCCTCAGAACAGCCGGACGTTGGCCTCACGGGAGCTCTGCCCGCCCTCCCCCAGGTCAACAGCAACGACGACAGAGGAGTCCTGCAGGGCAACTGGAGCGGGAACTACCAGGGCGGGGAGAACCCCAGTTCCTGGACGGGGAGCGTGGACATCCTCCGGCAATGGAAGTCCTCTGGCTTCAAGCCGGTGAAGTACGGGCAGTGCTGGGTCTTTGCAGGAGTTTTGACCACCGGTGAGTCTCCTTCACCTGGGCAGCGGGGTGTGGGTGTGGGGGGTGTCTGTGCCACTCCTGCTGGGGGGGGCAGTGGTGGGGCCAGAAGGCAGAGCAT
The DNA here is from genome assembly GCF_021028975.2 of Sphaerodactylus townsendi. Lineage (NCBI taxonomy): Eukaryota > Metazoa > Chordata > Lepidosauria > Squamata > Sphaerodactylidae > Sphaerodactylus > Sphaerodactylus townsendi. The sequence continues at coordinate 139,292,243 of NC_059429.1, read as the reverse complement.
CCAGGGCCAGACAAGGACAGGAGGCCCCACCACACCCAGGGGCGGTAGTACTCCAAGGCTCCTCTGCTTCGCGTAGCCTCCTCCTGAGCACGTGCAAAGGCCCAGGGGGCTGCTTCCCCAGGGACCCCCCAGTCCAGTCCTTTCCAATGCAGGAACAGACAACCAAAGCACTCCCGACATCTGCTCATCCAGCCTCTGTTTAAAAACCTCCGAAGGAGGAGACTCCACCAGGGAACTCCACTGTTGAACAGCCCTGATGGTCTGGAAGCCCTTCCTCATGTTTAGGTGGAATCTCTTCTCCTGCACTGTGAATCCCTCACTTCTTCTCCTAGTCTAGGTTAGGAGTGCAGGACTCTGATCTAGTGAACCAGATTTGTCTCCCTGCTTCTACACACGAAGTCTGCTGGGTGACCTTGGCCCAGTCCCAGTTCTCTCTGAACTCTCTCAGCAGCCCCACCTACCACACAATGTGCCTGTTGTGGGGAGAGGCCCCTTTGAGACCCCTGAAAGAGAGAGAAAAACGGAATATGAAACCCACTCTTCTTCATCTTCCTCTGCAGTGGGTGAAATGTGAGCCCCCCCCCCCCCCCAGCACGTGGGCTTCAAGCTGCTGAGCAAAGCTGGGCTTGCTTCCTGTCCTTGGGGCGGGGGGGGGAGCAGGGGTGGCCCAGCAGCCTTGGCAGGCAAGCTCCCACAGGGCCGGCTGCTGACGGAGGCTCTAGGAAGGGTTGCAGTTGTGTGTGTGGGTTTGGGGGTGGGGCCACACCCCCACCCGCCTCTAGGGCATGGCAACGCCTCCCCAAGCCCTGCCCCTGGCCTAGCGCTTATAAAAGCAGCTCTCCGAGGTCGGGGATGGCAGACTCCCCTGCACTGACTTCCCCTGCCCCTCCCCTCTGGGCAGAGGCATAGAGGGAAAATGGAGTCTGGTGCAAAAATTTTCATACTGCAAGAGCCAATTGTGGATAAAGCTGCTGGAATCCACCCCCCAAACGGCATCACTTTCAATGGTGTTTAAACTAGAGAGCCCAAATTCCTCCTTTTAAATCCACCTTTTAAAGGGGAATCTTGGGGTCCCTAGTTAAACAACATTGAAAGTGATGCTGTTTTGGGGTGGATTATCCCTCCCCCCCTGAAACAGCATCACTTTCAATGTGGCTGTGAAAGTGGTTAAGAGCAGGTGCATTCTAATCTGGAGGAACCGGGTTTGATTCCCTGCTCTGCCACTTCAGCTGTGGAGGCTTATCTGGGGAATTCAGATTAGCCTGTGAACTCCCACGCACGCCAGCTGGGTGACCTCGGGCTAGTCACACAGCTGGAGCTCCTCTCTCAGGGGCCCCACGCACTTCACACAGGGTGTTTGTTGTGAGGGGGGAAGGGAAAGGAGATTGTCAGCCCCTTTGAGTCTCCTTACAAGAGAGAAAGGGGAGATATAAATCCAAACTCTCCTCTCTTCTTCTTCTAAACTGGGATCTTAGATTTCCTCCCTTTAAATCCATGCCTAAGGGGTGGATTTAAAAGGGAGAATCTGGGGAAATTTGGGGGTGCCTGCTGTCAGGTGCAATGGTTAAGTAGGAAGCACCAAACTTTCAGGGTATCTTTTAGGAGTCTCTCCTAATGATACCCACCCAGGTTTGGTGAAGTTTGGTTCAGGATGTCCAAAGTTATGGGACTCCTCAAAGATGTAGCCTTTCTATCTTCTATTAGCTCTCTATTGGAAACAATGGGAGGATGGGCACCTCCCTTTGGGAGTCCATAACTTTGGACCCCCTGAACCAAACCTCACCAAACCCGGGTAGTATCATCAGGAGAGCCCCCCAAACAATCCCTGAAAGTTTGGTGCTGCTAGCCCCAAAAATGCGCCCCCTGCAGGCCAAAAACCGAAAAAGCACTAAAATGTTTTTAAAACCCACAAACGGGTGGGCGGAGTTGGATTACGGAAGGGGGGTTCAAACCCGAGAACCCCCCCCCTTACCTACGTCCATATGTGTGGGTGTGTGCGCGCGCGCCACAACCTCCCCCTCCTGTCCAGGAGGAGGGGACAGAGCTGCCCAAAGGGCTTTGCACCCACCACAGGAGGCCCAGCCCCAAGACCCTCTCTCCCTCTCTCTGGTTTAGTCCTGCGGTGCCTGGGAATGGCTACGCGCATGATCACAAACTTCGACTCGGCCCACGACACCGACAGAAACCTCACCGTGGATGTCTACTACGATGAGTCTGGAAACCCCCTGAGCATAGGAGCAGACAGCGTCTGGTAATGGGCCCCGGCAGCTGTGGGGCCAGAGGGAGGGAGGGAGGGAGGGAGGGGGAGGAGGCTCCCCTTTCCCCACCAGGCCCCCCTCCCCTCCCCACGCCACGCTTGCCAGTTCCAGGTTGTCTGGTCAGGCAGGCCTCCAGCCGCTCTTCTGGGCGCCTTCCCTTCCCTCATGTCACCCCCCACTGGCAGCCACCCAGAGCTGCAGGGGTTGCAACGCTCTCCCCGCCCCCCCCAGCTTCCCCGCCCCAAGGCTATGGCCTCAGCTGCTTCAGGAGGGGATTTCCAAATGTCTTTGCCTCCGTGACCCTCCAGCCCCCGAGGGAGGCTGCCCGTTCCCCTCTGCATGTGAGTAGCTTGAGTAGTTCTGCCTTTTCACTGTCTGTCCCCTGTTAGGATCTCACCATTTTATCCACACAGTGACCCTGTTGTATCTCTCGCAAGTCTGAGCTCATTGTGAGCTTTAGCTTTTCTGACTTTCTGCCTACATGTCTTGGCCATTTGTTTGAATTCCTCTTTAGTAATTCCCCCCTTTCCAATTTCGTGACCATGTCCCTTTTATATCTTGGCTCACTTGAGAGTTCTTTAGACATCCATCCTGGGTTCCTTTAGACACCTCCCATTTTTCCCCTCATTGGAACTATTTGAAATTGTGCCTTCAAAGTTTCACTTTTAAGAAACTCCCATTCATCTTGTACTCCCTTCTCTTAACCATGTGCCAAGGTATTCTTAACCCTGGGATCACACCGAGTAGTCTCTTAAGTTGACTGAAATCAGCTTTCTTCAAGTCTAGAACGCGTGTCCGACTAGACTTGGCATCCCCTTTCCATTGCATAACGAACTCCAGGAGAACACGGTCACTCCCACCTAAGGACCCCCCCACTTCCACCCCATTCACCAGGTTATCATTGTTGGTGAGGAGCAGATCCAAAATAGCTGATCTCCATGTTGCTTCGTCCACCTTCTGGACCATGAAGCTGTCTGCAAGGCAAGTGAGGAAGTTGCTGGACCTGGTAGTCTTGGCAGAGTTTGACTCCCAGCAAATATCTGGAGAATTGAAATCTCCCATTACTACTATTTCTCTTCCTTGTGGAAGTTTGGTCATCTGCTCCAGGAAGGCATCACCCAACTCTTCAGTCTGGCTTGGGGGTCTGTAATAGACCCCCACCATGAGATTATTGTTGCTTTTCTCCCCCTTCATTTTTACCCAAATGCTCTCAACCTGGTTCCCAGGATTAAAGTCATGGACCTGCTCACAGGTATAATCATTATTCCCTGGCCGATTTTGCACGGTCAAAATGTGCATTGGTAGATCGATGGAGCATGCCTGCCGTGCAGCTTCTTGCCCCACTGTTCACTCTTCGATGCTCCCTGGTTCTTTGTGGGATCTAAGGCAGGGTCACCGCCTTATGCCCCAAGCGGTTCTTCATGAGCCTGGTGTTTTTCCATTTGCACCACGAGCCCTTCTGCAATATCTTCCATGCATGTGCGGACAACCTCAGTTGCCCACGTTCTGATTGGCTGAACCTCCCCCCCCCCCCCACTCCCCACACTCACTCCATCTCCTCACTATTTTTTAGTTTCTTTTAAAATGACTCCCCAGAACACACAAACAAATGTGCTGTGAGGAATCAGTGCCCTCGCCTCCCCCATCTTTGTGGAAACCCCCTGCAAGTGTTGACCTTTAAGGCCTTACGCGGCCTGGGACTCTCGTACCTTTGGGACTGCATTACCCCATATGTCCCTACTAGGCCTCTGCGTTCAGCAGAGGCCAATTTGCTGGTGGTTCCCGGCCCCTCAATGATGTGGCTTGGTTTTCCACTGCTGGGCTTCAGGGCTCTTCACTGCCCAGGCCCCTGCCTGGTGGAAGTTCACCTCATGCAAAAAACACTATACCAACATAAGAATCCTAGCCTTCAGGATCACTGACCAGAGTCCATCTAGTCCAGCACTCTGCTACCTCGCAAGAGTGCAGCTCTTCCACCAGGTGCCTTTGGGGAGATCACATGCAGGAGGGGTGTGAAAGCAAGCGGCCTTCTCTGCAGCTGTTGTCTCCCGCATCACCTGGTTCATGCTGCTAAGCAGCATTCTTGCAATCTCAGATCAAGGGAGGATCAAGATTGGTAGCCAAGTAAAGATCAACTTCTCCCTCCATAAATCTGTCCAAGCTCCTTTTTAAAGCTTCATCCAGTGGGTGGAGTGGGCCGCTCTCCCACCTCCTGTGGCAGCATATTATTCCAAAACACTCAATCAAGCACTGCTTATGCTGAAGTTGTCCACTGGGTCTCCCCAAGTGGGATCTTGGGGAGTTCCACAGGGCCTGTAAGACGGAGCTGTTCCACCGGGCTTTTGGAGTGCCCAGCCGCTGATAAGTGCCCCCACTTTATTCTCCTGTGTTTGGGGTCCCTTACCATCTATGGGTCCTTTTTCCCCCCCTGCTTTGGGAGGGTTTTTTAATAAGGGTTTTATTGCTGACGCCGTTTTAATATATTCACCGCTGTGTTTATTTTAATGTTTTTTTAATTGTATATGTTATATATATATGTTGTTCCCCACCCAGAGCCCTTCAGGGGTAGGGCGGTATATAAAACTCAATAATACATAAATAAACAAACAAACAAACAAACAAACAAAGTGTGACGGACTCGCCCTCTTCCACCCCCTGCTCCGTCTAAAATCTAAAATCCCTGCGTGTGCGAGAAAATCACCGCGCCGCTTTTCTGCCCAAGATTCCTCCCTCCTTTCTAAAAACCGAGGCTTCTCCCTCCATTTCTTCCACTGCGAGGGGGGAGGGGGCGCCAATTCTCAGCGCCCGTCCGTTGGTGGGGCAGGCCAGAGCGGCGAGGTGGGAAAAATGGCCCCAGTTCTGCTACAGATGGCGGTGGAAGCCTCCGGAGCAACAAAGAGGCATTTCAAAAGAACCTCAGCCTTTGCAGTTCAGGAAATCCACAGAGCAAAGCCAATGCCACGGGGTGGCTCCAGAGCAAAAACGTGGCATCATGCAGCAGCACCAGGTGCCGTGAAGAACTCCCAATTGCACCGGGGCATTCCCTGTGGCAACAGAGGAGCAATTTCGCCATGAAAAATTGGCCCCTGACATATAGTGCTACTCCACTGCCTTTCTTAGTTGATCTATTTCTCTGGAATAAGTTTGTCAATCTCCTAGCAAAAATGCTCTTCCCTACAGCCGTGAGGTGCAGCCCGTCCCTTGCCAGGAGTCCCTCTTCATGACGCTGCAGACCACGGTCCAAGGAGCCAAAATGTTCCTGGCGGCACCACCTGCGAAGCCAGTTATTGTCCTCCACTCTTCTTCTTTCCCGCCTGGGCCCTTGTCTTCCAACCGGAAGTAGAGGCAAAGTGACAACTTGTGCATCCAGTTCCTTCAGCTTCCCTCTGAGAGCCTCAAAATCCTTTCTGGTGTCTCAAAAGCCACGTCTAGCAGGGTCATTTGATCCAATTTTTGTCTCAGCCAGACAGCCCCCCTCTCGATACATCTTCTCAGGCCTGCGAATGGCTGCTTCTGTCCCCCTCAGCAGGGAGTCCCCCACCCCCACCCCCCCACGTCTCCTGTGGGGTTTTGCAGGTGACAGTTCATGGGTCGAACCTTCTGCCACTTGTGCATTCTCTGAGAGCTGAGTCCGTTCCTCCCGTGCCTGTTCCTTATCCTCATCGAGAAGGGGGAGAACCCCAAAACGATTCCGTAGTTTCAAATTCGCCAGGGAACACTCCCTCTGCTTCCATGGGTGACATTTCTCCAGTTGCCCTCCTCCTCTGATTGAGAGCTGCCGTCCTCCTCCTCCTCCTCCTCCTCCTCCTCAGAGATGGGTGTCCCCGGTGGGTTCTCCACCCAGTGCCGTCTGCTCCATTCTGCCCAGGAAAGTCTCGCTCTTCCCAATGTGCTGAAGTGCAGATGTTTGTGTTTCAAGCTGCTGCACCTTCTCTTCTAACAAAGTAGCCAGCTGGCCCTGGCTGCAGGTGTTGTTGTCACCCACATCCTCTTGGCAGCCGTTGCAGGTGACAGCAGCAACTCCTTGAGGGTCCCTATTTAGGTGTCTTACATTCTGCAGAACAGATTTCTGGGCCTCCCTCTCAAAAGTCCCCTTCTGCCCTTGAGCACCAAAAGCCCACGTCAGTCTTTGTAGCCCAGCCCTGTTCACTGAGCTCCAGACCGGGAGCTTTCTTCTCACTGGCCTCCGAGAGCACAGCCGCTGCTGCTGCTGCTGCTGCTTCTGAGCAAGTCAGAAGTGCAAAGAAGGGTCCGATCAGAGTTTCACGTGTGTCTGTGGAGGGGGGGAGGAATGAGCTCGCCAAGTCTCCATCAGCAGAGGGGCTTTTCTGTTCCAGTCGGCTCCTCCTGACCCTTTCCTGGAACGCGTTCCGCTTGCCTGGTTGAGGCCCATCACGGTCCCAAGCTGTCTGGGGGTCCTCCCGGAGCTCTTCACCGCCCGCCTGGGCCCTCCCCGTCCTCAGTGATCCGGAGTCCCCTGTGACCTTGGCTGCTCTCCCTTAGATGCAGACCCAGCCCCGATTCTGATCTGTTGAAAGAAGTACTTATCGCTTGCCTTGATGCTGTCAGCAGTGGGCTCCTCCGCCAGTTGCCCAACGATGGACTTCTGCTCATTTCCCCAGGGCGGCGGCCCCTCCCGCTTCCCACTTTTTAACTCTTCCAGGGCTTGCTTGGTTGGAGTCTTCCACGCAAGCATTTTGTAGGCTTGGCTCGTTCTGCGTGGGCTTCCACGAGTGTGGCTCTAAACAGCTTCTGAACCCCATCCGGGGGGATTTGGTTCTCTTGCGTTTCCAGCTTCCTTTTAACTGTTTCCATTTTTGTGAAGTTCCCCGTCTGAAATCGAATGTTCCAGTTTTGCATTCGAGGGGTAGCTTCCCACTGACGCGACGGCTGAACTGAAGAGTGCTGGGCTCACTCGGTGGCCAGTTGGTGCCACGGCTTCCACATCTCTCGCCCCCCCTCTGGCTCCGTGGCCAGTGGTTCCGGGGCACAGTCATTTGTGGTGTCTGGGAATCCCGTTTCTGTTGCATGACTTGAGCACAGCTTTACCTGCCTCACCCTCCCCAGCCTCCAAGCCCCAGACTCAGCTTGCAAGGCCCACCCACCCACCCACCCACCGGGGCGGGGCGGGGCGGGGGGAGGAGAGGGGGTCTTTCTGGATCCTCCCAGGCTTGGGTCCGGGAGCACCCGAGAGACCCACAAGAATCCGCAGGTCTGAGCTTCGGGGGGTCTCAGCTCCTTGCATCGTACAGGTCAGAATGGAGGTCCCAGAGCCCCCCTGCCCCCCCTGTCAGAAGGGAGTCACTGTCAAAGGAAAGGCAGCACCACAAAGGGGCAAGCCGTCTCGGTCTGCAGGAGAGCAGCTCAGGAGCCCCACGGAGGCCCCGAGATTTCCGAGGCAGCAGCTTCCAGCCTTTGTTGGATGCAAAGAAGGCGGGACTTCCTGGATCCCATCATGTGCCACATGGCAGGGTTGAAACCACTGATGCCTTCGAGGAGGTGGGGCCGGGGGGGCACACACAGTTTTAGCAGCTGAAGCGGACGGGGGCAGCTCCCCTCCCCTCCCCCGCTCGGCTGTCGCTGTCCTGCTTCTTTCTGGGGCCTCGCTGGCTTCCTTGGGACCTGTGCGCTCTTGGCATTCCAGCTGGCCAGGAGCTGGGCTTCTGCCCCCTCGGACGGACGGACGGACGGAGGGTCTGTTGGCCTCACCGGCTCCTGTTTGCTTGCAGGAACTTCCACGTGTGGAATGAAAGCTGGTTTGTTCGGCCTGACCTGGGCTCTGCATTCAATGGATGGCAGGTGATTCCTTTGGGATTCAACGTGCCAGCTAGGAAAGAGCGAAGTTCAGGTAAGGGAGTCCTGCCTCGGGAAGTGCTCAGCCAGGTGAGGGGCTTCAAAGCTTCTACGTGGGCTCCCCCGTCGCAGAAATGCTCTCCCAAGCCTGCCTCCCCTGGGTGTTCCCAGCTGCTTATGCTTTTGCCTGGTTGCCACAAGCCGATTCACTCACCCTTCCCTTTGCAAACTTGGCTGCACAAAGAACGCGGCCCTGGGTGCCCGAGGGTGGGAGTGGGACCAGGGCGTGGGAGGCACCAGGTTTCCCTTCAGTCCTGCCCTGACGGCGGCTCCTCTGACAGCCCGGGGTGGGGGTGGGGGGCTGGTTGCTCTTCCCACTAGGGCAGTGGTGGCCAATTGGCCATGCTGTCAGGGGCTGATGGGAATTGTAGTCCATAACATCTGGAGTGCCAAAGGTTCGCCACCACGGCACTAGGGCCTTTGAGTGCTGAGTTCCACCCTTGTTACTCCGACCTCTGCAAGATGAGTTCGGTTGGATCAGCCCAAAGAGGGGCCCGCTGCAGTGTCAGCCAGATGCTTGAGGAAGCCCCCCCACACCTCAGGAGAGACATGGAGGCCCAAGTCTGCCTGCTGCTGTTTGCCCCCCCACACCCCAATCTGCCTCTCTGACTGAATCTCATCCTACTCAAAGCCAGCTGGAAATGGGACCCTGGCCGTGCATTGCAGGCACTCCCTGGGCACCATGAGAAGGAGCCATGCTTCTATCAGATCTATCAGATTCTATCAGATCTATCAGATTCTATCAGATCCTCTGAAGATGCTGCCAGCCACAGATGCAGGCGAAACGTCAGGAGAGAATGCTGCTAGAACACGGCCACGCAGCCCGGAAACCACACAGTGCCCCAAAAATGCTTCCTTTTGCCCAAGGCCCTCAATTTCCCCCCCCCCCCACATACACTCACTGGGCCCCCACCTCTGTCCTTCTTTTAGAATAGAATAGAATAGAATCTTTATTGGCCAAGTGTGATTGGACACACAAGGAATTTGTCTCCGGTGCATATGCTCTCAGTGTACATAAAAGAAAATACATTTGTCAAGAATCATAAGGTACAGCACTTAATGATTGTCATATAGGTCTAGTAAGCAATCAGGAAACAATCAATAGTAATAAAAACATAAAATGTAAAATCATAAAATAAAATGAAATGTCAGCACAGGCTATAGTCATACAGTCATAATTGGGAGGAGATTCTGCCCTCTCACCCTCTCCTCTGAACCCTGCAGGCCTCTTCCAGTGTGGTCCAGCTTCTCTGGTCGCCATCAAAGAGGGAGACGTGGACTTGAGGTATGACTGCCCCTTTGTCTTTGCTGAGGTCAACGCGGACCGCGTCACTTGGACATACAACACGTCCACAGGAGTAAAAAAGAGACTTTACACTGAGACCAAGTCAATCGGCCAGTCCACAAGCACCAAGGCCGTGGGCAGCTATGCCCGGGTGGACGTCACCGACGAGTACAAATACACAGAAGGTAAAGGGGGAGGGGGAGATGCCTCCTGGCTCACTGCTCAGGCTCGCTGCTTGACATTCGGCCCCTCCGGGGACACAGGTCTGGTGATCCACCTCAGCCCTTCCAAAGAGGCTCTGCAGCCGAGCTCGTCCTGCAGGTGGAAGCTCAGTCGGCAGGACGTCAAGGCGGGCGGCTCAAAAACGCTCCCAAACAGTCGTTCCTGTTCACACAATCATAGAATTAAAAAGTTGGACTCTGCAGGCTGGCCCAGAGCAGCCTTGACCAACCAGCCTCCACTTAAGCACCTCCCAAGATGGAGATCCCGCCCTTATTGTTACGAAGTCTCTCCCACTATCATGCCAACATCTCCCCCAGTGTCCACTGAGCGGCACCCTGCCCTCCTCTGACTGACAGCCTTTCAAGAGAGTAGCCAGACCCCCCCCCCCCAGCCTCCTCCTCCCACCCCCCGGCTGAACATGGCCCTGGCATCTGCCCTGGAGGGAGCCAAGCACGAGCTCAGCATCCCTGTGTGCCCCCCACCCCCGTGGTCAAACCAAGCCCTGGCAGAGTGGCCCACAGGAGCTCCGCCCACCTCTCTTGCTGATTGGGGGGGGGGCTGCCAACATGGCCCAGAGGCTCGTAGCTGGAGGGTCCGTGGCGTTCACCTTTCCAACAGGCAAGGCAAAAGCGTCCCACCTCACTCATGTGCAACTTCCCCCCCTCTTCCCTCCCCCCCTCTCTCTCAGGCTCTGCGAAAGAAAGGAATGTCTTTGAGAAGGCCCGGTCAAAGCTGAACATAAACACGCTGAGCTCCACATCTGCATATCTGCTTCCTCCAAAGCCCAGCATTTCGGGGAAGTTCAAGCTGGAGCGCACCCCGGAGGTGGGCAAAGACATCCACTTAGCTCTGATGCTCACCAACCATGCTTCTGAGCCCAAGACCACCGAGGTGAACATGACAGCGTGGACCATCGTCTACACGGGGAAGCCGATCCACGAGGTCTGGAAGAACACCCAGTCTGTGACCCTGAACCCCAAAGAAGGTGGGTCGCCTTTCAGGGGCCTCGCAGGGATCCCTGGGCCCCACTTCCTGGCCAGCTGGGCTGGCACGGGGACGGCTGCTGCAGCATAGCCCTTTGCCCCAGGGCGGGCCGCATTCAGCGCAAGCACAGCACAGAGACCCTCCCTGTGCCACATTCTTCTGGGGAGTGGAAGGACAGGAAAGCTGCCCCCACCAGGAGGGGTTTCACCGAACCCTGCCAACTATAAGGAAAAGAAAGCCTGGTGGAGTATTTGCACAATGTTTAGGGAAGAGAGGAGCGGCTGGAGGTATGAAAGGGCGGGGGAGTTGGGCTTCCAGACTGGAGATGAGCAGGGCAGGAGCCGGAGCTGGCAGACCCGCTGCTGCAGATCCCCCTGAACATGTGATGAAGACCCCCCCTGGCCCACTCCCCTGCCTGGCTTCCGTCCTGGGTTCTGCAGTGTCTCGGCAATGTCTCCCCCCATCCCTCTCCTTCATCCCTATTCAGCACACCCAGTGCCCCTCCCCCCTGCCCTGCCCCTCCATCCACCCCTCTTTTGTAGAAAAGCTTGACTACCAATCATTCCTTTTTGTAGAATCATAGAACCATAGAGTTGGAAGTGACCTCAAAGGTCATCTAGTCCAACCCCCTGCACAATGCGGGAAGTTCACAACTACCTGCCCCCGCCCCTCCCAGTCCCAGTGCTCCCTGCCCTATGCCGAGAAGATGGCAAAAAAGTGGGGGGGACCCCTCCAGGATCCCTGCCTGATCTGGGCTGGAGGAAAATTCCCTCCTGACCCCAAAGTGGCTGCGTGAGCCGGAGTACAAGCTCAACCCCTCCTGCCCCTCCCCTCTCGTGATCTGCCTAAGTTCACAGAGCCGGCACTGCAGTCAGCCAGCGGGCCACCAAGCCTCCAAAGAAGGAGGGCCCGTCTCCTCCCGAGGAAGCCTCTTCCACCAAGGAGTCCCTCACTGGCAAGAAGTTCTTAAGAACATTAGAACAAGCCAGCTGGATCAGACCAGAGTCCATCTAGTCCAGCTCTCTGCTACTCGCAGTGGCCCACCAGGTGCCTTTGGGAGCTCACGTGCAGGAGGTGAAAGCAAGGGCCTTCTGCTGCTGCTGCTGCTGCTGCTCCCGATCACCTGGTCTGTTGAGGCATTTGCAATCTCAGATCAAGGAGGATCAAGATTGGTAGCCATAAATCGACTTCTCCTCCATCAATCTGTCCAAGCCCCTTTTAAAGCTATCCAGGTTAGTGGCCATCACCACCTCCTGTGGCAGCATATTCCCAAACACTCAATCACATCAAGCTAAGTGGAAGAAGTGTTTCCTTTTATTAGTCCTAATTCTTCCCCCCAGCATTTTCAATGGATGCCCCCTGGTTCTAGTATTGTGAGAAAGAGAGAAAAATTTCTCTCCGTCAACATTTTCTACCCCAGGCATAATTTTATAGACTTCAATCATAACACCCCTCAGCCGTCTCCTCTCCAAACTAAAGAGTCCCAAACGCTGCAGCCTCTCCTCATAAGGAAGGTGCTCCAGTCCCTCAATCATCCTTGTTGCCCTTCTCTGCACGTTTTCTATCTCTTCAATATCCTTTTTGAGATGGGGCGACCAGAACTGAACACAGGACTCCAAGTGCGGTCGCAATAAGGGCATGACAATCCTTGCAGTTTTATTCTCAATGCCTTTCCTAATTATCCCCAGCATAGAGTTTGCCTTTTTCACAGCTGCCATACACTGAGTTGACATTCCCATGGAACTATCAACTAAGACACCCAAATCCCTTTCCTGGTCTGTGACTGATAGTACTGACCCTTGTAGTGTGTATGTAGAAGTTTGACTTTTTTTGCCCCATTTTTTTGTCCTTAATCACTTTGCATTTTGCTACATTGAACTGCATTTGCCATTTCTTAGCCCACTCACCTAATTTATCAAGGTCCGCTTGGAGCTCTTCGCAATCCTTTGTGGTTCTCACCACCCTACATAATTTGGTATCATCCGCAAACTTGGCCACCACGCTACCCACCCCTACTTCCAGGTCATTTATGAGTAGGTTAAAGAGCACTGGTCCCAAAATGGATCCCTGGGGGACACCACTCCCTACATCTCTCCATTGTGAGAACTTCCCATTTACACCCACCCTTTGCTTCCCATTTACACCCTTTGCTTCTTCCTAATATTTAGCCTTTTGATTTAAATTCAGCCTCTTGGTTTGGGTCTGACCTTCTGGAGCAACAGAAAACTATGTTGCACCATCCTACCTGTGACAGCCCTTCAGGTACCTGAAGATGGCTCTCATTTCACCTCTGAGTCACCGGCCCTCCAGGCTGAAGTTACCCGGCAGCTCCTTCAACTTTTCCTTGCATGACTTGGTCTCCAGACCACTCAGCATCTTTGCTCCCGCACTCTGCACATGTTCCCGCTCATCCATACCCTTCTTAAAGTGTGGAGCCCAAAACTGTGCACAGAACTCCGAGCAAGGCCTCACCAGAGCAGAGGGAAGCGCCGGCACTTTCTCCTCTGTCCTCTCGGGTCCTGAGTCGGGATGCCCCCTGGCCCCCTTTCGCCCCTGCTGCACTCCGGAGGACGTGGCGGGACGGACAACAGGAACAGTGTCTGATCGGGGGTGGAACGGGCCCTGCTGGGTGCTTCTGGAGGCTGGGCAACTGGGGTAAATGGAGAAGGTGGCCCATGCCCTTCTGCTTAGCCCCAGTGTCGTGGCTGGAGCATGTGGGACTGCTTGGGGCCCACGTCCGTGCATGCAAAGCGCTTCTTGCCTTCCAAGTGTGGCAAGGCTGGAGGGCAGAAGAGAAGAGGGGAGAGAAATTCTTGTGTGAGAACGTGAGAGGACGAGGAGGGGGCCGGCCGCTCTGTGCTCCCTGATGCTGAAGGGTTGTGAGCGATCCACTGCAAAGGAATGAAATGGGGTGGGGGGGGAGAAGGCATGTGCCCAGCGCCCAAACCGTGTGGCCCTGGGCACGCATGAAGGAGCCCCCGGGAGCCACGCCCATCACTTGGCTCCTGGGTTTGTGAGACTCACGTTCATGCCCATAGTAACATAGTAAAATGTTTTTACTTCACTGTTTAGCAGAAGTGCCCCAAAATCAGCTGACAACCAAATAAAAATACAATAAAAGCAGGCAACTAAAATGCGATGCCATTGCAAAGAAAGGATAAACATCTGACATCACCTAGAACCGTCCAACACCAACCGCTTAGAGCCACCTCCTGCTCCAGGTGGAACCCCTCATCAGAGTCTGCCCGAGGCGCAGCCGGGTGAACCTTTGCTGGACTTGACGCCCCCCTCCCCCCCTTCTTCTCCCTCCAGAGAAAACCTTCCCTGTGAAGATCGCCTACGAGGATTACCAGCAGCACCTGACCACGGACAACATGATCCAGACCACGGCCTTGTGCCACCCGCAGGAGCGGGAGGGGGACGGAGACGCCCTGGTGGAGCGCGTCATCACGCTGGAGAACCCCAGCCTCACCATGAAGGTCAGTGATCCCGCTCCTGCTGCGGGCCTGCCACATGCGGGGTGGGCACGTGTCTTGGGATGACGTGGTCTGGAGCTGCTGGGTGGCCTGCACATTTTGCGGGAGGATGGGGCAAAGGCGAGGACGGGGCGGGCCCTCTTTCTCCAGCCAGGGCCAGCAGGCACAGGAGGTGGCAGCGGGACCTCTCTGGTCAGAAAGTGTGGGGGGGTCACCACCCTGCATAACTGTCGGGGGGGGGCATTTTCTGTGCAAGTCTCACCACAGCAAGTGAAGCCAATGGTGCAAAGTGAGGTTTCTGGGAAGTCCTCAGCAGGGTGAGGATGGCCAGCTGCCTCCAGGGCGATTTTTCCTGTCTCCCCCCGCCCCCCGCTCACTTCCCTGAAAGCTCTGTGGGGGAGGCTCCAAAGCCCTTGGCTGGATCTTGTGCCCCCACCCCACCCCACCCCCAATCTCTGAGAGCAAAGGAATCAACCCTGGGCCCCAGTGGGGCTTTGGAGGCCCGTCGTGGTCCCCACAGGGTGCCAGGAAGGGCCTCTGGGCTGCCCTGCTCGCTGGCCCCCTGCCTGACCTTGCTCCGTTCCTCCCCCTGGCCCGGAGCTCAGAGAGCCCGAAGGGAGGGAGGCGGAGGGGTGCTGAGAGCCGGCCTCTTTTTGCCTCGGGGCAGGTGCTGGGCCAGGCGAGAGTCAACAAGACGGTGCAGGTGGAGGTGCTGTTCACGAACCCTCTCGCTGAGTCGGTCAAGGACTGCGTGCTGCAGGTGGAGGGCAGCGACCTGCTGGCGGAGAAGCTCAGGCTGGAGTGAGTATCAGGGCGTCGGGTTGCCAACTCTGGGGTGGGAAATCCCCGGAGATTTTAGGGGTGGAGCCTGCGGAGGGCGGGTCTTGACGAGACTACAAACCCAACAGGGTACAATGCTGCAGAGCCCGTGCTAGGGTGGGGTTGGGGGGCTCAGCTGCATGGATGAATCGTGGAGAGAACCACTGTGAGGAACTACATGGGTCTTGCTGGTATAAAATCAGGGGGATCAGCAGGGGCGGAAACAAGCCCCCCCCCCCCCCGGCAAAGGAAACCCCTCTGGTGGAAAGCCACCTCTGCCCGGGAATAAGCGATCTAGAGCTGCAAAGATTGGGAAACATTAAATGTGGACATGATGTAACTCTGCGCAAAGGAAAGGAGGAGCTGGTTTTGGGGTGTACTGCTGGGTGGGGGGAGGGGAAATTGTCCACATCCGGGGTGGGCGTGTGTCTTGGGATGGTCTGGAGCTGCCGAGTGGCCTGCACATTCTGACGCTGCCTCCCTGCACTGGAATTCAGGGGTTTGCTCCCCCTGGGTCTGGAGGCTCTGCCCACTGGCACGAAGCCACGGAAGGAGACGTCCGGATGGTGGAGTTTGAGTCCCTCTTGTTTATCGCTCAGACACCTGCATTATTTTGTGGATACAGAAGGCCACGACTGGCTCGCTGCTCTCTTGGTTAGTTCACTGTGGACTTTTGAGGCATTTCTGTAGCTCCTTGAGTGAAGAACAGTGGAGAACTATTTCTGTGGTCGGCCCAACTCAGCTGGGATGGCGTTTCCGGTCCTGGGTGCCAGAGTTTCAGAAAGATGTGTTTCTTTACATAAAATAGCTGTTAACCACCTTTGTTCCTCAAGGAGCTCAAGGCAGCTTCAGATATTAATTTAAAAATCACAGATTTCATCAAAAACATGAAACCAGAATTTGAAATCACCATTTACAACTGGCGGTTGCAGGTTTTCCGGGCGACGTGGTCGTGGTTTGGTACGTTTTGTTCCTGACGTTTCGCCTGCATCTGTGGCTGGTATCTTTAGAGGCACGCGGGCAAAACGTTAGCAGCAAAAACATCAGACTGTAGCGGCACAGCCTTCAAAGCCCACAACAGCCAGTTAGTTCCACCCATGAAAGCCTTCGATAATACACAGTTTAGGAATGCTTTCATCAAATGCAATCCTAAAAGTGCACCTCTCTCCTGCAGGAGAAGAGTAGGGCCGCGAGAAGGGCATGTTTTGGTCCGGAAAACCCATTTTATGAGGGAAAGTGAGCCTGGGTATGTGTAGTCTGGAGAGATGGGGGCTGGCAGGAGCTGCGATTGTTCTCATGCCCGGTGCAAAGAGGGCAAAGAGGAGGTCTCGCAGCTTCCATTCCAAGGTGTCAACAGCAGCCAACGGAGCCGTTCAGCCGCCCGCCCCGATCTGCTTGGCCAGGCCCCCCGGGCTCGGGGCCTGGCATTCGTTGTCTGCAGGGACAGGCACCAGCAGCCCCGGGGGAGCTTTCCTGGCATGGCAGCCGGAGGTGCCCCAGCTTGAATGTGGGGCCTCCCGGGCACAAACAGGTGCTGCCGAGTCGCCCGACTGTGTGAACAGGGTCAAGCCCAGGTGGGGGGGGGGGGTGGTGAAGGCAGCCTGCCTGCTGCGAGCGGTTCAGGCTCTACAAACCCATGGCCAAATATTTCCACTGACTCTCTGCCTAGGCGAGGGAGGCCTGCCCGGTTGGGGTCTGCAGGGGCTTTTCCCTGGGGGGAGGGGCTTCATGGCAGCACCCAGGTGTCTTGGAGCCGCTGCTGGAGTGCCGAAATGTTGGCCTGGTGGGCTGTCAGGAAGCCCTTTTTCCTTTCCACCATTAAACACCCCCCCCCCCCGCATCCCTCTTTCCAGAGAGCGTGGGAGTGGCGCAGATGCCCCCTGCTCCTGTGGCCACAGCACCCCTGCAGGGCGGGCGAAGTCTCCGTGGCTCCGCCTCCAGCTTGCAGGGCTGAGCTGATCTCCGTGCCGCCCTCTGCCTTCTTCAGGGCCACGCAGAGCTGCTCCCCTGCGTGACCCAACCAGTTTGCTCAGGGAGGAGCCCCGAGGGAGGCCGGGCCTCGCTGGCAGGACACGCAGAACATGCAGGTGCTTCTCGCCCGAGGAGCCACCTGAGCGGTCCTCCTCTTCCTCTGGGACCAGGCCTGATAGGAGACCAGCCCAGCCAGGGGAGGGACTCAAATAATTTCACAACCAGTTGTTTACAAGCACCCTTTTAACAACCGGTTCTGCTGAAGTGGTGCGAACCTCCTGCTGAATCCCACCACTGAGGCAAGGCCTTCCCCAGTCCTGAAGCCCTCCGGCGTGCTCTGCACCCACGTCACCCCTCAGCCGTGGCCCCTCCACACAGTGCAAGTGTCAGAGAAGCCACGCCCCGGGGGTCCGGCTGGGCTCAGGCGGCTTCTGCTCTGGTGCCAGGCTGGGCTCTCAGAAGCGCGCGCGCGCGCACACACACACACACACACACACACACACACACACACACACACACACACACACACACACACACACACACCCACAGTGGCTGCTCAGGTGGGGCGTGGGGGGGCTGGGCACCACAGTGAGTGACGCTCCCCCTCGGCCGGATCTCGCCTGACCTTCCGCCTTGGCTCTCCCTCCACAGCGCCCGCCCGCTGGAGGCCAGGCAGCAGGAAGTCATCCAGTTTGCCCTGACCCCCACCAAGGCTGGCACCAAGCAGCTGCTCGCCAATTTCTCCTGCGACAAATTTCAGGACATCAAAGGCTTCGAGACAGTGGAAGTGGCGCAGTGAACCTGGAGCCTGCGGGGGCCTGGCAGCCAGGAAGGGGGCCGCTGCCACTGAATCCTCTGCCTGTGAGCTGTTGGAAGAGAAGGACTTTACCCTGTTTCCTGCCTCGACCCACAGAGAGGGTTTTACTAGAGAGCCAGACGCTAGATCGGGACCTAGGGATTGACACCTTTACTCTGACGTACTGGCTCTATCCCTTTGAAGTTAGACTGATACGCTCAGGGACTTCCTTCCTTCCTTCCTTCCTTCCTTCCGCCTTCTTCTTGCCCACTTCTCCATCTTTTTCCAACATGCTTAGAGGGAGGACGGGTGCTCCGTGTATCCATCTCCATCCGTCAGGTGACATTCCTGATGATACCAACCAGGTTTGGTGAAGTTTGGTTCAGGGGGTCCATTAGTGAGCCTATCTACCTGCCTTTCTATCCAGAATGGAGTTCACAAATAAATACTTTTTTGATTATATTAGAAACTACAGACTCCAACTTTCTTTTGTGCTAGCTCACATGCAAGTTGGGATACGTACCTGTGCGCACATATGGCAAGGCTTTTGCTGTGCTCCAGCCTGCAGCTGCTCTCTGCTCAGTGTGAAACGGCACAATCTCCACCACCAGGAGACTTTCCAACATGAGCAACAGTGTCTGAGCAGCAACCTCAAAATACATGTGGTCTTTTTTTGGCACTCGGTGTGGAATTCTTTTGACCGATCCCTCCGGCCACAGAGCTGGCTCCGGCCAAAGTGGGGCCCTTCAGATGGCTGGCCACCGGAGGCTCACGCACCTGGCGGAAAGGGAAGGGAGGGAGCCCCTCTGCCATCTGGGAGGGTCTGTTGGGAGCAAGGACGTAGGTAAGGGGGGGTTATCGGGTTCAGACCCCCCCCCCTGCATGTCCGAAGCTCTGCCCCCCCTTTTGTGGTTTTTGTATTTTAAAGTGTTTTTCGGTTTTTGGCCTGCAGGGGGTGCAGTTTTTAGGCTAGTGGCACCAGAATTTCAGGCTATCGTCAGGTGACACTCCTGATGATACCAACCAAGTTTGGTGAAGTTTGGTTCAGGGGGTCCAAAGTTATGGACCCCCAAAAGGGGTGCCCCATCCCCCACTGTTTTCAATGGGAGCTAATAGAAGATGGGTCTACCCATTTGAGGGTCCATATTTTTGGACCCCCTGAATCAAACTTCACTAAACCTAGGTGGTATCATCAGAATAGTCTGCTGCTGATACCACCCCGGTTTGGTGAGGTTTGGTTCAAGGAGTCCAAAGTTATGGACTCCCAAAGCGGGTGCCTCCATCCCCCATTGTTTCCAATGGAAGCTAATAGGAGATGGGGGCTACACCTTTGAGAGTCCATAACTTTGGACCCCCTGAACCAAAATTCACCAAACCTGGGTGTTATCATCAGGAGAGTCTCCCAAAGATACCCTGAAAGTTTGGTGCTGCTAGCTTAACAATTGCACCCCTGACAGCAGGCCCCCTCCAGATTTTCCCAGATTCTCTTTTTAAATCCACCCCCTTCGGCATGGATTTAAAGGGAGAATCTGAGGTCCCCAGTTTAAACATTGAAAGTGATGTTGTTTCAGGGTTGGGGATAATCCACCCCAAAACAGCATCACTTTCAATGTTGTTTAAACTGGGGACCCTAGATTCTCCCTTTCAGGTGGATTTAAAAGGAGAATCTAGGCTCCCTAATTTAAACACCATTGAAAGTGATGCTGTTTGGGGGTGGATTCACGCCCATGGGGGGGGGGGGGTGTGCACAAACCTCACATTTTGCACTGAGCTCCATTGTCCCTAGCTACCCCTCTGCCTGGAGGGGAGAGAGAAGGGACTGCCGGCTGCCAGCTGGGAGCCCAGCCAGTGGGGAAGATGGGTCGGGTGGGTCACGGGAGTCTGCCAGCCCTTGCCTGGGAGAGCTGCTTTTATAAGCACTTAGGCTGGGGGTGGGGCTTGGGGAGGCATGGCCACGCCCCCAGAGGCAGGTGGGGGGTGGCCTCCCTCGAACCCCCCCATAAAAAATTCATACCCACGTCACTGCAGCCATCCACGCTGAGCCTCCTGGACAGCGCCACAGCCGCGCCTCCCTCCCAGCCTCGCTCTCCTCTCGCTGCCGCGCTTCTCCTCTCCTGTGGCCACCACCAGAGACGCCTCCCTCCGTGGCGGGGCCTCGACGCACAGGGACCGCGGCAGCCCCCCCCCCCCCCAGGGCGCCCCCCCCCCGTCCCCGTCCCGGCCGGGCTCTGCAGCAGCAGCAGCACCCACCACAAAGCCGCTCCTCAAGGGAAGGGAGCGGGGAAGGAGGCAGCCAGCTGTCCCCAGGCCGCCCCCCCCCGTCTGCCCTGGCCCCGCCGCGGCCCCGCTGGGATCCCTCCACGTGCAGAGCGGGCCCTGCCTGCCTGCCTGCCTGCCTGGACCAGCCCGGGTCAGGCTCCTGAGGCCAAACGCCTGCCGGCTGCTGCAGCAGGGCGCCAGCGCCACCAGCTCAGCCCCGCTCGGCCCGCTCAGGCCGCCGGGCGCCGGGAGGAGGAGGAGGAGCGCGGGAGTGGGCCGGCCTGGAGCAGCCGAGCGGAGTGCGCGTGGGCCGTCGGGGGCTCCCAGGCAGGGGGCGGGCGGGGCGCTGCTGGGCCGGGGCTGCTCTCCGGCGTGAGAGCGCTGTCTATCCTCAGCAGCCCGAGCGTGGCGTGCCTGGGATGCCGCCGCCTGGCTGCTTGCTTGCTGGCTCAGCGAGTGTCACGAGGGGGCGAGCGAGCAGAGGGAGGGATCATGGCCACGATCCACGTGACCAGACAAGCACCCGCATGTGCCGGGAGCGCGCCGTCTCCTTGCGCTCCGGAGGAGCTCCCCCCGGCCTCTCCCCCCAGAAAACCACCGCATGGTTGACGCTGGCTTGGCACAGGATGGGTGGGGGGCGGCAGGCCCCCTGTCCCTGGGCCTTGCTGACCTGCTCCTGAGAAGTCCTCAAAAGGACACTGCAGAGCTGAAGAAAGCGCAGAAGAGGGCAACCAAGACAATTGTGAGGGGTGGGGGGTGGAGCCCCTTCCCCCTGAGAAGCGGCTGGAGAGCCTGGGGCGTTGCAGGTTACAAAAGGGGCAACCGAGGGGGCGCACGAGGGAGGGTTATAAAATTATGCCCAAGCTGGACAGAGTTGGCAGAGAGAACTGCCCCCCCCCCCCTCAGTGGCGTAACTAGGCAAACTGTAGCCCTGGGCAAAACCTGAGTTTGATGCCCCCCCCCCCCCCAGGTGGGTGCCCAATGCAATGCGCACCCCTCCCCCTTGTAGCTACGCCCAGTGGCGTATGTAGGCAAACTGGAGTTTGGCGCCCCCCATGGGCAGCCACCCTCCCCCACTGTGACCAAGCAATGATTTTTTACACCAGGTTGTTTCAAAGTCACCATCACATTATAGAACATGCCCCAACTCACAAATCTCAGCACAGCAATAAGCCATGCCACACAGCAGAAATAATTTGTTGAAAACATTTTCAAAATGCTTTCAAAATGTTTTATTACTGCTATGAAAACATTTTATGGTGTTATTGTATCCAGTACCCCTGCAATTGGGGAAACAGCATCACTTTCACTGTTTCAAAGGAGAAATCTGGGCTCCCTCTAGTTTAAACAACAAGTGATGCTGGAATCCACCCTCAAACAGCATCATTTTCAATGGTGTTTAAATTAGGGGAGGCTTTCCAAATTCTCCTTTTAAATCCACCTTAAAGGGAGAGACCTGGGGTTCCTTAGAAGTTTAAAAACAACATTGGAAGTGATGCTATTTTGGGGTTGATTCTCCCCCCACCCCTGAAACAGCATCACTCTGCACTTAATGTTTAACCAGGGGACCTCAGATTCTCCCTTTAAATCCATGTCAAAGGCGGGGAGATTTAAAAGGAAAATCTGGGGAAATTTGGGAGGTGCCTGCTGGCAGGGGTGCATTTGTTAAGCTAGCAGCACCAAATGTTCAGGGTATCTTTACGAGACTCCCCTAATGATGCCACCCAGGTTTGGTGAATTTTGGTTCAGGGGGTCCAAAGTTATGGACCCTCAAAGGTGTAGCCCCCATCTTCTGTTAGCTCCCATTGGAAACAATGGATGATGGGGCACCCCCTTTGGGAGTCCATGAGTATTGGATTCCTTGGACCAACAACTTCACAAGAACCTGGGTGGTATCACAGTAAAAGATTCTCCTGATGATACTCCTCCCCAGGTTTGGTGAAGTTTGGTTCAGGGGGTGCAAAGTTATCGACCCTCAAAGGTGTAGCCTCATCTCCTATTAGCTCCCATTGGAAACAATGGATGATGGGGCACCCCCTTTGGGAGTCCATAACTTTGGACTCCCTGAACCAAACCTCACCAAACCTGGGTGATAGCATCAGGAGAGTCTCCCAAAACATCCCTAAAATTTTGGTGCTGCTAGCCTAAAAACTACGCCCCCTGCAGGCCAAAAATGGAAAAACACTGAAAATACAAAAAATCCCACAAACAAATCTGCGCCCTCCCCCCCCCCCACAGGGCTGCGCCCAGGGCAACTGCCCACTTTGCCCAATGGGAGGAACGTCTCTGCCCTCCCTCCCCAAAAACTAGAACTGGGGGGCATCGAATGAGCCTGACCAAAGGCCATGGCTTCCTTGCGCAGCAGGCGATGAAACGGTGGCCTTCTCTGCCAGAGACGTGTCGAACAGCAACCCAGGCAGAGACAGCTTCAATGGGGGACAGGTCTATCCGTGGCTGTGGTGACTAAAGGGAACCTCCACACTCAGAGGCAGACAACCCCTGAACACCGGTGCTGCCAGGAGGAAGCCCTGGGCGCTCGGTGTCCTGTTGTTAGACCTGCGGAGGAGCTGGCTGGCCACCATGCGAGGCAGGGGCTGGACGAGATGGACCCTCCCTGGTCTGATCCAGCCGGGCTCTGCTGATGTTCTGATGCCCTTCATGCTCAGGCAGGCCTGCTCCCTCTGGGGGGCAAAGGGGCCTCGCGCATTTGGGGATGCTCCGCTGCTTGGTTCGCCCCTGGCCTGAAGAGGCAGACAGCCCTACCTGGGACCTTCCCAGGTATTCTGGGAGCCGCCATGCCCAGGAGCCTCCGTTACGGGCAAATGGGAACACCCGCCTGAGTGCAAGAGGCAAACGAGCCGCCGGTCTCTTTGGTTTCAGTGGGCCGGCCTTGGAAGTAGATCCTGCCATTCAGCTGTGGACAGAGGAGATTTCTCCGCTGTCTCTTCAGAATCCGGCTCGAGGTGACTCGCAATTAAAGCACCACAATATTAACACGGGCCCATTTTTTAAAAGGCTCACCATCCTTCACTCCCTCTTCTCCCCCTCTCCCTGCCCCCCCCCCAAGCCTGGATTCCACACACACACAACACACACACGCACACACCGCTCTCCTCTCTACCACCCACTGCTGTCAATGAAGTAGAGCCACAGCATCCCTCCTGCACGCCCTCCAGCCTCTCTCTGGCGAACTTTTTTTGAGGGGGGGGATTGGGGGAATGGACCCAGAGGCCTTTGTGATGCTACTGGGGTTACTGGGGTGATGTCTCTCTTCCAGGTGGAACAGGCGCTTCTGGGGAGGGGGGAAGGAAGGAAGGAAGGAAGGAAGGAAGGAAGGAAGGAAGGAAGGAAGGAAGGAAGGAAGGAAGGAAGGAAGGAAGGAAGGAAGGAAGGAAGGAAGGGAAGGAAGGGAAGGAAGGGAAGGAAGGGAGGGAGGAAGGAAGGAAGGAAGGAAGGAAGTGTTACCGCGAATTGCCAGGTAACAATAAGTGATTTCAGCTCAGCAACTTAATGAGGTGCGGGAAGCCGGCATTTCTTCAAAGCAGGAAGGATTTTATTGCAAGTGATCTCTTGGCACAGCTCAGCAGAAAGGCACCCCACATGGCTGTGCTCCCTCCAGCTCCTTTTTTACATTTCCCCAGTAACCCAGAAAGGGGTGTAGGGCAGTCCCACCCCTACAGTGCAAAACCCAGGAAGGGGGGCAGTCTCCCTTCCATCTAATAGCCATCTCTAGGAACACCAAAGGAGAGAGAAAAACAATTCCTTTGCAGCCATGCTGATGAGATCAAATCCCAGAAGTAAAGCCTGCACCTCTTTGCCTGAGGTTGTTCCTTGGGAGTGTTAGACAAAGACCAGTTTAAATGATCCAATGAATTCTTGGATCCTGAAAGTAAGGATGTGAACAGTCCAATGAGCTTCTGGATCCTGAGAGTAAAACTTCAAACAGTCCAATAGCAAAACAGGGTGACATCTTCCAAGGCTGGGTGACCCTTGGGTGCTGGCAACAGATTCGATTAGCAAGTCCAAAGGGGGTCATTGTCCTTATCAAAGGGTCGGCTGGGCGTTGGTCTAAGCAGCATTCCAGAGTCAACCTCCTTGTCACTTAATATCAGACCTTAACTGGCTATTGCTTCTATTCTCAGACACAAATTTCCCAAAAAATAACACATTTCTAACTTCCAACATTAGGAAAAAACCTTAAAGGATAAACACACATAATTTCTTATACTTATAGGCAGGACTGTACATCTACATACTGGCAGCACTCGCTTTAAAACTAATAGAACCTTATTATTAAACTAAAATCCGTAAACTACAGGCATAAACTTAACTAAGAGGAGCGTTTACAACATCCTAGAATGACACAAACACAAGGGAAATCATATAGCATTGGCACAAACATACATATGCGTTCTCTGTGAACCTTATGGAGGCTTCTGAACCACACAAGTCTCCGTGTCCAGGCAGGGAGCCAGTGTAGCCAGGCAACCTGACTTCAGGAAAATATTTTGTTTATTTTCCTATCGGTAACAGAAGGAAGGAAGGAAGGAAGGAAGGAAGGAAGGAAGGAAGGAAGGAATGGATGCCTAGAACCAACTTACGCGGGTGCACAAACAAACAAGCATGGAGTGAACACAATTTCAAAGGCATCAAAGAGAATACATACTATCGCTAAATGGGGTCAGAGTGGCTTCAGGCAACCAGGCTTCAGGAAAGAAGGGAGGTAGGCAAGGCGCTTGTATTAGGCTCGACCACTGGGGATCAAGGTTGGGGCAATAGGGTGCTCTGAGGTGGGGAAAACTTGCAAACTTCGGAGGATCCAGCAAAACGGGGTGAGGCAGAGTGATTGAAAATCCAACGGGAACTCAAGAGGGCAGCGGTTGCTGTTGGCAAGGTGGGGTGCAGCTGCAGTCATCCGCTGGCGGGGTTGGCATCCATCATGCAGGCGCGGAGCTGTCAGCCATCTGTCAGTGGGGTGCTGTCCAAGCGTTCGCAGCATCAGTGTCCCCCCTCTGAGGCTTTTCCACCTAGGGCGAGGCGTTGTTCTTCTGTGACTTCACTGCTTCATCAGGTGGAACAAACGGTCCCTTTCACACTGGCTTTTCTGGTGTTTTCAAAGCTCAGTCGCTGGGGAAACAGGCAGGGCAGCAGCTTCAAATGGTCTTCCTGGCAGCTCTGCAGGGTCTGGCTACAGAGAAGGGCATTAGGGCAGTCATCTTTCCGTCATCAGCTCGTGGCCATCTCAAGGGAACGTTTCTCTGTATGGCAGTCAGAGTCTGGTCGCATCTGGTTCTTTCAAGTTGGGATCTGGGCAACAGCAGAGCCTAGAGCACCCTTGTACTACACAGTTACCAAGGCAAAGGGGGATAGAGCGCCTGGACTACCTCGTGCAGACTTAAACCAATGACAATATAAGGCACAGACAGTTTTAAAACCAGAGGCGAGAACATACACAATAGAAACAATAAGGGGCAGGCTTAAACAGCCCAAGATCCAGGACGGAGTTGGTGTGGGCAAAAGGGCAAACGATAACATGGTGGGTTGGCTTTAGCCGTGTTACTGCTTCCAGGGACTGCGGGTATGCATACCTGCTTTGCAAAACAATTCTAAACACAAGGTTATTAACACTGAACACAATACATTTCAAAGAGAAGTACTGAGACCCAGCAAACACAGGGTGGCTGAGGGAGCAAAACAAAGGGGAAGGGGCTGGGACAATGCGACCTTGTACTTGTCTCTTACTAACACAAGGGAGAGAGAGAGAGACTTGGAACAGGGCATACCATACAATTGGAATATGGAATCCAATAAAAGCACAACTCCAGAAGTCAGAACGGAAAACATATACCTAAATAAACAGGGCTATAATGACAGAAACTTTGGTAAAGTAAGATGAAACCAAGGCTACAGGAAAACTGCTCCTGAGACTGGGGGCTTTACCTTTTGGCTCAAGCCCAAGATTGCACATTAAAAGTTCAAACGCATTCCCCAATTTCCTTTCTTTCCTTCAGATGCAACAAGGGCAATAAAAAAACCCTTTCTTGGCACTAGACTTGTCAAAATTTGTACGCTCTTTGGGGCAGCTATACTGCTGAGGTCTGCCTTTGCAGGGGCATCTGCAGCCAATCATTCCTTGTTTAGGACATTCTGGATACCTGAGTTCAAAACTTTACACATGCCCAGAGACCATGGCTTCTTTTGCTTCCACTAAGGACACAGGGGCATTAATTCCTTTTCCCTGCTCCAGGGGCAAGTCTCCTCGGTTTGACCTTAAACCTTTCCAAATGTCTGGAATTTGTATCTGAGGTGTTGCATCCCATCTGGAAGCGGTCCGAGCCTTCTCCCCCCTCTGGATGCAACAGCTCAGAGACAACACAGTGATCCGAGCAAATGACTCCGGGAAGGGGAAAACCTGAAAACACACCCTGGCAAACACTAAAACCAGGCCCAGAACGACATCGGGACCATGAGGCGGTACAGGGAGGGGTGGGGAGGGCAGGCAGAACAGTCCCAGTAACCATATTGCTGGCAGTAAATCCAGGGGCATCAGCCGAGCCAGGGGGCATCGGGACATACTCAGAGGCCAACGAACCTTGCACAGACACTGGCTGGGCCACACGAGCAGTGTCAGGGGGATCAGGGGCCAGGCAACCAACAATCACAGTCGGCACAGAGTTGGCAACACGAGCCATCTGGGGGCTGGGGAGCTGGAAGCTCTGTCCAGCCTGCTGAATCCGAGAGCTTGGGAGATTACGCACGTGGGTCAGCTGCAACAACAATCGGGGCTAGCGGCCGTGAGATTACAGGGGCGAGATCCAATGGACCTTGGTGCTGAACTAAACAGATGTGATGTGGGGTACTGAGAGCCATCCCAGAGCTGGTATGCTGCCGGGATGGGCTCCTCCAAGTCTCAAAAGGGGAGCTAGGTGCATGGACAGATCCTAGAGCCAACGTCTGGTGACCAGGAGGGGGCGGGGAATCCAACAGCTGCTGAACACTTCTGGGAGGAGAAGGGGGAGGCAACCCAGCAGATCTGGGCAAACCGGGGGCCTCAGCCTTCTTGCTACCCAAACGGGTTTCCCGCTGCTTGTTACAAGGGGCAGATCGGGGAATGGCAAATGGGGAGGGAGGTTGGGCTGTCATGTCGTTCTCCCAGGTGTGCCTGATAGTGAGGCGCCATGCATCAAATCTTTCCTCAAGCCCACGAACCTGGGCGCGCCCCATGGGCAACCACCCTCCCCTTAATGACCAAGCAATGATTTTTTACACCAGGTTGTTTCAAAGTCACCCATCACATTATAGAACATGCCCCGCTCTGTCTAGGCTGGCAATAAGCCATGCCACACAGCAGAAATAATTGTTGAAAACATGTTCAAAATGCTTTCAAAATGTTTTATTACTGCTATGAAAACATTTTATGGTGTTGTATCCAGTACCCCCCCAGTGGGGGAAACAGCATCACTTTCAATGTTTCAAAGGAGAGAATCTGGGCTCCCCAGTTTAAACAAAATTAACAGGAATCACCCCCCAAACAGCATCATTTTCAATGGTGTGTTCAATTAGGGAGCCCAAATTCTCCTTTCAAATCCTGTAAAGGGGGAATCTGGGGTTCCCAGTTTAAACAACATTGGAAGTGATGCTATTTTGGGGGTTGATTCTCCCCCACCCTGAAACAGCATCACTTGCAATGTGTAAACTGGGGACCTCAGATTCTCCCTTTAAATCCATGTCAAAAGCGGGGAGATTTAAAAGGAAAATCTGGGGAAATTTAGGAGAGTGCCTGCTGGCAGAGGGAGTGCATTTGTTAAGCTAGCAGCACCAAATGTTCAGGAGTATCTTTACAGAGACTCCCCTAATGATACCACCCAGGAGTTTGGTGAATTTTTTGGTTCAGGGGGTCCCAAGTTATGGACCCTCAAAGGTGTAGCCCCCATCTTCTATTAGCTCCCATTGGAAACAATGGATGATGGGAGCACCCAGCACCCCTTTGAGGGAGTCCATAGCTGAGACCCACAGTGGACCAAACTTCACAAAACCTGGGTGGTATCAGTAAAAGATTCTCCTGATGATACCTCCCAGGTTTGAATTGAAGTTTGTGGTTCAGGAGAGATGCAAAGTTATCGACCCTCAAAGGTGTAGCCTCATCTCCTATTAGCTCCCATTGGAAACAATGGATGATGGGGGCACCCCTTTGGGAGTCCATAACTTTGGACTCCCTGAACCAAACCTCACCAAACCTGGGTGATAGCATCAGGAGAGTCTCCCAAAACATCCCTAAAATTTTGGTGCTGCTAGCCTAAAAACTACGCCCCCTGCAGGCCAAAAATGGAAAAACACTGAAAATACAAAAAATCCCACAAACAAATCTAGCCCCCCACAGGGCTGCGCCCAGGGCAACTGCCCACTTTGCCCAATGGGAGGAACGTCTCTGCCCTCCCTCCCCAAAAACTAGAACTGGGGGGCATCGAATGAGCCTGACCAAAGGCCATGGCTTCCTTGCGCAGCAGGCGATGAAACGGTGGCCTTCTCTGCCAGAGACGTGTCGAACAGCAACCCAGGCAGAGACAGCTTCAATGGGGGACAGGTCTATCCGTGGCTGTGGTGACTAAAGGGAACCTCCACACTCAGAGGCAGTCAACCCCTGAACACCGGTGCTGCCAGGAGGAAGCCCTGGGCGCTCGGTGTCCTGTTGTTAGACCTGCGGAGGAGCTGGCTGGCCACCATGCGAGGCAGGGGCTGGACGAGATGGACCCTCCCTGGTCTGATCCAGCCGGGCTCTGCTGATGTTCTGATGCCCTTCATGCTCAGGCAGGCCTGCTCCCTCTGGGGGGCAAAGGGGCCTCGCGCATTTGGGGATGCTCCGCTGCTTGGTTCGCCCCTGGCCTGAAGAGGCAGACAGCCCTACCTGGGACCTTCCCAGGTATTCTGGGAGCCGCCATGCCCAGGAGCCTCCGTTCTGAGCAAATAGAAATTTCCCGCTTTGGTGCAAGAGGCCAAGCTTGAGGCAGCCCGGTCTCTTTTGGTTTCAGTGGGCCGGCCTTGGAAGTAGATCCTGCCATTCAGCTGTGGACAGAGGAGATTTCTCCGCTGTCTCTTCAGAATCCGGCTCGAGGTGACTCGCAATTAAAGCACCACAATATTAACACGGGCCCATTTTTTAAAAGGCTCACCATCCTTCACTCCCTCTTCTCCCCCTCTCCCTGCCCCCCCCCCACAAGCCTGGATTCCACACACACACAACACACACACGCACACACCGCTCTCCTCTCTACCACCCACTGCTGTCAATGAAGTAGAGCCACAGCATCCCTCCTGCACGCCCTCCAGCCTCTCTCTGGCGAACTTTTTTTGAGGGGGGGGATTGGGGGAATGGACCCAGAGGCCTTTGTGATGCTACTGGGGTTACTGGGGTGATGTCTCTCTTCCAGGTGGAACAGGCGCTTCTGGGGAGGGGGGGGAAGGAAGGAAGGAAGGAAGGAAGGAAGGAAGGAAGGAAGGAAGGAAGGAAGGAAGGAAGGAAGGAAGGAAGGAAGGAAGGAAGGAAGGAAGGAAGGAAGGAAGGAAGGAAGGAAGGAAGGAAGGAAGGAAGGAAGGAAGGAAGGAAGGAAGGAAGGAAGTGTTACCGCGAATTGCCAGGTAACAATAAGTGATTTCAGCTCAGCAACTTAATGAGGTGCGGGAAGCCGGCATTTCTTCAAAGCAGGAAGGATTTTATTGCAAGTGATCTCTTGGCACAGCTCAGCAGAAAGGCACCCCACATGGCTGTGCCTCAGCTCCTTTTTACATTTCCCAGTAACCCAGAAAGGGGTGTAGGGCAGTCCCACCCCCACAGTGCAAAACCCAGGAAGGGGGCAGTCTCCTTCCATCTAATATCCTAGAACACCAAAGGGAGAAAACAATCTCTTTGCACATGCTGATGAGATCAAATCCCAGAAGCAAAGCCTGCACCTCTTTGCCTGAGGTGGTTCCTTGGGAGTGTTAGACAAAGACCAGTTTAAATGATCCAATGAATTCTTGGATCCTGAAAGTAAGGATGTGAACAGTCCAATGAGCTTCTGGATCCTGAGAGTAAAACTTCAAACAGTCCAATAGTAAAACAGGGTGACATCTTCCAAGGCTGTGTGACCCTTGGGTGCTGGCAACAGATTCAGAGTGTAAGTCCAAAGGGGTCATTGTGTCCTTATCAAAGGGAATTAGGCTGAGGCGTTGAGTCTAAAAGCAGCATTCAGAGTCCAACCTCCTTGTCATAATATCAGACCTTAACTGGCTATTGCTTCTATTCTCAGACCACAAGAATTTCAAAAATAACGATTTCTAACTTAAACATTAGGGAAAACCTTAAAGGGATAAACACACATACTTATAGTTATAGGCATGACTGTAGGTCTACCTACTGTCAGGACTCGCTTAAAACTCAGAGAACCTTAGTAACCTAAAATCCTGAACTCCAGGCATAAACTTAACTAAAAGGAACGTTTACAAGAGCCTAAAAAGACACAAACACAAAGGAAATCATATAGCATTGGCACAAACATACATATGCGTTCTCCTGTGAAAGACCTTATGGAGGCTTCTGAACCACACAAGTCTCCGTGTCCAGGCAGGGAGCCAGTGTAGCCAGGCAACCTGACTTCAGGAAAATATTTTGTTTATTTTCCTATCGGTAACAGAAGGAAGGAAGGAAGGAAGGAAGGAAGGAAGGAAGGAAGGAAGGAAGGAAGGAAGGAAGGAAGGAAGGAAGGAAGGAAGGAAGGAAGGAAGGAAGAGGGAGGAGGAAGGGAGGAAGGAAGGAAGAGGGGGGGAATGAACAAAGGAAGGAAGAGGAAGGAAGGAAGGAAGGAAGGAAGGAAGGAAGGAAGGAAGGAAGGAAGGAAGGAAGGAAGGAAGGAAGGAAGGAAGGAAGGAAGGAATTCAAACTGGGCACAGCTACTTGAAGGCTCCGAATTCTGGGCTCTGCCTGGCAACCCCACTGAGCCAGGCCTTCCTGCTCCCGGGCACCCAGCTCCACAGCCGTGCCCACCCTCTCTGCTGCCGCTTTGCTCTGCCACCCCGAGGGTTTGTTTCAGAGCAGCTGTGCATTCTGCTCAGCAGGCAGCGCAGAGAGCGGGCATGTGGAGGCGTGTCGCAGGGAATGCGCAATGATGCCAGCTGCCCCAGCAGCCTCCTGGTGGGGAAATTCAAGACAGGGCAGGAAGCAGACCTCCTACCCCCCCCCCCCACACAATGCCCCTCCCTTATTGAATGACAGAAGACTCAGGCCAAAGGCCCCAGCAGCAGCCCTGCTGAATTGTTCCTCCAAACAGGAAGGACAGAGGGCAAAGCAGCCAGAAGGAAACCCCCGGGGACATCCACACACACCCCGGCCCTGTTGGGGTGCTCAGCCTGGGCTCTTGTTCCAGTGTGACTCAGAGGAGGCCAGACGGGGCCAGTCTCTGCCCGGCCCTGCTCTGCCCACCCCAACTGAGTGAGTGGCCCGCTGGCGGAGACCTCACTCCTGCCCTGAGGGCTCCATCACTTGCACCCAGGGTTTGTTTCCTGGAAGCACTTCCCGAG
The DNA here is from genome assembly GCF_021028975.2 of Sphaerodactylus townsendi. NCBI lineage: Eukaryota > Metazoa > Chordata > Lepidosauria > Squamata > Sphaerodactylidae > Sphaerodactylus > Sphaerodactylus townsendi. Next base: position 139,260,767 of record NC_059429.1, on the reverse strand, counting down.
GAAGCACTTCCTCCCAAGGCAGCCCCGCCTGGTGAGACTCCAGAGGCTGCCTGGGTGTCGGAGGTTCCTCCTCTGGGGGGAACTCCTCTTCAGAAGAGGCTGGGAGACCCCACGGGAGAGGTGGGCTGAGCCCCGGAGCAGCCGGTCCCTCAGCCAGGGGCAGCCAGCCAAGGTGACACGGAGAACTGCTCGCGGATTCCTCTAGGCAACCAAGTGCTGGTTCAGGGTGTGGGGAGGGGGCTACAGAGGGAGCCAGGTGGCCGGGGGCTCCACACGGCCCTGCTGAAGGGCTTTCCCAGCCCTGCTTAGAAAGCAGCCTCTGTGGCCGGCCCAGCACGTGTGCGGGAGGAGGGCAGCAGCCTGCCAGGAAGGGGCTGGGGTGGGCCCACAAAGGAGAGAGGGCCCCGCCTGCCCCCAGGCCAGCCACCCCCTCCTCCTCCTCCTCGTGCCCTGTGGTCCCCACGGGGTTGCTGAGCAGGCTGCTTCCTCTGGAGCAGAACAGGTAGCAGCAGCAGCAGCAGCAGCAGCAGCCAGGCCATGAGGTGGGGCGGGGATCGGGTGCTTTGTTGTTCGACTCCAGCCCTCTGGCATTCTTCCAGGACTGTCAAGGAGGCCGCAGCCGCCACTGCAGCCAGGAGAAGGCGAGATGTTTCCGTGCAGAGTAGGCAGGAAATGAACGAGGATGAAGGTGCTGCTGCTCGGCAGCCGATCCTCCAAACCGGAAAGTCGAGCCGGGCAGATAGCATCTGTGGAGCAAAAGGCTCGGGCAGGGGCGGGAGAGCTGGGCTGGGCCCGCACGGCTGCCGGCAGCGAGGGTGGGGGCGGCTGATGAGAAGCAGAACCGGCGGCTCGGAGGAGTCCCGCAGCTGGAAGGAAGTGGCCATTAGGCACCCCACACCGCCGCTCACGATGAGGGGGCGGAGGGTGCCGCGGCTGAGCAACACCTGAGACTCCCTGCGTGGCACTGGGCCACAGATGGTGCCCAGGGGGCCAGCGCTAGCAGCGGGTCCCACTGAGGGGGCGGTGAGTATCTGGGGAGACAGCCAGGCTGAGCCTCTGGGCCGTGGCACCCAGCCCTGCTGGTATCCCCCCTCCCCCGCCCGCAGGTCTGCAGGGAAGCTGCTGTACATGGCCAGAGAGAGGGAGAAACAGCAGGCATGAGCTCAGGGCCCCCGGGGGGGGGGGCACTGCTGGAGGCTGGGGGTGGGCAGGGAAAGGAGTTCACGCCTGGCTGGAAAGGCCTAAAAGATCAGGAGCCTCAGCAGAGTGCCAGTGACAGCCCCGGGTGGCCCCAGGAAAGGCCCTGCTGCTGCTGCTGTCTCCTGAGCAGTGAGTGGGGCCCCGTTCTGCTGCAGCCCACCAGGGGCCAGTTGGCTGAGGCGGGAGCCGGAGGGCTTCTTTCCAAGGAAGGCAGGGCTGCAGCATCCCCTCTTGCAGGAACCAGCACAGCAACGGCCTCCCTCTTCTCACCCTGTCCTGAAGGGAGAACGTGGGGGCAGGACCCGCCAGTGCTGCAAAAGGCCTTGCATGCCCCACGCCACGTCCTCTGCGGCAAGCAGCGCCGGCTTGGCTTCTCAGCGGAAACTGAAGTCGGCTGCTTCTTCTCTGCTCCCTGACCCCTTTGCCAAAACCCCACGAAGGGGGAAGAGGAGCCACGTCCACACAGGCAGGGGGCTGCCCCACGGATGAGGGCCAGGCAGCGGCAGGGGCAAGGCAGAGGCTCGTGGAAGGAAGGCCTCTGGGCCAGGCACTTGCCTGGAAAGCGGGATGACCCTCCTGCCTGCCTGCCTGCCTGCCTGCCTGCCTGCCTGCCTGCCTGCCTGGCGGCTGCTCCCAGCTGCAGAGAGCCTTGTTGGGCCCCCCGGGCAAAGCCGGAGTCAGTCAGGTGCAGGGACGCATGCAGAAGCAGCACAGTGCCCATGCGGCGATCCTGCGTGCAGCCCTGTCAAGTTACACACGTATACAAGGCAGGCAGCTCAGCTTGGCCTCCCTCACAGGTCTGTTGTGCGCAGTAAAGGGAATAACCCCTGTGGATTCCAACCTGAGCTGCTGGCCAGAGGGCAGGTCCCCGGTCTCATGGGCACACCCCAAAGCAGAAACTCGGCTAATAAATGCCCTCTGATTTGAAAATGCGATCCAGGCACACCTGCAAAGCAAGAGTCCCAATGGAAAGCAGGAAGTAACGCTTTGCCAGACAAGCAGGAAGCGCCCGGTCCTGCCAGTCTCTTCTCCCTCTTCCCCGCCTGGCAATTTCCTCATTATTGGAGATGACTCTTGGCCTTGGACTCCACACGTAGGAAGTCTTGCATGTCATCCATATGCAAGGGAATGTGCTTCCTCTGAGTAAACAAGGAGGACTTCTCCTCCCTCCCACAGCAACACCTCCCAGTGAGCAGGAAAATTGCTCCTGCAGAACCCCAGAGTAGAGGAACTGGCTAATTGTGCGTGGATGCTCTGGCAGGCCTGAGCAGAGGCAGCCTCGCACCTCACCGGGAGCAGAGGTCCCTGGCTGGGCTCCAGAAGGCAGCAAGATGGCAGGTGAGTGCAGGGGGCGTGGGGGGGGGATGGGGATGTCCAGCCCCGCAGCCCCAACACTGTGTCTGCTCTCCATCAGGGAGGGAGGCACGGGGGGCCAGGGGGGCCTCTCTGGATGCCCTTTTCTCCAGGGGCCCCTGGGGGCCCCGACATGCAGCTGCCCAAGTCCTTCTCCTTCAGGTGGAGCTGGAATTCAGGGGGTCCAGCCAGCGGAACTCCACAGAAGGACACTACCTGGCCAGGCTCACTCTCGGAGCGTTCTGTCGAAGGCTTTCGCGGCTGGAGTCAACTGGTTCTGGTGGGTTTTCCGAGCTGCGTGGCGGCCGTGGCTGCAGTCTGGTGGATCTTGTTCCTAACGTTTCGCCTGCATCCGTGGCTGGCATCGACATTCCCTTCTCACTGGACACAGTGTGTGACACACTTCCCTCTGTGAGACACCTCTGAAGGTGCCAGCCACGGATGCCAGCCGAATGTTAGGAACAAGATCCACCAGACCACGGCCACACAGCCCGGAAAGCCCACCACGAGGGGCTGCTGAGTCTTCGGTCTGGGACCCAACCCTGAGCCCACCAAGCGGAGGAAGCCGATCCAACAGCTTCCCACCCACCCACCTTCAACCCACTTCACCCAAACCATCCAGGGGCCTCCCCTCCTTTTCTGCCCCAGATCACCCCCCACCCCCCACCCCCACCCCCCCAGCCCCAGTCTTGCCCAAGTGGGCCTGGTCTTCTTCTGGGATTGTAGCCGAGCCCCAGGCTGGGATCAGTTCACCAGGAGGAAATGGGGGCCATCGAAGGAGCTTCCCCCCCTCCCCAAAAACCCACCCTCCTGAGGATCCACCCCCAGGTCTCCAGAAATGCCCCAGCCTGGAGCTGCCCCCCTCTCCCTCCCCCCCCCCAGTCGGGCAGCCCAGCAAGCGGGGACTTGCCAGCAGCAGCCCCAGCAGAAGGACTGGGTTATGTCTCCCCCGCGGGAACCCCTCAGGCCAACACCTTTCTCCTCACTTCGATTTAATGCTCACAACAACCCTGTGAGGTACGTTAGGCTCAGAGTGAGCAACTGGTCTGGAGTTGGCTGCCAACCTCTAGGTGGGGCCTGGAGATTTCCTGAAATTACAAACCGTCTCCAGACTCCACAGGTCGCTCCCCTGGAGAGAATGGTGGCTTCGGCAGGTGGGTGGGCTCTGCGGCATTCTACCCTCATGAGGTCCCTCCCCTCCCAAGCCCCGCCCTCCTCAGGCCCCACCCACAAAATCTCCTGGACTTTCCCAACCTGGAGTTGGCAGCCCCAGTCGCTGCCCTCAGGTCACCCAGCAAGGACCAAGGACGCCCACAGCCCCCGGGAGGGTCTCCCAGACCCTCTCCTGAGACTCTGACTATGACATCGTGTTGGCTCCTGGCCTGTGGGATCCCGGTCTGTGTGGAAGAGCTGCTGCGTCCCCTTTCCCTGACCGGAAGACACCCCCCTCTGCGCCTGCCTGGCCTTCCTCCGGCTGTGAATGGCAGCGCATCAAAACAATGCAGGCGAAACAGCAGGAGGAAATGCCACACAACCTGGAAAACCCAGAACACCCTCCTGCCCTGCCCTGCCGCCGCCTCCTCCCTGGCTACGGCTCCCTCTCTCCAGCTAAGCTGGCCGCCCCCTCAGCTGCCCTCCACCTCCTTCCCTCGAGCATGACGGGGCAACCCCAAAGGCTCAGAAGGGAAGTCGTGCACCCCACGGTGGTGAGCCAGGGCTCAGGTGCTCCAGAGCTTTGTGAGGCACCCTGAGAAGCCTGAAGTCCCACAGCAAGTGTGAAGTCCGACAAGCACCCCTTGGCGCGCAGTCACCTGTATGCAGTGCAATCCAGGCTTTTCCTTTTGGGTTACTGAGGGGTGGGGGGAGGGGGGCAGCAGCTCCACGCGTTCCTGGCTGCCAGTCTGCGGGGGGGGGGGGGCTGGGGGTCAAGAGCTGCCCTGTGTGGAGCAGGGGTGCTACGAAAGGGCCCCGCGTGTTTCCAGAGGGGACTCCACTGAAGGCGCAGGGGACTCCCCTGCCTCCGTGGTCTGGGAGGAAGGAGAGTCGGCCCCCGGCTGATGGAACCCCTTGCCCCCCCCCCCGTGTGCCACTTCTTGTGCCCTAGAGCTGACCCCAACCAAGATCAACTGGCAGGTCCCAACCAACTCACAGGCGCATCACACCGACCGCTTTGTCTGCTCGGAACTGGTTGTGCGTCGGGGGCAAAACTTCCTCATCACCGTGTACTTCAACCGGCCTCCTCAGTCCGGGGAGACCGTGGCTCTCGTCGCTGAAACAGGTAACCTCCCCCCTTCCCCCCCCCCCCCCGGGGCATCTTCCATATTGTGGGGTGGGGGGTGCAGCTCTTTTGCTCCTGGTCCTGGGACCCTCCACTACTGTGGGTGACAGGAGGGTCCAGGTGGGACCAACAACACACGCCCCCTCATCCTGTCGACCTTTGGGGCTCTGCCTGCCCTTCTGTCCCCACGTGTCCCTGTCAGCACGTGCTCCTGCCCACGGAAGAGGGCTGCCGCTCTCCATGCACCCGGCAACTACCTTCTCATCCTAGCCCAGAGGCTCTTGGATGAGGCCGTTGCGGCAGAAGCTCCATCGGCAGAGACACAGAGAGGCACAGACAGAGGAAAAGAGGGAGAGCAACGCATTTGATGGCCTTCTGGTCCTCTCCTCTCCACGGCCCCTGCAGAGGCGTACTTAGGCAAACTGGAGCTCTGGGCAAACCCTGAGTTTGATCCTCCCCCCCAATGGGCGGCCACCCTCTCCCACTGTGACCAAGCAACGATTTTTTCCACCAGGTCGTTTCAAAGTCACCATCACATTATAGAACATGCCCCAACTCACAAATCTGAACACAGCAATGGGCCATGCCACACAGCAGAAATAATTTTTGGAAAACCTTTTCAAAATGCTTTCAAAATGCTTTATTACCGCTATGAAAACATTTTATGGTGTTGTATCCAGTCCCATCAATTGCTGGAAACCATGCTTTCAATATTTATTTAAAACTGGGGACCCCAGATTTTCCCTTTTAAAGTTGGATTTAAAAGGAGAATCTGGGCTCCCTCGTTTAAGCGATGCTGGAATCCATCCCCAAACAACATCATTTTCGTAGTGTTTTAAGCTAAGGAGGCCAGATTCTCCTTTTAAATCCAGCCTTAAGGGGAGAATCCTGGGTCCCCAGTTTAACTCTTATTGAAAAGTGATATGACCTGAAGACGGATTCTTCCCCACCCTGAAACAGCATCCCTTTCAATGTTAAAACTAGGGACCTCAGATTCTCCCTTTAAATCCATGCCGAAGGGGGTGGATTTAACAACAACAACAACCACAACAACAACCTTTATTAGTCATTGAGAGAATAAAAGAAAGAAAGAAAACAAGCATTGGCAGGAGGGGGTGGATTTAAAAAGAGAATCTGGGGAAATTTAGGGGGTGCCTGCTGTCAGGGGTGCAATTATTAAGATAGCAGCACCAAAATTTCAGAGTATTTTCGTGAGACCCTACTGATGATACCACCCAGGTTTAGTGAAGTTTGGTTCAGGGGTCCAAAGTTATGGACCCTCAAAGATGTAGCCCCTATCTCCTATTAACTCCCATTGGAAACAATGGGGGATGGGGGCACTCCCTTTGGGAGTCCATAACTTTGGACTCCTTGAACCAAACCTCACAAAACCTGGGTGATATCATCAGGAGAATCTCCTGAAAAATCCCTGAAATTGTGGTGCTGCTAGCCTAAAATCTGCGCCCCCTGCAGGCTAAAAATGGAAAAATACTGAAAATACAAAATCCCCCACAAACGAACCTGCAATTTTGTCGCCTACCACAAGGTGGCGCCCTGGGCAGCTGCCCACTTTGCCCAATGGGAGGAACGCCTCTCTCTGTCCTTTCCACCATTCCCTGCCTCCCACAGACCTCTCCCTGCCGGCACCAGGGCACCAGGCTGGGATGCCGTCCCTCCCCCATCCCTACACGAGGAGGCCGCCCCCTGCGGCTAGCTGGCTGGTGCTGCTGGCCAGGGCCAGTTCTGGGTTTTAGGAGGCCCTGGGCAGAGAGTGCCCAGCCCCTCCATGCCTACTACTAGGCCCTCCTTTCTTTCCTGCCCCCCCATACGCCCCCATCCGGTGGTGCCTCCTTTCTCTGCCCACTCACAAATTCTGCCACTACTTGCAGTTTCTGCTGCCCAGACTTCCTGCATGTCCCTTCCTGGGGAGGCTGGGGGGTGGTGGGTACAGCCAGAAGGGCCCCTGCTACCATGGCCGCCAGGCACCCTAAGGCTTGCCGCACCACCTGTGCCCTTCTCCGGCAATGTCAGGCAGCACAGAGAGCGATGCACTGAGCAGCTGGCAGCGGCAGGGTGCGAGCGCAGGGGTCGGAGGAGAGGCCTCAGGAGGGAGTGGGCGGCGTGGGCCCCGCCAGAAGCCGCAGGCCCTCTCTGCTGCCACCTCCCCCAGCCTGTGCTGCCACCGCCCCTGGCCTGAGCCTCCAGTGGGCCCCAGGGCTGAAGGGCTCGCCCGCCCGGCCGTCTCAGGCCTTTCCTCTTGAGTCTCAGGCGTTTCCTCTGCCCCCCTTCTCCCTGGCAGGCCAAGTCCCTTCCGAGGCCAACCACACCCGGACCACCTTTGCTGTTTCCGGAGTACAGGCTGGCGGCGGCTGGAGCGCAGTGCAGAGCCCCGGGGGGGACGCCAACGCCGTGACCTTCTCCATCTCCAGCCCCCCCACAGCCACCATCGGGCGCTACAAGCTGAGCACACAGGTGACCTGCGGCAACAAGGTGTCCACCCGGCTGCTGGGCCAGTTTGTCCTGCTCTTTAACGCCTGGTGCACAGGTAAGGGTCCTGCGTCCCGGGCCCTGCTTGGGCAGAGGTGGGGCTTTCTCTAGCAGGTGGTTTGGTTCCTGGGGGCAGCTCTCTGCAGGGCCCCCAAATCCAGTTCCCGGAGGCAGCAGAAGCCCACTGGGCCTCTGCAGCGGTCCTTTCCAGGCCATTGGGCGACATGAAGGCCTCTTGCCCCACGCCAGGCATTTCTGGGGCTTCTGAAAGGAGGCTGGCCACGCGGCACAAGGGACTCTCCCTCTTTCGGCCCAGCTGTTTCCCAGCGGCTCCTGCAGCAGAGCCAGTCATGCCCAGGTGTGGAAGAAGAAGTCGTGGCCTGGGGTGGTTTTGAAGCACAAGCTACACTCTCCTCCCCCCACCCCAGCAAGTCTGGGGTTCCCACCGTCCATGTTGGGCTTGTCAGCCACCCCAGGCACGACAACTTCCCTGGCAGAAAGCTGCAGGGAAGGAAAAGGGACTCTGCCCTCCAGCCAGGCCAGTCTTGTGTCTTCAGGGGCCGATCCCTGGCACTTCTGTGGGCTGAAAAGGCCCCTTTCCTGCCGCCGCTGCTGCCGCCGCTGCTGCCAACACCAGACTCCTTTGCCCGGCTCCCTGGTGCCAGCGCCTGAGGGGCACGATGCTGGAGGAGGAACTGGGGGCCACTTCTGGGAGGTCCCGGGCGCCTGCTGTGCCTGCCCCCTTCCTCCCAGGAGGGCTTGGTGGAGAAGCAGGTGACCTTGTGGGTGTTTCACCTGGACTCTGGTGGCACCATCCCCAGGTGGCTCGGGCATGTGGCGAAAAATGGGAACTTGGCCAGAAGAACTAGGGCAGGAGGGGGCTCTAGCCAGCTAGGACCAGCTGTCAGGTTCCCCATCATTGGACTTCAGAAAGAGTCCAGAAGCGACAATGGCAGTCTTTATGGAAGTTCTATGTAAGGCGAATAACCATAATTCTCCATAGCCAGACCTGGAGAGCCGACGAAGGCCAGAGTCAGAGGATTTGGCCCGCAGAAACCCCTCCCTCCCCCCTCCCCCCGTTGGGGAAAGGAGAGAAGAGTTTTCTATGTTAGTTAACTCCGTGGGTCACCCGGGAAAGCATCCTTATCTCTGACTACCCAGCACTGTCAGTCTGGAATGTGTGTGTGTGGGGGGGGAGGGGGGAGAGAGAAAGGTGAAAGTTGAGAACAAGGCAAGTCTTGTTGATAGCAGTCAGGTCCCAGGCTGCCCACGGGAGGGCAGTAGTTAGGCTCAGCAGCGGGAAGACTCCACCAGGAGCCACGTGGAAGCTGCGAGGACGTGTCACCTGCAACCAAGTCTGCTTTTCACGTCCTGCCTGTCCCGTCTTTGAGTCCGCAGAGCCACAATGCTGAGTGCTGCCTGCTTGTGTGGGAGGGGAGGGGCGATGGCCAATTGCTCTGCTTTCCATCCAGAATCTATGCAACACCCCCCCCCCCTAATGACAGTGGGGGCAGAAGAGCTCCACATGTAGACCTCAGCTGAGAAAATAACTGAAACTCTTCACTATAGTCATAGACTCATAGAGTTGGAAGAGACCTCAAGGGCCATCAAGTCCAACCCCCCAGTGCCATGCAGGAACACACCATCCAAGCACTCCTGAAAGATGGCCATGCAGCCTCTGTTTAAAAACCTCCAAAGAAAGAGACTCCACCACTCTCCGAGGCAGTGAATTCTACTGTCGAACAGCCCTGACAGTCAGGAAGTTCTTCCTAATGTTTAGGTGAAATCTCTTTTCCTGCACCTTGAACCCATGACTCCGTGTCCTGGTCTCTGAGGCAGCAGAAACCAATGGTCTACCAACTGGTCCAATGTAAAATTCCCCCCACTAGTCCAAGCCTAATTTTTAGGTCTGGATTGACCCATAAATGTGAATGTCGCATGGGTCCAGCTGATGCGGTCATGACAGCGTGCCCATCGCTCCCTAGCTGCAGATTCTGATGCTGTTTGATACAGCCCCCCACCCCACCCCTTGGCTTTCCGAGTTCATGGCCCTCATGACAGCGTCCTCTATTTGTCCTGCTTCTGGGCCCTGCCCTGCTTTGCTGTGGTCTCTCCCAAACCTTTGTGTGTTTTTAAAGATACCAATTAAAGCACCCTTAGACACCATGTGGACAGGAGAGGCTCACTTGTTCAGGTCCTGCCCACATTGGGAGTATTTTCCTGGGTCACCATCCCTGGCCACAGTGTATTTACCTCTCAGCTGGAGGCCTTTTCTAATTAAATTAGGAATGGGGGTGTTGTGGGGTTTTGTCTGGAACGTGAGCACTGACGTTTCACCTGCATCTGTGGCTGGCGTCTTCAGAGGATCTGATGGCAGTAAAGCAAGTAAAGATCCTCTGAAGATGCCAGCCACAGATGCAGGTGAAACGTCAGGAGAAAATGCTACTGGAACACGGCCAGAGAGCCCGGAAACCACACGACACGCCCCTGTGATTCCAGCTGTGAAAGCCTTTGACAATACATAAAACTAGGAATTGCTAGATCACTACAGCATTATAGGATGGTAACAAACTATCGCAACCATGTACCACTTCCCAGTTTTAATGTTTTAAAAACAAGTCTCTAGCCTTATCATGGTGAAGTTAAGGTGCAGGCTTCATATTTCTCCTTATAAGCTGCAACAAAAAGGGCTAGAGATATACTTTGTTTAAAAATGAAAGCTGGGAACTGGTACATTGTTGCAGCTGATTGTTATGACACCATAATGGTGAGCTGACGGCTCCTGATTTTAATGCCCAAAAGGCATCTAGTGGAGGGGGGGCGGGGGATGGTTGCTGCAAGCGTCCGAGGCCAAGCACAGGACAGCTGCTGCCTGGTTGCCTCCTCATTTCTGGCAGCAACGACTGACCTCAGAGGAGAATCCCTGGGAAACAGCCAGGCCGGCCGGGAGAGCGTTCTGCCAGTGCTCCTCTTTCCGACCCCAGGGCAGGCCAAGGTGCTGAGCCCCAGGCTGCCGCCAGCCCTTCTCCCTCAGCCTTCCCAGGTGAATTACGACCCGTCACTGCCTCAAAAGCCACAGAACTCTCTGCTGCCAAGCCTGGGCGTATAGCCGTGTTTACAAACTTCTCTTGCCAGAGATGTACAAGGTGAATACAAACAGGGATTTTAAAAGTCTGAACGTTTTTAATGCACTTGTAAGGAACATTTTTCTTACATGATTTCTTGCCTCCAAGTTCAGTATCCTGCCCTCTGCACTCCCAGCAGGGGCAAGGAGATTTTCAGGATCATGTTACAGGTAAAAGTGAGCCTTTGGGGGGGAGGGGCTGCTGCCCCTGATTTGTGGGACTGGCCATCTGGTTCTAAAAAGAAGCACTTATGTGGAAGGTTTCAACCTTGTCTTTGAAAAAAATGCATAGGTGGATCTGGCCATTGTTCCCATGGGGCTGCCTTCCCACCCCCCCTTCCCCTTGACTTCCACCTTGGCTGGAGGGGTCCAGTGGATTATCCACATCCCATCAGCACCCATAATGGGAAACTGTCAGGCTAGAAAACCACACAAAGAGACTATTGAAGGATCCTCCTGAGGGCCGTTGTGTTTCTCCCAGGCCTGCTCTCATTTGCCCTGGCAGCTCTCCTGGGGTTGGGGACCTCGGTCCACTTGGCTGCCTGCGGCCAATTCCCGCTTCGCAGGGGCCTCCAGTCACCACAGCTCTCCGTCCCACAGGCGACCTCGTCTTCCTCCCAAACGAGGCAGAACGGCAGGAGTACGTCTTGAACGAAAACGGAATCATCTTTGTGGGAAATGCTAACTACATTGAAGCACGAGGATGGTACTATGGCCAGGCAAGTGTTGAATGTTCACAGGTGGGGGGGAGGCACAACGCACTGCGCACATACTCATGGACTTCTGAGGCATTCACACAGCCCACACACACAACTTGAACGCTCTAGGGTTCCAAAAGGGACTGGAAAGACTCGCCATACAAAATGGTGTGCAGGGGTGCCGGGAGGAGGCAAGCAGGTGTGTGCGTGTGCGTGTGCATGCGTGTGTGTGTGTGCATATGAGGGAGGGAGGGAGGGAGGGGAGAAGGAAACCTAACACACCTGGCATCAAGGGGGCTGCTCAGGTGTGACATCGGGGGTGTCATTCACAAAATCCTGGCAGGTTCAATCGGGTTTCTTTCGTGTTTGGTCTGCAACGGAAGAAGTGCATCTAAAGGCCGCTGCGTGCACACAAAAGCTTATACCAAGAATAAGCTTTGATTGGTCTTGAAGGTGCTGCTGGACCCTCTCTTGGTATCTCCTGTTCAAGGAGACCGAGGGAAGGGAAGGGTGGCGGCCGGCCATTTTCATTCCATCTGTTCCAGGTTTCCCGGTTTCCCTTCAGTGTCAGGGTACACTTGGGCCCTTCCTGGGGTCTCCCTGGTTTTTGTCTGATCTTTTTGTCCACGGCCAGGAAGGGGGAGGTCTCAGGGCTGAAAACACCTGGGGGGCTATGAGGGGGACTTGTGGGGATGCTGCCACTTGTGCCCTCCCTCCTGAGTTAAACGTGGTCAGGGGGAGGGGCAGGGGCAGGGGAGGCAGGGGCAGGAGACAGTCTCCATTTTCAGTCCTAAGAGAGGAAATGACAGGTAGATACTCATCTCTTGAAGACAGGGGTGCTCTGCTGGCTATCGGGGGCTGGCTTTGAGATCCCAACCCTGTTCTGGAGATGCCCCCTTCCTGGCTACCTACGGCTCGCCAGCACAATGGAGGCCCGAGTCTCTCCTGGAGGGGTCTGCATGGGAGGGGCTTCTCTGAGGCTGCCCTTTCTGCTTCCAGTTCCAAGACAGCATCTTGAACCTCTGCCTCCTCCTTCTGGATCTGAGCCTTTATCACCGCCAGGACTCAGCAGGAGACACGTCCCGCAGAGGTGACCCCAGATATGTGGGGCGAGTGGTCAGCTCCATGGTGAGGCTCCCGTGCCCCCTAAGGTGGGGACATCCCCCCTCACACACACTGCAGCTTCTAGAGCCTGTCTGAGCAGCTCCAGATGGGAAAATACCTGGAGGCTTTGTGGGTGGAGGGGGGGAGGGGAGGGTCTGTAATGCCAACTAATCTCTGTCATGTGGAGATTAGCTGTAATAGCAGGAGATCTCCAGTCACCACCTGGAGGATGGAAACCCCACCAGCAGCCCCCTCCCTCCCTCCCCCTCACTCCTTTGTGGCTTCTGCCCCTCCCCCTCCAGATCAATGGCAACGACAACGACAACGGTGTGCTGGAGGGGAAGTGGAACGCAGACTTTGCTCACCACGAGAACCCCTCCCGGTGGGACGGAAGCGTGGCCATCCTCCGGAAGTGGCGGCAGGACAACTACAAGCCGGTCCAGTACGGGCAGTGCTGGGTCTTTGCAGGGGTGGCCGGGACAGGTACGCTGGGGGCAGCAGCCTCTCTCTGGGCTGGGCTGGGCTGGGCTGGGCTGGGCGGAGGGTAGCAAGGAGATGGAGCCAGCCGGTCCACTTGGCCTTCATCTGCTTCTCCTCCTCCTCCTCCTCTCTTTTAGCCTTGAGATGTCTGGGGATACCCACTCGGCTGGTCACCAACTTCAACTCTGCTCATGACTCAAATGGAAACCTGAGCATTGACAAGTATTACGACCCTGCAGGAAAGTGTCTCAAGATCAGCCAGGACTCCACATGGTAAGTGCAGTCTATCCCGGGGCTGGGCAGCAGGTGGGGGGGGGGGCGTTCCTTGGATCCCGGCAGTTCCCTGAGAACTTAAAGAGGAACTCCTGCATTGTGGCAAGAGGGTCGCCAGGCGCATCATCAGACAGACGGATGTACTGCCTTTTGCCCTGGGGCTCAGTCTGGCTTGGCGGGGGTGGGGGTAATCATCCAGTGTCACAGCGAAGATCAGTCCCTGTCAGAAGTGGAAAGTAAAGCCCCGCCCCCCGAAAGAGACACAGGACCCTCAGAAGAGAGCCAAGAGGGTACGTGATCAAACAACAAGGGGAAGATACATCTCTTAGAGCTGCCACGGTGTGGAGCCACAGACTACCGGATCTGATTGTCATTTCCTCCATATGAAGCCTGCTGGGTGACCTTGGGCCAGCCACAGTTCTCTCTGAACACTCTCAGCCCCACCTGCCTCACAAGGTGCCTATTATGGGGTGGGGATTGTGATTGGAAGTCACTCTGAGACTCCTTAAAGGTAGAAAAACATGGGGTAGAAAAACCAACTCTTTTTCTTCTTCTTCTTAAAGTAGCCCCTGGGGGGGGGTTGTGCGTGGGGGGGGGGAGGAGATAAATGCCCCTATTTTGCAGCACAGCCACTTTCCAGAGGAAGAGCTTTCTGCTCACTCGGCCCTGATTGGCAGCACCCGCGCTCTCTGGCATGACGCTTCAGGGCCCCGCGGGCAAGACGCTGCTCTTCCAGACAGTCCCAATCCCGAGTGACACAGTGGAGCTGGAAGGCAGCGGGCGGGGGGGGGGCGGGGAGGAGTCTTGCGTGCCTCGTGGTCAACATGCCTGGATCCTCATTCCAACCCTCTTTGCAGCTTAAAGAGCCCTTGGGAAAAAAACACTCCAATCCGAAGTCACCTCCCTGCCAGGACATTTTTCATTTCAAAGGAGTCAGTGGCCTCAGGAGCGTGCGGCATCTGGCGGGACTGGCAGCAAGGAGGGGAAATTAAGATAACAAGATCCTACATTTTAACGTGCCCCCTCCTCATCTTGCTCTCCCTCTCTGGGAAATGGCTGCTGGTTGGAGTTCGAAGCAGACCAGTCGCCTGGTCCCAGATCCGCTTGGCCATTTCCAAACGAGTGTGTTTCTGCACAGCTGGAGAGTCCCAAAAATGGAGGGGGCTCTACTTGCCCAGGGCATGGCCTGATCCTGCCACTCTGCCTGACGTTCACCCCCAAAAGCCAGCTTCATAACCTTTCCAGGGCTTAGGTTCCAGAGGGACCTCCCAAGATGAGAACATAAGAACATAAGAACAAGCCAGAGTCCATCTAGTCCAGCTCTCTGCTACTCGCAGTGGCCCACCAGGTGCCTTTGGGAGCTCACATGCAGGATGTGAAAGGAACGGCCATCTGCGGCTGTTGCTTCCGAGCACCTGGTCTGTTAAGGCATTTGCAATCTCAGTTCAAAGAGGATCAAGATTGGTAGCCATAAATCGACTTCTCCTCCATAAATCTGTCCAAGCCCCTTTTAAAGCTATACAGGTGAGTGGCCATCACCACCTCCTGTGGCAGCATATTCCAAACACCCATCACCCGTTGAGTGAAGAAGTGTTTCCTTTTATTAGTCCTAATTCTTCCCCCCAGCATTTTCAATGGATGCCCCCTGGTTCTAGTATTGTGAGAAACAGAGAAAAAATTCTCTCTATCAACATTTTCTACCCCATGCATAATTTTATAGACTTCAATCATATCCCCCCTCAGCCGCCTCCTCTCCAAACTAAAGAGTCCCAAACGCTGCAGCCTCTCCTCATAAGGAAGGTGCTCCAATCCTTCAATCATCCTTGTTGCCCTTCTCTGCACTTTTTCTATCTCTTCGATATCCTTTTTGAGAAGTGGCGACCAGAACTGAACACAGTACTCCAAGTGCGGTCGCACCACGGCTTTATATAAGGACATGACAATCCTTGCAGTTTTATTCTCAACTCCTTTCCTAATGATCCCCAGCATAGAGTTTGCCTTTTTCACAGCTGCCACGCATTGAGTTGACATTCCCATGGAACTATCCACTAAGACGCCCAAATCCCTTTCCTGGTCTGTGACTGATAGCACGGGTGGCTGGCCCAGGCAGGCAAGCAGAGGGCCCCGTTAGGGCAACCTCAGGTCTGTTGGTCTGGCAGAATGACCACGTTCAGTGGCACTCTTTGCCACACCAGCTTTACAGTACACGAGGACCCAGCCAGAATGACACGAGGCCTCTGCCAGGACCTCCCGGTGCGGCTGCAGGTACCCGGCTGGGCTGGCCATTCTTCCCAGGGGCGCCTCTGGGACGCAGGTCTCGTTCCCAGCCCAGGAGAGGGTGGGGGCTCCCTTGGAACATGCCCCCAGCCGGGCGTCTCTGTCAGCAGCACCAGGCAGCCCCCCCCCCCCCCCGTGGCGGCTGGTGACAGGCACCCGCCCTTCCGCTCTCTCCTGTCTCCAGGGACTATCACGTCTGGAATGAAGGCTGGTTTGTGCGAAGAGACCTCGGGACGACGTACAGCGGATGGCAGGTGATTGACGCCACCCCGCAGGAGAGGAGCCAAGGTGAGGAAAGCCCCCCTGGGGTCTGTAGTTGGGAAGGCCCCCGCTTTCTCTGCCCAGCTGCGCCTTGACTCCGGCATTGTCCTCATAGGGGTCTATCAGTGCGGACCAACGTCTGTCCAGGCCGTGAAGCAAGGGGAAATACAGCTGTCCTACGACACGACCTTCGTGTACACAGAAGTGAACGCGGACATCAACCGATACGTTGTCAATAAAGATGGATCCAAGGTCCGAGCTTATTGCGACACTTGCTCCATCGGCGTTCACATCAGCACCAAAGCCGTGGACAGCAACCAGCGAGTGGACATCACCCACAATTACAAGTACCCAGAAGGTCAGTGGTGGGGGCCCCTGGTGCTCCTTGGAGTCACCTTGCTGCTGCCTCTACTCTCTGCTCTTGACCTCCAGCATCACCTGGAAGATTTTGCAGGACAATCATCTGGGGTGATGGAGGGCATGGGGGGGGGGGCTGGGAACCCCCACAACAGAACTGCCGGGGTGCCATCTGAGGCACCAGCTGAGCTATGAAGCAGCCAGGTCTTCTGCTGCTGGACATAGTTTGACACACCACTGCACTTGTGCTAAAGCTTTCCAAAGGAGTTGTGTTGTAATCCGGAAATGACTCTTCCGATCCACTGGGGTCTGCTGGGAGATCAGATCTCCCTTGGGGAAGACATTCCCAGGACTGCAACTCCCCCTGGTCTGTCCCTCTGGCCATTTCCTCAGTGGGGCAGCCCAGGCAGTTGCCACCATCGCAAAAGTCACACAAAGGGGGAAACCTCCCCTTTCCCCCCACCCCCCTTGTGCAATGCAAACATCAAAACGGGTTCAAAGCACGGCTTCTGCCCCTGACTTGCTTGCAAGAGGTGGAAAAGCTCCCTTTCTGTGAAGCTGGTCCCCCAATCAGCTGTGAGTCGACTTCTGGCCAGATTTGCTCAGCTCCGTGCAATCTGAACATATCCCCAATCACCACGTAGCCTGATTGTGAGCATCCAATAAATTTGTCTGCCAAGCAAGTTCACTGAGAAATTTGCAGCATTCCTATCCCAACATTTTGAGCCAGAGCGACAGAGATTTCGCACTGCTGCAGCTCAAGGGGAAATTCCAGAAACCCCATAAGTGAGGAAGCTCCTCATCCCACATTGGGGGGGGGGGGCATCTTGCAGTCTGCGTCGGGGGAGTTCCCTGGGAGGAGCCTTGCATTGATTGCCAAAAGCCTGGCACTTGCAGCTGCGCTCTTTTCTGCTTGGTTTCCTCCTCCTGGTGCAAGGGAGCAGGTGGGAGCAGGTGAGAGAAAGCCAGACTCCCCCCCCCCCCCGTGCAACCTCTGAAGAGCCACGGGGCCACGGGGCGATGGCTGGCCGACCGGGCGTCCCAGGCTCCTCAGTCCCTGGCATCTGCTGCTGAAAGGGACGCGGGAGAATGTGGGGAAGCCCCTTCTCTGCCCGGGACCCCCTGCGAGAGCCGCGGCCACTCTGAGCCGGCAGGGCTGACCTTGGGTCTGATCCAGTGATAGGCGGCTTTGTGTGCTGGGCAGGGGCCGTGTGCCTCAGGGGCGGAGCGCCTGCTTGGCGTGCAGAAGGTCCCGGGTTCGGTCCCAGGCATCTCCAGGTGAAAGGACCAGGGAGCAGCAGGTGACAGGAAGAGATTTTGTGACCTTGGACAGAAGACTGGTCCGGCTAGTCCGGTGGGCTGATTCAGTCCCAGGCGGCTTCCTGTGAAACCCACAAGCTCCCTCAGCATCAGTGGGACCCGCCGCTCTTCCCTCTTGGGGAGGGTTTTAAATTCGATATTTGCTGGGCGCCGTTTTATTGTTACTGTATTAACTGTAGTTTTAGTGGATTTTTAGCTGATCGCAAATGGAGTTGGGTATTTATTATCTGTAAATTATTTATTTGTACTGCCATTTGCTCCACCTGTTCTGGGGTTGGGTTGGGTTATTTGCGTGGGGAAGTTTGTGTTGTACCCTTTTGGGATAGGGCGGTATAAAAATCTGACTAATAAATAAAAATAAATAAATAAATTGGGTGGGACTGCTCAGCAGTTTGGGGGCTTTGGGGGCCAGGCAGGGGGCCGGGGGCTTCAGGCTGACGTTCCCCTTTCCCCTGCAGGCTCCACGGAGGAGAGGAATGTCTACAAGAAGGCCTGTTCCAAGCTGCCGCGATCCAGCAGCGGGCCCCGGAGCACCCTCGAGGGCGAGTCGGCCAACTTCAGCGCGCACCCGGAGCTCTACGGGAAGTTCAGGCTGGCTCAGCCCCCCGTGCTGGGCAAGGACGTTGAACTCATCCTCACCATGGCCAACTTGTCTCTGCTGCCAAAGACAGTCACGGTGAACCTGAGCGTGTCGACCGTCCTCTACACGCGCACGGCAGTGCAAGAGATCCTGAAGGAATCCACCACGGTCCATTTGGATTCCCAAGAAGGTAACAGGCGCTCAGAGCCAGAGCCACGGGAAGCTCTTGTTGTGATGTTGCTTATGAGGAAGGGTCTGCCCTGCCCAGGGTGCCTGGTGGACTTGCATGCCCCCTTGGAAAGGCCGGGGGCCGGGGCAAGCAACACAATATGCAGCTCACCAGGTTGTGCCTAGTCTCCCGTGGGCCCAGCTGGTGGCCCCCTCAGTCACACAGCGGCTGCAGGGAACGTGTCACTGTGGACACCCGCAGGAGCCACGGAGACTCAGGACAGTGGCGTGGGGGCAGCAGGGGCTCCCCCCTCCCGCTCCTTTTTCCCGAGCAGAAGCGGCCTCCGTGCAGAACCGTTTGTGTAACTGTGGAGCTGGCAAGCAGTTTTCCAAGATGCACAGCCCAAAAGTTATGCACCTGATAATACCCTGATTAGGCAGTAAAGGCTGGGGGGGAAAGGGGGGGGTCAGGAAACCCCTCCCCATCTCTTTGTTTCTGAGTCAAATTGGCTCCCAAAGGTCTAAAGGGCGATGTTCCCTTCAGCTGTTGTGGGAACCCCCGTCCAGGACCAAGAGAACCCAGACCCAGCCTGTCAAACACACGTCCCCCGCATTTGGCCCCCAGAGAGCCCTGCTGGCTCCTCTCCCGCCCAGATTCCTCAGGGCTCATGTGCATGAAGACTGGGGGGCCCTGGTGGTCAGCACTGCCGTGCAGTCGGAGAAGGGGCTACGCGCACGCACGCACGCACGCACGCAAGATGTCTTGTCGTGACCTGAAACAACCCCCCAGAAACTGGGGAAACTTAACTGGTTCTGCTGGGCGACGAGGGGCAGGGGGTGGCTCCAGTGGGATAAGTCCAGGCAGCAGATTGGCCCCCGTGTGCCCTGCAGTCCTCCCTGGGCCCCACGGAAGCCCTGGAATCTCAGCCCAGGAGAGATGGGGGGCACCTCCCTCAGGTGTTCAGCCCCTTGGACAGGTAATGACTGCAGAGGAGAGCATGGACAGAGGGCAGAAATGTCTCCACAAGTTGCCACCACCCACCTTCCCTCTGAATGGGAATCTTTGTTGCACGCACGCACACACGCACACACGCACGCACCCGCTACCAGCCCTGCTTCAGGCAAACCCCCGGGTTCCTGGTGAGGAAGCTGGCCCGAGGCGGGGTCAGGCTTCCAGAGAGGGGAGCAGCAAGCAGTGCTGAGCCCTGGGGCCGGAGGGGGAGGCAGCCCTGGTGCTCAGCCAGCCCTGGTGCCCAGGCCAAGGCGAGCTGCGAAGGTGGGCAGCCGCTGCTTGGGGACGGGCAGCCTGGTCACTGGTCCAGCTCAACTGGGCTGCTGGGCCAAGGGAAGGAGAGCACTTCCAGGCGACCGTCCCAGGGGAGGGCCAAGGGGAGGGCCCCTGTGGTTGAGCTGGCTGGCAGTGCTTGGCAGTACTGAGATGCTTGCAGGGGAGGGATGGACGGGATGGACAGCCTCTTCCCAGTGAAGGCATCCGTGAGAAGGGGGGAGCTGTGTGGGGATGGCATGGATGGGCTGCGGAGAGAGGGTCTGCGTGGGTGGTCTGCTCACAAGTGCTCTGCCGCTCCCCTTTGCGGAGGTGGGGGTGTGTGTGCTTTGCTGCAGGTTGAGCAGCGCAGGTTGTACTCTGAATGAGCGTGGCATTGTGGGTAAGCTGCCCCAAGAAGTGGGGGGAGGAAAACCCCTGGCAAAATCCCCAGGTGGAAGCAGCCCACACTGTTCTCGTCAAGATTCAGGGAGGGGTCTCAGAGGCTGGCCATTGGACCTCCATGTTGGGAAGAAACAGTGGGTCTCCGTTCCCCCGCTGGGGGCAGAGGGGAAGGAGTAGTTGAGGGGAACAGGAGGGAGAAGGAGGGGTGGCCGTGGCCCCCAGAGGGAGGGCTGCTGGCAGGGAGGGGGGGGCTGGTCCTCGTGGCCGCCAGGTGACCGTGCAGCTGGAGACAGGTGGTTGCTCCCCCTTGCAGAGAAGCACATCCCCTTGCGCATCACCTACGGCCACTACGGCGCATCCCTGACGGACGACAAGAAGATCCTGGTGACGGCCTTGTGTGACGTGCTGGAGGGCGTGAAGCTGCTGGTGGAGAAGGCCATCACCTTGGAGAGCCCGGAGATCTCCATCACGGTAAGAGCCGCTCTCCCCCCCAGCACGACTCCTCCTTCCGCCCGCCGCGGGGAAATCATCCGCCAGGCCAGGAAGGGCGTGTCTGCGTTGACGTAATCCAGAAAGACACACCTGTCCCCTGAGGAGGTGCAAGGGCCACGGATGTGTGGACGTCTACAGGTGGGAGCCCCCTCCCCCACGAGTGGTTCCCTCCCATCCCACAAGCCCTGCCTTCCTCCTGCAAGTGATTCCCAGGAATCTTCTGCAGCACCTCTGAACAGTGGTGGGATCCAGTAGGTTTGCACCACTTTGGCAGAACCGGTTGTTAAAATTGTGCTTGTAAACAACCGGTTGTTAAATTATTTGAATTCCCACCGCTGCCTCTGAAGCGATCTGGCCTTGAAAGGGCCACCAATTGGCTGTGAGCTGATAGCACAAAAAGCCCAGGGGAGCGTGTGCAGAGGGGGGGGGGCTGAAGGCTGGGGGCAGCAAAGGGCCGGGGAAATAACTGCGTGCCCCCCCCACAAGGAAGCTCCGTGCTCCCAGCAGCTTCCAAGCACAGAGTAGAGACCTGCCGCTTCTCGGCCACCTCCAGAACTTTGGCCCAAGGCAAACGCAGCAGCAGTCCGGTGGGGGCTCCAGTGTGTGGGTGGAGTCGAAGGACTCTCTGTTGTTGGCTGCGGGGGGTGGGGGGTGGCTCTTGAACAGGTGGGAAGACCTCCAAGAGGGGCCCCCCTCCCCCAAGTCAAGCAACTCTTCCCTCAAGCCCCTCTTGGCCACAGCTGCTGCGGCAGAAGGCCCTTGCAGAAGGCCACCAGAAGGGCCAGCTTTGGCTCAGCACAGCCCTTCTAGGAGTCTGGCCGGGCCTCTGCGGAAGCTGAGCTGCAGGAGAAGGCCCAGACCGGCCATGCTTCCCTCGGGTGCCCCAGGAGCCTCGGCCTTGGCCTGCCTGCTCAGCCTTCGACCTGCTCCTGAGCACAGGGCGGCGGGGGTGGGTGCGTGGGTGGGTGGGTGGGGGTCTGTTTTGCACAGCCCCCTTTTCTCCCGGAGGCCTGACCCAAGTGGCTCCCTTCCCTCCCCTGTCCCGCTGCAGGTTCCCCCGCAAGTGGAAGTCAACCTACCCACCACGGTGGAGATCTCCTACACCAACCCCCTCCCGGAGCCGGTGGACGACTGCGTGCTGCTGGTGACGCTCATGGGCAAGGCCGTCAAGATCAAGTAGGTGCCTCTGGGGAGGGAGGGGGGAGAGCGCCAAGTCCCGCCCCACATAAGAACGAGCCTGCTGGATCAGACCAGAGTCCATCTAGTCCAGCACTCTGCTACTCGCAGTGGCCCACCACTTTGGGAGCTCACAGGCAGGATGGGAAAGCAATGGCCTTCTGCTGCTGCTGCTGCTTCTGAGCACCTGGTCTGCTAAGATTGCTTTGCAATCTGAGATCAAGGAGGATCAAGATTGGTAGCCATAGAGTGACTTCTCCTCCATAAATCTGTCCAAGCCCTTTTTAAAGCTATCTAGGTTAGTGGCCATCACCACCTCCTGTGGCAGCATATTCCAAACACCAATTCCCACCCGGACCCAGGAAGGACTTACACCCCCCACCCCCCCACCACAGTCAGGTCTCCAGGGAGCCTCCTCCTAGGATGGTGCCAGAACTCCTTGCCCCCCCATCCCCCCCGCTTGTCTTTCCTTCCCCTTCGCCCCAAGAGGACTTCTGGCCCTCGTTCTAATTGGCCGTTCATACATAGGCATAGTCGGGTTTCAACATGAACAGAACACAGGACTTGGGACGTGTGCCCCTCCCTTTCCTCTCTTGTGAAGGAGACTCAAAGGGGCTTTCAGACTCCCTTCCCCCACAACAGACACCGCTTGGCAGAGGCAGGGCAAACTAGGGGGAGACCATATTGACCCGGCCCCCAAGGTACCGCTTGTAGGAACAGGAGTGCAGAAGTAGATGCAGCTTCTACAGATGAGAGTCCACCGTTCACGTGGAAGAGTGGGGGGAGCAAACCAGCTGCCCTCAGCCAGGACGCCACGCTGGCTCTCCAGGCATGCTGACAAGGGACCGGGGGGGGGGGGGGGGGGGCCCAGCGGCAGAGCCTCCGCTTCGCACACAGAAGGTGCCCGGTTCAATCCCCGGTGGCAGCATCTCCAGTTAAAGGGACCGCTGGGCAGTAGGTGGTGTGGAAGCCCCTCCCCTGCCTGAGACCCCAGAGAGCCACTGCCAGACCGGCCTTGACGGACCAGGGCCGTGTCGTGGGTTCAGTCGTTTTTAACGAAACATTAAAAAGCCTGCCAGCTGTCAGTGACGGAGCCAGATGTGGCCCTGAATGCAGGGCTCGTGTGTGTGTGTGTGTGTGTGTGTGTGTGTGTAAATCCAGACCTCCCCCTCTTTTCACAATTTTTTTGCAAACCAGCTCTGAACTTCCCTTGCCCTGAAAGCCCCTTTTGGCTCCCTCACCATCTCTCTTCCTCTCTCTTCCCCCCTGCTTAGTGTGGCCGGACTGGCGCCTGGGGAGAAATCCAAAATCTACTTTGAGTTCACACCCCGCACCGCCGGAGGGATGCAGCTGCACGTGGACTTCTCCTGCAACAAATTCCACCATGTCAAGGGTTTTGTGCTCATGCAGATCACGCCTCCCGCCTCCCAGTGATTTGGGGGCGGGGGGGCGGCTGTCCCGTTTCCAGGCCAGCCTGGAGGACGTGCTACTCCGGCACGACTACTATTAAAATCCTTCACCCAGCAGAATAAGCCTTGGGTGTCTGGTGTGTTGTGGGGAGGGTGTGGTTTTGTTTTGGCTGTGTGTCCCTCTCCTTCCAAGGAGCCCACCAGCCCTACACAGCTGCTGACCCCTTCAGCCCCGGAGCAGGCAGGGACCACCACTGGCTGCCACCACTCTGGCTCAAGGGCTGCTGGGGAGCCCTCAGAACACCCCCCCTGCCCCCTGCCCCCCTCGGCCAGCTCCCTCTTTGGTCAGGTGGTGCCCTTCTGTACAGCCAAACAGGAGGCAGACTGAGAGAAAAAGGAGACAAGTTTATTAAGCAAATACTATCATAATCAAACAGCTGGGTTTGACAGGTTGTGGTGGGTTTTCCGGGAGGCTGTGTGGCCGTGGTCTGGTGGATCTTGTTCCTAACGTTTTGCCTACATCTGTGGCTGGCATCTTCAGAGGTGCATCACAGAGAGAAGTCTGTTGTACCCTGTGTCCAGAGAGAAGGGAATGTTTGGGGTTCATTTTGTCCATGTCCCAGGGTGGGGGACCAATCAGTAGGTGTTTGGGTGGAATTTGTAATGCAAAGATATGGTTGATAGCCTTGTGTCTGGGTTCGAGTCCAGTGTGGCACCTTGGAGGCCAACATGAGACTGCGGGTAGAATCTTTGGGAGACTTCATCAGACATGAGAACTTTGAGTCTTGGAAGCTCCTATTCTGAAAACCTGGTTGGTCTCTGAGGCCCCCCTGGACCCTGATCCGGCTGCCCTGCCGCTGACCAACACGGCCCCCCTCGGAAATGATAACAACTGAGAAAGGAAAAGGATGGTTGTAAAAATGAAGGGGGATTAATACGGGACGTGTTATGGACTCCCTGACCTGGGCAGCTCCGGCCAGCCCAATCTCGCCAGCTCTCAGGAATCCACCACATGGATGTGAGACCACCCAGGAGTCCCAGGGGCACTTATGCAGAGGCCGGCTGTGGCAAACCACCTCTGCTCGTCCCTTCCCTTGAAAACGCCATGAGGGGGTCCCCATAAGTCAGCTGTGATTTGACAGCTGAGAAGGACATCGCAGACACTCAGACAGAAGAGAAGTGGGCTGGAAAACAGTGAGATTCGCTTGCTTGGTTCTTGCTACTATATCACTGTCTGGCCCCTGTTAAAGCAGACACTGCCTCCCAACGGCCTTGGGTTTGGGGATCCACCCCCTCCAAAGAAGCCCCTCTGCTGATCGCCCCCCGGGAGCAAGCCGTCTCCCTGCTGGGCAGGGCCTTATGTGTGCACGCTCTCTCTCTCTCAAGGTCCCGCCCCCTCAGCCACGATTGGCTCCTGCTTCCCCTGAACCCCGCTGCCTGGGAAATGCCAGCATGCACAGAAATGGGTAGCCAAGTCCCTGCAGAAGGGAAAGGCCGTCTCGTTCCTCTTTCACAGGCCGAGGGGTGGGCCTCTCCTCGCTCACAGGCAGCCCTCCCCCAACTGAAAACACCTTCTCTTTCAACAGACGCAAACCCTGCAGCCGTCCTAGATGCCAGATTTGCCCCAGGATACGCTCTGGGAATCCTGTTTGGGGGCCTAGTCGCATCAGCTGCACCACCCAGGGCTTGAATCCCTGCCGTCACGTGCCAGCAATGCCCTTCCGCTGGACACACTGGACAGACGTGTCTGTGTAAGAGAATCAGTGGACACAAATCTGACATAAGGACTCACAACATCCAGAAACCAGCAAAGGAGGCAGGGCAGGGCAGAGGCTCACTCTCCCTGGACATGCTGCTAAAGGCTTAGAAGGTACTGCTCAATTCTTTAAAAACCCTTCAGAGGGAATATACAATGTGAAAGAACTGGAACTCGTCAAATAACCTCAAAGAATCAGAGAGCTGGAAGGGGCTACCTGGCCATCCAGCCCCCCCCCCCCCGAATGCAGGTTCAGGTACCTGGCGGCAAGTGTTTGTCCAGGTGCTGCTTCACGATTGCTCGTGGGGGCATTGGGGGGGGGGGAGTTCACCACCACCCCAGGCAGCCCATTCTACTGCTGAACTACTCTGCCTGGAAAATGTTTTCCGAATTTCCAGCTGGGGCCTTTCTGCCCATAATTTCTGCCCATCTCAGACCAGGTGCTTAGGAGCAGCAGCAGCAGAAGGCCCTTGCTTTCACCTCCTGCAGGTGAGCTCCCAAAGGCACCTGGTGGGCCACTGTGAGTAGCAGAGGGCTGGACTAGATGGACTCTGGTCTGATCCAGCAGGCTAGTTCTTATGTTCTTAATTCAAGCCCACGATTGCGAGCTCTGCTGCTAACAGGAACAGCTCCCTGCCCTCCTCGAAGTGCCGGTCCTTAAAATGCTTGCAAGAGAGCCATCGTGCTCCCCCCCCCCCCACCTCTTCTCCAGACAAAACATCCCCTCCCTCAGCCTTTCCTCCTGGGGCTCCTCGGTGGTCTCGGTGGCCCCCCCTGGCCACTCTCCATTCTGCCTGCATCCTTTTGGAAGTGAGGCCTCCCGACCGGCACGCAGGACTCTGGGGGCGCCCTGATCAGTCCGCCCCACACAGGCCGTTCCAGCTCCAGCAGAGACCATCTAGAGTCGTCCCACAAGACCTATTGACAGACATTTTGACTGGCTGCTCTTAACAGGTTTTACCAGAGGAGAACCTCACGGCAGCATCTGCTGATGTTCGCTGACACCTGATCCCCCGGCTTCTGGGCACCGACCTCTGCCCCTCTCATCCATC
Source organism: Sphaerodactylus townsendi (assembly GCF_021028975.2). Taxonomy (NCBI): domain Eukaryota; kingdom Metazoa; phylum Chordata; class Lepidosauria; order Squamata; family Sphaerodactylidae; genus Sphaerodactylus; species Sphaerodactylus townsendi. Next base: position 139,235,253 of record NC_059429.1, on the reverse strand, counting down.
ATCCCTTCTTTGTAGCTGCTAATCCGGCTTCAGACCCCGCAGGGGGAGCGCACCCTTTGAAGTTCCCTGACAGGCTTCACTCCAAACCTTGATGCTTCTGTTTCCACACACAGATGCTGTCATCTTCCCATCTCATCTCACCTGCCCAGAGAAGTGAGCTCTGACTCACAAAAGCTCATGTGGAAATAAATGCGATTAATCGTCCAGGAGCTGCTGGGACTTTTGTCTTGTGGTTGCTCCACCCCTCAGCCTCAGGCCTGGGAGCGCAGCAAGGTGTCACTCGGCCCCATTCCTCACTCGGAAAGTTCACCTCTCCCCTCCCCCTTTGCCTCCTGTTCTGCTGTACCTTGCAAAAGGTGTGAAGATTTGGAGGTGAGGGTGTGGAGGCTGGAGAGGGTGGGGTTTGGGGAGCGGAATACTACAATACTAGAACCAGGGGGCATCCATGGAAAATGCTGTGGGGAAGAATTAGGACTAATAAAAGGAAACACTTCTTCACGCAACATGTGATGGGTGTTTGGAATATGCTGCCACAGGAGGTGGTGATGGCCACTCACCTGGATAGCTTTCAAAGGGGTGGTGATGGCCACTCACCTGGATAGCTTTCAAAGGGGCAGATTTATGGAGGAGAAGTTGATCCATGGCTGCCAATCTTGATCCTCCTTGATCTGAGATTGCAAAGGCCTTAGCAGACCAAGTGCTCGGGAGCAGCAGCAGCAGCAGAAGGCCATTGATTTTACCTCCTGCATGTGAGCTCCCAAGGGCACCTGGTGGGCCACTGTGAGTAGCAGAGAGCTGGACTAGATGGACTCTGGTCTGACCCAGCATATGTTCTTTCTGATGTTCTCATGGAAGGACCTCAGCAGAGTTCGTGCCACAGAGTTGACCCTCCAAAGAGGCCATTTTCTCCACGGGACCTGATCCCTCCTGTCTCCTGGAGATTAGAGGGGGACAGAGGAGTTCCCCGGGCCCCACCAGGTGGTTGGCAACCTATTGCTGTACGTCAGCCACCAGAGAGGCAGTCTTCTTGCCTCCTGGTTGCCAGACATCCTGAGCCTGCCGGGGTCCCTGCTGGGGCTTGGCCACTCCTCCTCCAAAGTTGTGAACTTTCTGGGACCATCTGGCTGACCACAGTTGCAAAGAGCACGTGGGCTTTGCTGACCCTTGACGTCCAGAGGAGCAGCAGAGTGCAGAGGCCTCCCGGATCTCTCTCTCTCTCTCCCCACCGTGCTCGCATTCTGCTTCCTGCAGACCTCGGGAAGTGCCGGGCCCTCCACTTGACTTCGACTTGGCCCCAACCTGGTGGGAGGCTGTTCCAGGCCCTGCCAGACCTGACTCGGATGTGCAGGGCTTGTAAGGTGGGATTATTCCTCCAGACCAGGGGTAGGGAACCTGCGGCTCTCCAGATGTTCAGGAACTACAATTCCCATCAGCCTCTGTCAGCATGGACAATTGGCCATGCTGGTAGGGGCTGATGGGAATTGTAGTTCCTGAACATCTGGAGAGCCGAAGGTTCCCTACCCCTGCTCCAGACGTTCCCGGGAGGCCTCCAATAAGCTCCTCTGGTGGTCATTCCAGGGGGTGCTTCATTGATGCTCTGTATTTATGTTCTTAGCCACTCCCACCCCTGATTGGTGGGGAAGGAGGAAGATAAACGCTGAATGAAATAATAACATTAATAAGTACCAGGGAAGGGCCGTTTCCTTCTAGGCGGAACACACCCTGCCCTTCGCGGAGGAGCCTGACCGGCCCAGTCGGCCTCTGTGTCGCAGGCGGGTGCTCTTCCACTCACGGACCCCACGAGGCCAGGCAGAAGACCTTCTGGAGCAGCTGGGCAGGTTCTGCTGAGGGTCCGGTCAAGGCCAGGAGCTTGACTGCCGTGGGGCAAGCCACTCTGGGGTGCTGCGGGGGTAGAACTGCTTTCGGAGCATCCTCGATGATGGACACTGGGGGTTAAACTTGGGCGTCTTTGCTTCTACCCACTTTTCTGGATATTGAGAAAACAGGCCGCAAGCCACTCAGCATCCGGTTCAGCCACCAGAGCCGAGCATCACCTCACCCAATAGCTAGGAGGTCGGGGCTCTGATGGGACCGCTGCATTGCACACCCCCATAGCGGCCCCAAGCGGCTCTCCGGGGCTGGTGGGACTGGGGGGGGGGGGGTTCCTGCCGTGGAGCACCAGGACTAGCGTCTTGCCTCTGCTGACAGCTCAACCAGGGAGCCCGACGTGAATGAAGAAGGCTCATGACGGAGGAACTCGGCTCCAGGCAAAGCAAGCCCGTTCCGCCACACCCTGACATGTAAACAACAGCACTGCCAGATTGCAGAGGCATGGGGGGGGGGGGGGAACAGCGCCCAGGGCAAAGTGCCCCCGTTACTCCTCCCGCTCGGAGTTCCCTTTGCCATCTACGGGACCCACTTTTTCGTTCTGCTTCCCCCCTCTTTGGGAGGGTTTTAATTGGGGTTTATTGCGTGACGTCATCTTTGTTAATTTTACCACTGTGTTTTAATTTAATTTTAATGGGGTTTTGTTTGTAAGTGTTATAAGAGGAAACTATGTTGTGCACCGCCCAGAGCCCTTCGGGGATAGGGCGGTATATAAAACAAACAAACAGACAGACAGACAGACAGACAAACAAACAAACAAAAAACACCTGCTCCAGCCGCCTGCCCCCCCCCCCCGCACACTCCTGCATACCACTTACCTTAGCCGGTGGGAGCCTGCTGCAGGCTGCCCCTCGAGCAACCTGGCGGGGCCGGGCCAAGGGGCACCCAAAGGCAGTCCAACCAGGCTGCTCTTCGGCTGGCGGAGGCTCCACTGGCTGAAGGAGCAGCCGGGCAGGGCTGAGGGAAGGGGCGTGGGGGGCGATTCTCCGCTCCCCCACATGAGCAGCTGGCGTGTGCCCGGGGATTGTCAGAATATGGGGAGAGGCCAGTTTCACTAGATAGCTGGAAAACATTCAGTTTGGGGACCTCAAGAATTCAGGGCCCACAGCACATGGCTGCACTTTTCCTGGAAAGTTAATTAAGAGGTGGATTTTTTGCAATTGTTTCCAGTCTGCTTCTAACCTTAGAACTGGTTTATTACACTTATCTTAAACTGCTAAATATTTTAAACTGTACTTATGATCCTGCTGGGTTTCATGGGTTGGTTGGTTTTTAACAACTTTCATGCCATTGTATGTTGACCGTGCTTTGTGCTGTAAGAGGCTTCAGGCAGATCCTCTGCAGAGAAGGCAACGCCGTTTTCTAAATACATGCACACATCTATCCTATTTCTGTCCGTCAGTGAGGCAGGCGGGTGCTGCTGTCTGCCCTCCCGCCTCCCTGACTGGCTGGCTGGCAGGTGGGTGGATCCTCTGACAGGACTTGGTCTGACTGGCATCTCCTGTTGGAGAGCGACTCCACCTCTCCAGCAAGGCAGGCGGGTGTGCTGGTGGGCAGGCGGGCAGACTGCCACCCTCAGCTGAAAGCGCCAGGGTGCCACCCCGCTCTCGTCACCCGAGCTGCCAAGAGTTTCTGTCGGGCTTTCCTGGGCGCCTCCTCAGTCAACACTTGCCGGGCTGGGCGGGAGAGCTTCAGCGCCAGGCAGGAGGGCCACTCTGCCAATCAAGGTGCCAGCCCTCCTCTGCCCTCCCCCCCACTCTCACCTCCTCATCTGTTCACCAACCTTCTTTTTATCTGCCTCCTGTCTTATTTATATTTATATTTAACATTTATTTGCTTCATTTATACCCCACCTTTCTCCACAGTAGGGAACCAAAGCGGCTCACATTAATCTCCTTTTTTGCTCACAACAACCCTGTGAGGTAGATTAAGCTAACCGAATAAGATGGGTCCCAGATCACCCCATGCGCTTCCACAGCAAGATGAAGATTTAACCGGGATCTCCCAGACTCTGCTTGGAAGAAGCTCTAACCACTGTACCACACCGGCTGCTGTGCAACAGGAGCCGGCAGCCAGGCCTGGTTGGGCCACGCAAGTTGGGTGGGATCAGGTCACCCAGTGGCCTCTACCAGGCCTGACCCCAAGGACAGTTTCCCCTGGACAGCCCGGCCCCCACCCGCGCCCCTGCCCCTGGCTCTCAGAAATCCCCTACAATGCTTTGGGTGCCCGGCCACGGCCACAGCCACAGCCACGGCCACGGAGGACTTCTGTGTCTCAAAGCTACAGGCATTTCTTTTATCGTTTGGGATTGTTAAACCAGCTGTTGAATTGTTTTGTCTTTTTTTGAGATTTCAGATTTTTCAGCAAAACCGGCATTTTTCAGGTTTCTGGAAGTAACTGTCTGTCTGTTCACAGCTCCAGCCCCTGGGTGTCAGTAGCCGCAGGTCTGGCCAACTCCGAACACACAACTGGAAACCCACCGAGGCCAGTGGGAGGAATTTCATTGTCCCTGCCCCCAATATTGTCCCTTTCCTCTCCCTGAAAGCTCCTGCAGCCCATCCCCACCTCGGCTTCCTTTTCTTCTTCTAGGGTTGCCAACTTGCTTGTGGGCCCAGGAGACCTTCTGGAATCGCAACAGAGAGAGCAGCAGTCCCCCCCCCCCCCCGGGCTGCCAGGTCCAAGCTGGAAAACTCCTGGCGGTGTGGGGCGGGGTGCCTTGGGAGAGCGAGGCTAAGGGAGGGAAGGGGCCTCCACAGGGTGTGTCGTAGTGCGTGCCACAGAGTCCGCCCGCCAAGGCAGCCATTTTTTTTTATTTTATTATTTATATTTGTATACCGCCCTCCCCAAAGGCTCAGGGCGGTGTCCATCAACATTAAAACAATTTAAAACATCAATATATAATTTACAATAAAATAATATATAAACTACTAACTACAGATGGCTGTACTATACTATAAAATACTAAACAACCCCTCCTTCCCCATTTATGTACCCACGGGAGGCCAGATGTTCTTATGGCGGAGTTGACATCATCCCGGCTCCTGAGGGGCAAATAGAATGGGGGCAGGGTAGGCAATACAAACCACGGGCACCGGGAGGGGGACTTTGTACAGGTCCTGTATTTTTTTAAAAGCGCAGTGCTTTCTGAGAGAGGCTGATATCTCACTTTATTCTGCGGGCCTTATTCCCAAGTAATGTGTGCCTCACCTGTGTTTACCTGAGAATGGGCTTCAGGGTTCTGGCTAGGCCTTTGCCTAGGTTGGGGACCCCCCAAGAGTCTTCCTGAGCCTGCTGGCTCCCAGTTTGTTATTGGGGGTCGGGGGCAATTTCTACCATATCCTATTGCAGCTATTATTATGTTCACAGTAACAGAAATCCAAGGGATTGTGTTGATTTTTAGATGAGGGTCATATGGGTGGGAGGCAGGCAAAACCTTGGAGGATGCCCCCACCACCTGCCTGGGGCTAACTTGACACAGGTCTGCTGAGCCTACTCAGAAACGCAAGCGCAGCAGAAGGCGGCCACGTCTGTAACTGAGCGAACGGCCCGCCTGCAACCAGACAAAGCAACACCCAGCCAGCCCTCCGTTGGAGTCTCTTTGCACCAGCCAAACAGAATAAGATGGCCACCCTGCAGGTGGTGTCTGGAGGCCTCCTGGGAGACGACTGCTCTCCCGGCAGCAGAGACCACTTCCCCTGGAGGAAATGGCTGCAATTATGGCCCCCGGAAGTCCCTCCCTCCCCCCCACCCCAAACCCCGTCTTCCTCAAGATCCACCCCCCCCCCCCCCATCTCCAGGTAGCTCCTCCCGCAGAGCTGGCAATCCGACAAACAGAACCAAAAGGCCTCTTCCCAGCCTGGCCTCTGATCGTCTGAGCTGCCCTCTTCTGTGCTTTTTTCCATCTCTGCAGCATCTTTTTGGAGATAACCAGGAATACTTTGGAAATAACCAATGGCCAATAACATGCAAACCAACTGTCCAGTCAATGGTTCTTTGAATTGTGAAATTATAACAAAATTATAACTGCAATTGAGCATCTCTTTTAAATGTAAAGTGATCAGAAGCAATCCCTTTTTAAATCAAGAAACCCCCTTAAAGGTTTCCGATTTCTGAGATAACAGGAACCCGGATCTCCATAGCTGCACACGACCACTGTATTCTCAATCCTTTCCCTAACATTTCCAATCCAAGCACGGAGTTTCTCTTTTTCACCACTTGTGTGCACTGAAAAGTCAACATTTGTCTCGAGCTGTTCGCTATAACCCACAAGCTCTCTTTCGATGTTGACCTCAGACAGTTGAAAATCCAACACTGTGTATATATTTCACGTGATGATATTCTGCCTCAGGGTGCATCACTTCACACTTAGTAGCACAGGACATATCACCTGCGGCGCTGAGAGGCCATCTGGACCAACCTCCAAACAGCTGTCTCCTTCAGCTTGTGGTGCCAGTCTGATTCCTGGTGGGACCCTGAACGAAGAGAAAGCCCCGGTTGACTCCACCCACAGGGGCCACAGGGCGGAGCAAGGAGGGAAAGCACCCAGAGCACTTGTGCATCCTCCACCCTGCCCCGCCCCAGAATGCCCCCACCATGCCCCCACAGCATCATGCGCACCCCCCTTGGAATTACGCCTCTGCACAGGGGCCACGAGGTGACAAAGGGGCAGAACCCACGGAAATCTGCTGTGCGTCGCAGGCCTTTCCTTCTCTGCCACATTCAGCATGCAGCGCTGGACCCCTTCAGACCAGACCAGTCCAGCCCTCCCAGCTTCCAAAGGAGAAAGAGCTGGAAACATGGATTCTCGACAGGCCTTTGGCGGGACAAGTTGGCAACGTGGCGTTCCAGTCTCTGGCAGGGCCAGCCTGCAAAATGCCAGTGCGGAGGGGGATTCCTGGCACGGCTGCCTTTGTGGAGGGGGCTGGAAGGACAGGAGGAGCGCAGCAGGGCCCAAGCAGCGCGCGCGCGCGCACACACACGCACGCACGCACGCACGCACGCACGCACACACACACACACACACACAGAGGTCACAGGACAGGACAATTTCCCAGGAAGAACCCAGCTGTAATTGGGTGTAATTTTAGCTGGGCTTAGCTAGAAAGCCAGCCACAAAGGCCGGATTCTTCTCTGAGCCAGAATGTCTCTGCGCCTTTTGTCTCCTGACTTCCAAGCAATGGGCCACCGTCGCCTGCTGGGCCCCAACTGTGGGATTCCAACTTCTAATCCCTTGGCAAAAGGCACCGCTGACGTCATCAGCACTTTGCAGACTGGCAGCCACAAAAGACAGGTCTGCCCCAAGCAGTCTGCAGCCTAAATTTTGCCACCAGAGATTTCAAGGAAAAGGTGTGTTGAGGTGTAACATTCGTTCTGTCATTAGGCAACCACATCTAGTCTGCTTACACCTTCACGTCAGAGACGACGGGGCTTTCTGAGTCCACGGGCCGAGCTCCCAAGCAGGCCTGACATGAAGGCAATTCCACAGAGGCCCCTTCCGCACATGCAGAAGAATGCACTTTCGATGCACTCTGCAGGCTGCGCAGAAGAGCAAAATCCACTCGCAAACAATTGTGAAAGTGGATTGAACGTGTATTAGTCTGTTCCCTCTGACCCCCCCCGCCCCGGGCCCGTTCACCTGTCTCTCGGACCAGCCCACGGCAGGATTCAGAAGACGTTTGCAAAGAAAACTCTGGCTGGCTGGCAACAGGAAGGCCCAGGTGGAGGGGCAGGAACAGGGCGGGGGGGCACAGGTGAATCAGCACGCACCACGCCCTTTGCAGAAAGAAAGGAAGGAAGAGCTTCTCTTCTGGGAGGGGAGACGACAGCCAGAAACCGCAGGGTGGCTCAGCCTTTCTTGGAACGGGAGACTCGCCCCTTGGGCTAGTCCTGACCTGCCTGTGGCAAAGCCCCACGCCTGCCCATTGCTTGGAGGGCACAGCAGGGCCCTGAGTCCTATGGGTGCCTGCTGCCCCCCCCCCCAGCAATGTGTTTCAGGCATGATGGCATGATGGCATGCTTGCACAAAGAGGGAGGTGAGCCGTGCCTTTACAGAGCAAAGGAACGGTGGCAGCTGAAGGATGCTGGGAAATATCCGATGGGGGGCTGCCCCCTCTCCCCCCTCTTTAACGCAGCCCCTTTTTTCTTAGCTATGGCTGCACTGAGGAAGGGGCAGCCAAGTCTGCTGCCCTGGAGGAAGGGGGGAGGAGGGCAACGGGGAGGGGGGCTCTGGCTCAGGATGCAGGTTGGGTGGGGGGAGGGGGCACTTGATGGGGCTTCCTCTTTCTGCAGCTGACACAGTGCACCAGGACAGTCCCACACCGAGGGGACGGCGTGCTCAGTCCTGCTCCAGCAGGTGCCTGCGTCCTCCATGGCCACAAAGAAGAGAAGAGCAACGGGAGGGCGGCCAAGACCCCCGACCAGGGCCCACAGCTACAGGCTGGCTGCAGTGGGGGAGCCGGGACCCCTCCTCCTAGCTCCCACCCCCCCACCTGTCTCTCAGCCCAAGGTCTTGGCTCCCTGGCGGGGCAGAGCAAGAGAGCCAGCAAGCAAAGGGCAGGCCTGAAGGGCTGCCTGAAGGACAGGTTTTCTCACGGGGCCCCTCCCATTCCAGGCCTCCACCCCACCCCCACCCCCACGCACACACACTCTCTCCATCCCGGGGCTGCAGCCCCACCCGAAAGCCGATCTCGGTGCCAGGAAATTTGGTGAGTGAGCCAGTGGGGGGAGTGAAATGGTCATGCCCCCGGGCCACACCCGGCCTCTCTGGCACCTGCCGGCAACCGCTAGCCCCAAGGCACTTCGAGGCAGAGCAGAGAGGCAGCATCATGGCCACAGGTAGGTCTCTGCGGGAGGCGGCCACTCAGCCCCCGACAACAAGCCCAAATGGGGGCAGCGGATGGAGCACCTCCCCCCCCCCCCGGCACTGTGCTGAGCAAGAGCAGCAGGGCTTAGAGGCGTGGGGGGACTCGGGGCCAGGAGGCCCAGGGAAGCCCTTGCTGAGTTCCCACCACGCCGGGCGCCTTCCCCAGGACTGCAGGTGGCCTCCATCGACTGGCTGAGGCCCAGGAACAACCTGCGGCACCACACGGCAGAGATCAGCACCCAGCGGCTGATCGTCAGGAGGGGGCAGGACTTCGACTTCTGCCTCCACTTCCACCCCAGGGGCTACCAGCCGGGAGCGGACTCCGTCTACCTGATCGCAGAGACCGGTGAGTGAGAAGACCGACCCTTCTGGCCTGCGGCACCACCCGCAGCCCCTCCCAGGGCTGGGGACCCCACGCTCCACAGGGGCTGCCCTCCCCAGCCCACAGAGTGGACCCCTTCTGCCCTCCCTCTCCTCCTCCGAGGACGTCGCCTGCGCCCGTGAGGAAGGGGAGGCTGGCAGTGTGCCCGCTGGCCTTCAAATCTTTGCCTAGATTGCCTCCACTTCTCCTACCTCACAGGGGCCAGGGGGGCAAAAAGAGCAGGGGTGCCCCATGTGTGCCTGCCCCACAGTGAGCAGAAGGGGCCTCCAGCTTGGGAAGGAGCCAGCGCACACACACACCCCCTCTTGCGGAGAGCCCTCTGGCATTTGCCACCCAGCCCAGCCCTTCCCCTGCCTGGAGGGTCCTCCTGGGACTCTAGGGTGGCGCTCCACTCCCTGGCAGGCACTGCTGGGTGGGAAGACTGCTTGGAAGGTGCCCGCGGCCTGTGGAGTGGCCAGCTGGCCCTGAGCTCTGACCCGCGGCCGGGCAGCTGATTCACACAGGCCGTTGGGCCTCCGCCTGTGGCGGGTGGGCATCCCTCTGCCCCGGCTGGGCCCCTGGGGAGCCTCTCCCCTGCCCTCTGCCCTCCCCACCCGCCATCTTGCAGCCCCCTCCCGGCCTGGTGGCCCCTCCAATCAAAAGGGCCCCTCTTTGCAGGGCCCCGTCCGGAGCGGCAGTCTGGCACACGAGCCGCTTTCCTCCTGGGCGTGGGGCAGCCCACCGGCAGGGGCGGCGTCTGGGGTGCTGGCCACGTCTCCAACGGCTCCCGCTCCACGGACGTGCGGGTGCTGGTGCCAGCAGGGGCCCCCATCGGGCGCTACCAGCTCAAGATCCACATCGACTCCGGCTACGGCCGAGTGGCCTCGTATCTCCTGGGGGAGTTTGTCGTGCTCTTCAATGCCTGGTGCCCAGGTAGGCGTCCTGCCCGCTGCTGGGGGGGCGGCTGGTCTGTGGCCGGCAAAGGGGGGCAGAGCTGCCCCTCGGGGTGAAGAGGGTGGGGCCTCAGCCTTCCTGCTTCTCAGGGCTGCCTGCAGACGGTCCCTGGCTGGGCCCCCAGGGTGCCCCTCCCCACTTCCTCTGCGGCAAGGAAGAGTGCCTGACCTTGGCCACGGGGAGGAAGGTCTGACTGGTGGCTGCATCAAAGGGCTTGAAATGACCGGGGGAGGGTCTTCCAAGCCGGGCCCCTCCCACCCCCTGCCTCTCAGTGGGCTCCTGTGCTGGGACTGGCTCAGCATGGTGGGGGGGGGGGGGCAGCCATAGGGATCCCCGTGGCCCTTAACCTGTCAAGCAGTAGCAGGGGCCTATCACAGGAACTTTTCACACTGTAGAACAAAGTTGTGGGGGGAGTGAGTCTTTCCCTTGTAGGGGAAGGGCTGGTTGGGGAGGATTGGCCCGGTAGACACCAGACGGGCAGAGGGAGGCTCCCCCCACCCCCCTGACCCAGGCGGGGAAGGGACCACCCGTTGCACAGAAGGCCAAGCGGCTCCACGGCAGCTGGGCTCACCTTGCTTCTTCCCCACCGCCCAAAGCCCTGCCACATGAACAAGCCGGTCCCCCCAGGCTTCCTGCCCCTGGTCTCAGTGTGTCTGTGGGGGGGCGCCATGCTAGCTGCTGACTTCTCTGGGGTTGAGCCCTCCCAGCAAGGGGGCCTGGGGTCCCTCAAAGGCAGCTGGAGGGGATGCTGGTGAGAGGGACAGGCGGGTCCCGCACACACCCCTCTTTCCATCCCACGGCCTCAGAGGACGACGTGTACCTGGTTAGCGAGCCGGAGAGGCAGGAATATGTCATGAACGAAGACGGCATCATCTACCAAGGCAACAAGGACAGGATCCTGCCGTCTCCCTGGAATTATGGACAGGTACTTGGAGCCCGGCAGGTGACTCTGGGTTGGGGCTGGCTGCGTGCCCTGCCTGCCCCCCGGGGTCCCTGAATGCCCGTTGACTCTCCTCGGCCCTCCCCGCCTCTTTTGGCCTTTCTTGGCTGCCCAGGAGGAAGGCAACGTTTGTGTCCGGGTGGCCAAGATCATACTCTGGCCTGATGCCTGAGGAGTTAGAAAAGGGACTCGTGGAGTCTCTGTTCAGCAGGAAGGGCAGGAGGCAGAGGCAGGACGGAGCAGCTGCAGGGTGGCTCTTTGTCATTTCCTGGGGTTTCCACCATCCGTCTGGAATAATGTTGTGCTACCGGCAAACTTTGCCGCTTTATTGCTCACCCCCCAATTCCCGATCATTGCTGATACAAACTCAACAGCACTGGTCCCAATCCTGTTTTGCGTGCTCCTGCTGCGGTACAGACCGTGCACGCTTTGTTCCAGCCATCGATGCCTCAGTCCCCGGCAGGAGGAGGCTGGAGGAAGAGGGGATGCCCCTGGAAGCAGCCGAGCAGCAGAGCGGCCCTTGAGGGGTGTAAAATGCAGGAGTCCGGCTCCTCCACGGCTTTCTCCTTCAGATGGATGGTTCTGAAATGAGAGAGGGGGCAACTGGACACGGGCCACCGTGGCTGCGATGTCTGGGCCAAGAGCGGCCTGTGAGGCTGGAGCAGAGTTGCTGGGCATGGGCTGTCCCTGCTCCACCTCCGTGGTCTGCCAGGAAGTCTCCCTGTGACCGGAATGGCCAGTCTGTGCCGGCCCCCTGCCTCTTCCTGCCTCGATGTCAGGCTGGATTGTTCCTGGCGGGGCAGGGAGTCGGGCCCCATATGGGATTCCTTCCTGCGGCCCCAGCAGATGGGCTTTCCTCCTCCAGCAGCAGCAGCGCAGTGGTTAAGAGCAGGGGCACTCTAATCTGGAGAACCAGGTTTGAGTCCCCACTCTGCCACTTGAACTGGGGAACCAGATTAGCTTGTGTACTCCAACCAGTGGAGTATGAGGGCCACATGGCGTCTGGAGGCAAAAACACCTCAGGACGCCACGCCGTGCAATGCTTACTCATGAGTCAGGATCCCGCCCCTCTTCCCGGCCCAACAGCCGCAGCGCAACTTTTCTCCTGCCCAGCTGCTCGACTGGGGGAGGGGCTGGCCCCGGCTCTTACTCGCAAGCGCTTTCTAAAGTGCTCTTACTCGCAGGTAAGTGCTTTTTATGCCAGTCGGGAAGAGGCTTACTTTTAAAAGCGCTTACTCACGAGTAAGAGCCTGGGACCAGCCCCTCTTCCCGGCCCAGCAGCTGGGGCGCAAGAGAAAATCGCGGGGCTTACTCACAAGTAAGTGCTTACTTTTAAAAGCCCTTACTTGTGAGTAAGAGCTTGGCCAGCCCCTTTTCCCTGCCCAACAGCCACAGGGCAAGAGAAACTCACGCAGGTGCAGCGGCTCCTGGGCCGGAAGGCATCTGGTCATGTGGGGGGGCTGATTTTGTGCCCCCCATGTGACCAGATTAGTTGCACCTGGGGACATGTGTAACCCAGGCAAATACACTGCTGACTCCAACACACGCCACCTGGGGGGCCTTGGGCTCATCACAGTTCTCTCGGAGCTCTCTCAGCCCCACCCACCTCACAGGGTGTTTATTGTGGTGGTGGGGGGGTTAAGGGCAAGGAGATTGTCAGCCCCTTTGAGTCTCCTTGAAGGAGAAAAAGGGGAGATATAAATCCAAGCTCTTCATCTTCTTCTTCAGTTTGAGGAGGACATCATAGACATCTGCTTGAAACTCCTGGACAGAAACTTGAACTACCTGCGTGACCCGGCCAGGGACTGCTCCCTGCGGAGCAGCGCAGCCTACGTCAGTCGGGTGCTGAGTGCAATTGTAAGAGCTACCGATGCCCCCTCCCCACACCACCGTGCAAGCCTTCCCTCCTGGCTGAGGGGGGTAGTTGGCCCCCCTCCTGACTGGAGGCGCTGGACTGGCCAGGTGCCAGGAGGGGGAAGAGAGTGGGGGGGGGGCAGGGGTCGTGCCAGCCACATCCCAGAGCTGGGGTGTTGGTGCAGCTGCCCATCCCTGCCTCCCCTGGCAGGGGGCGTGGCTCTGGCTCACCCTGTGTGGTGGGCACAGGTGTGTTGCCCCAGGTCAGGAGGAGGGGCCCCGAGAGAGGGCGGAGGGCCCTCCATTCATGACTCTGCCTCCTTCCAGGTCAACAGCAACGATGACAACGGGGTCCTGCAGGGCAACTGGAGCGAAGACTACTCCGGGGGGGTCCGCCCGACAGAGTGGAGCGGCAGCGTGGCCATCCTCCGGAAGTGGCACCGCAGTGGGGGCCGCCCGGTCAGATATGGGCAGTGCTGGGTCTTCGCGGGTGTGATGTGCACAGGTTGGGGAGCACCCCTTGCCACTCTCGGGGAGTGGGGGGCGGGGTGGGGGTGGGCTGAGAATCAGGGACGGGGGCCCTTTCCACTGTCCCTTTCAGCTTCCTGCTGAGGCGGCCCCTCGGCTTTGAGCTGATTCCTAATCCAGGGTCAGATGTGATCTTGTTGGACTTTCTGGTCAACATTCTGCTATATCCGTATTGTACTTAAATGTTTTCTTGCTGCTGAGGCACAGCTGACGTGTGGCGCCCCCTGGTGGGGTTTCCAAGGCAAGAGACGCGAGGAGGGGGTTTGCCGTTGCCTGCCTCCATCTTGCGCCCCTAGTATTCCTTGGAGGTCTCCCACCCAAAACTTGGCCAGGGTCAAGGCTGGGAGTGTTCCTCCTGACACTGGTGGGAGATCTCTGGTGTGTGTGTGGGGGGGGCAGGTATGGGGGGGGCAACTGGGCCTTTGTGCGATGCTGCCGCTCCTGGCTGAGTCCTCTCAATCCAGCCAGACTTCTAAAGGTTTACTTGAGAATGAAAGCTGGGGAGGGGGCAAGGAGAGAAAAGGGGCTCTTGTTGCCATTTGAGGCAATACCCCATTAGAGGAAGGTAGAAGGCCCCATGATTTCTCCTTGCCCAGGTGTAGAAGAATGGGGGTCATCACAGGTAACCCAACTCAGCCCACATTAGTGTCAGCAAGGAGCATCAAGAATAAGTGGATGCCTTCCTGACATTAGCCAGCCTCTGGGAACCCTAGCCCAGGACAACGCGACTCGTTCGCATGGCAATTTGGACCTTGTTTTCCTGGATCCCAGTCCAATACCTTAACCACTACACCATGCTGCCTTTTGCTGTACTTAATGGGCTACTGATTTTACCTTGGGGGCCCGTGAATCCCTTCTCCCTTTACAATGTGGGTCTTTAAATGGCAACACGGCATTTTGCCTCGGGGGGGGGGCTAGTGTAAGTGCCCCCCTCGGAACCTGCCCGGGTGGCGAGACTGGCTGCGCCCACTCTGAGATGCCCACCGTCATCAGCGATGCTTCCAACCACGCCAGCGTGAACAGAGGAGTGTCCCGTGTGGGCTGGACAGAGGAGGCGAGGCCAGTGGGAAAAGGAAGGCCCTCCCTGCTGGGGACAGCCATTGGGTGGGGGGGTGGGGAGGGGCCTCGGTGGTTCATTGTTCTCCCCCGCCCCCAGTGATGCGGTGCCTTGGGATCCCGTCCCGCGTGGTGACTAATTTCAACTCGGGGCACGACACAGACGGGAACTTGATTATTGACGTCTTCTATGACAAGACGGGCGAACTCTTGCCCCGGGAGAGCAAGGACAGCGTTTGGTAAGAATTCGGCACAAACCTCCCCACCAGACTCAATACTCATTTTGCCGATCGAAGGTATCTCAAGGGCTTCTACCCCTTATGCAGTCTCATTGATCTGTACGGGGGTCCGGGAGTCAGCACTCCCACTGCAGACCCACACAACTATCCTGAGGAACTCTCTTCCTGGAGAAAACGGCTGCTTTGGAGGGCGGACCCTAATCGTCTGACGCCCTGCCCCATCGAGGCCCCTCCCCTTCATGCCCCCTCCCTCCCCAGGACCCCGTAGCTCTTCCAGTTCGCAGAGGAAAGGAATTTTTCTTCACCCCCACAAGACCCTGGGACATTCCGGATGGAAATATGGCCCATGCTGGCCCCCCTCGAGGGAAAGCCGCTCAGGACTGGGGCGCCCCCCACCCGCTCCGCCTCCTGGCCTCCTAGGCTGTGGGGTTCAAGGAGCTCCTGGGCCGTGTTGTTTCCCATCCCGCCTCCCAGAGCCTCGGACCGGCCCCAGCCCCCACCTGCTCCAGAAACCGTCTCCTGTGGGTTCCCTTCCTTGCAGGAACTTCCACGTGTGGAACGAGTGCTGGATGGCACGGAGGGACCTGCCTGCAGGGTACGGTGGCTGGCAGGTCTTGGATGCCACCCCCCAGGAACGCAGCAACGGTCAGTGTCCACCTCCATCCCGAGGGGGGAGGGGCTCAGCACTGCCTCCGCTGCTCTAGCCCCCCCTCCTATTCTCCTCCCTCCCTCCTTCCCTCCCTCAGGGCTGTTCTGCTGCGGCCCGGCCCCCGTCATGGCTATCCGGGAAGGAGACGTGCAGCATCGCTACGACGCCCCTTTTGTGTACTCCATGGTGAATGCGGATCGTGTCGCTTGGCTGCTTTCTGGGACGAGGAAAGAGAAGCTGAACTGGGATACGAGCGCCATCGGGAACCACATCAGCACCAAGCGCCTGGGCAGTCAGGACCGAGAGGACATCACCAGCGCCTACAAGCACCAGGAAGGTCTCTCTCTCTCTCTTCACCCCTCTCTTGGGGGGTTGGCCACCCTTCGCTCCTCCTTGGGCCCACCATGCCTGCCTGCCTGCCTCTCGCTTCCTCATTTCATCCTCTGTGAGGGACGGTCAGCTGAGAACCTGCGACTGGCCCAAGGTCACCCTGTCAGCAGTGGTGGGGGCCAAGGCAAGAACCGGTTTTGCCCCGCTGGCCCCACGCCACGAGCATCCGGGGAGAGAGGCAGCAGGGATTCTGGAGATCCAGATTTGTTTCCCCTCTCCTCCACATGAGCAGCAGACTCTCACCTGGTGAACTGGATTTGTTTCCCTGCTCCTACATAGGAAGCCTGCTGGGCGATCTTGGCCCAGTTCCCACTGAACTCTTTCATCCCCACTCACCTCTCAAGGTGTCTGTTCTGGGGAGGGACGAGGCCACGTGGAGGCTCCTTAAAGGTAGAGAAAAATAGGATGTAAAAACCAACTCCTCTTCTTCAATCTCCCTGGTCCCCTTCTGCTGCTTTAATGGCCGGACCACCCTAGCCAGCCCCAGGCCCACGCGACCAGCAGAGCCCCCAGTCAAAGGCTTTCATGGCTTTCACAATAGTCAAAGGCTTTCACAGCCGGAATCACTGGGGTGCTGTATGGTTTCCAGGCTGCATGGCCGTGTTCCAGTAGCATTTTCTCCTGACGTTTCGCCTGCATCTGTGGCTGGCATCTGCCACAGGAGAAAATGCTACTGGAACACGGCCATACAGCCCCGGAAACCCCACAACCAGAGGCGTAGCTAGGGAAAATGGAGCCTGTGGCAAAATCTGAGTTTTGCGCCCCCCCTCCATATGGGTGGCCACCCTCCCCCACCACGACCAAACAATGTTTTTTGCACCAGGTCATCTCAAAATCACCATCACCTTATAGAACGTGCCCCAACACATACATCTGAACACACTCAGGGCTCCCAAGTTTAAACAACATTGAAAGAGATGCTGTTCGAGGGGGGGAGAGCCCCCCTGGAACAGCATAATTTTCAATGTTTAGACTAGGGAGCCCAGATTCTCCTTTTAAATCTACCTTAAAAGGAGAGAATCCACCCCAAAACAGCATCACTTTCAATGTTGTTTAGACTAGAGAGCCCAGATTCTCCTTTTAAATCCATCTTAAAGGGAGAATCTGGGCTCCCTAGTTTTGACAACATTGAAAATGATGCTGTTTCAGGGTGGATTCCCTCACCCCGAAACAGCATCACTTTCAATGTTGGTTGTTCTGGGTTTTCCAGGCTGCATGGCCCTGGTCTGGTGGATCTTGTTCCTAATGTTTCACCTGCATCTGTGGCTGGTATCTTCAGAGGTGTATCACAGAGGTATCTTCAGAGGCTGGTATCTTCAGAGGTGTATCTGTTATACTCTGTGTCCAGACTTCTCTTATAACACACTCCTCTCTGTGATGCACCTCTGAAGATGCCAGCCACAGATGCAGGTGAAACATTAGGAACAAGATCTACCAGACCACAGCCACACAGCCTGTAGAACCCACAACAACCAGTTGAATCTGGTTGTGAAAGCCCTCAACGATACTTTCAATGTTTTTTAATTTAGGGAGCCCAGATTCTCCCTTTAAATCCACTCCAAAGGGGGAGGATTTAAAGAGAGAACCTGGGGAAAATTTGAGGGTGACTGCCATGGAACAATGTTTAAGCTAACAGTACCAAAATTTTAGGCTATCTTCAGGAGACTCTCCTGATGATACCACCTAGGTTTAGTGAAGTTTGGTTCAGGGGGTCCAAAGTTATGGACCCTCAAAAGGGTAGCCCCATCTACTATTAGCTCTTTACATTGCAGAGCAATGGGGATGGGAGTGCCCCCTTTGGAAGTCCATAACCCGAACCAAACTTCACCAAACTTGGCTGGTATCATCAGGAGTGTCACCTTACGATAGCCTGAAATTTTGGTGCCACTAGCCTAAAAACTGTGCCACCTGCTGGCCAACAACATAAAAACACTAAAAATACCCCCAAAAAATATAGAAATGAGCCCAAATTTTTCTGTTCCCCCAATGGTGGGTGCCTGGGACATTTGTTCCCGGATGTCCCCGTTGTATCTATGCCTCTGCCCACAACACCCCAGAGCCTCCAATGTAGGTGCAGAAAGGCAGGGACTGAGAGTAAATGCCAACCAGGACTCATCCTTGAGCCAAATATTGAGAGCAGCATTGTGTGCAACGGGAGTCTGGAGAGATGCGCAGAATGGGAAAGAAAGGAAGACTCCACCGCTCATGTGGAGGAGCGGGAAATCAAACCTGGTTCTGCAGATTAGAGTCTCCCTGCTCTTAACCACCACACCACGCTGGCTCTCATGACACAGGAATACCCCTTCCCCATTCTGGGCGGTGCAGAGTCCAGGGCCCCTCCACGCCCCTGGAGCAAGTGAGCAGGGCGGCCGGCTGGAGGAGAAGGCGCCGCTGGGGAGAGGCCGGGGTACGAGGCCCACTCGGCATCAGCCAGGGCAGGCAGCCATTCCTCTCCTCCTCCTCCTCCTCTGTCTGCCCGCAGGTTCTGTGGAGGAGCGCCGGGCCTTCCTGAAGGCCGCCACTGCCAGGACAGGCACAGGGGCCGCAGGGCCTGAAGCGGAAGAGCTGAGCAGGAGGCACTCCGCTGCGGCAAGCAGGGGGGACCTGGCAGCGCCGGCGGAAGGGCAGCTCGCTCTCCGGATCCAGCTGGTGGAGAACCCCGAGTTCGGGCAGGACCTTCACCTGATGCTGCTGGCGCAGAACCTGGAGGTGGCCCACAAGGAGGTGAAGCTGAGCCTGAGCACCCAGCCCGTCCTGCACAATGGCACCCCCCGCCCCCCCTTCTGGCAGGACACCCACTACCTCTCCTTGAGCCCCAAAGAAGGTGAGCAAGGGGCTCACCCAGCAGGCTCTGGGGCTGGCCACCCGCCCACCTGCCCGGCCAGGCTCTTGACCTTGACACTCACTTTGCAGAGAAGAGTGTGTCCTGGCGCATCGCATACGGGCAGTACGGCACACACCTGGCAGAGGACCGGCAAGTCCAGGTCATCGCCATAGCGGAGGAGAATGTCTCCTGGCAGAAGACGCTGGTGGAGAAGACCATCACCATGACCAACCCCACCCTGACCCTCAGCGTACGCCACCTGCACGGCGGGAGGGAGGGAGGGAGGGGGCGCCTCAGCTGTGGGACAGCAGGGGAAGAGAGGGCTCCTGGCAGAGACATGAGCCCCAGTCACAGCAGGGGGGCGGCGGGCTCCCTCCCTGCCGCTCTGCCCTAGAGGAGCCTGGCTGCACCAGACCCAGTCATGCTGGCTCCAACTGGGCCAGGCAGGCTGAGACTTCATCGCTATGATGCGCTGGTCACCAGTCCCACCCGCTGACCCAGAAGAGGCCTCAGGCCAACTGGCCGGCGCTGTTCTGGAGCTCTTCTGGATCCTTTTCATGATTCTGCTCCTTCCAAGGGCACTGCTGGGGAGGCCAATTTCCACACATCATATTGTGGGAAGGCCGACCACTCGTCCATGTATTTATCTGCTCATTTATACCCCTTTTTCTCCCCAAGGGGGATTCTTCTATCCTTCTCCTCTCCTCTGTTTTATGATCCGTACAACAACCCTGTGAAGTAGGCTAGGCTGACAGCGTGTGGCTGGCCCAAGGCCACCCAGTCAGCTTCCACAGCAGAGCGGGGATTTGAACCTGGATCTCCTCAGGTTCTAGTCCCACCCTGTAAACCACTCATCATGCTGGCTTTTAAAGTCAAGCCTCTCCTTTCTCTGTTTGCCCTTGGAAGAGATTCCAGCTGTGTTCAGCAACCTGATCTTTCCATCCGCATTGCAGCCGGCCGGCATTTCTTCTGCCAGGGCCGCCCCCCCCCCCCCTCGAATGAAGCCTTCCTCCTGCTCTGATTGCGGGGCCAGCCCCCTTCCCCAGGGCCCTGGCAGCCTCTCCCCTCTGAGCTTGGAAGAAGGGCGCTCCTGGCCCTCTAGCTCTCCCTGGGCTCCCCGGTGCAGGTGGACTCAAGTCCAGCCATTCTGGTTCGTCTGGGATGGATTAGGAAAGGGCCCCTCAACCCCAGCAGGATCGCTGGGCACCGGCGGCAGCGTCTCGTGCCAGCCTGGTTTGCTTCCCTGTCCTGGCTGGGTGGGGGGGTCAGGTTGGGGCTCTTTGACTGTCCCTGTGAAACTCTGGAAGCAGCCCAGGGGAACACCGGCCTGCCTGCGCCCCTGCCCCCTCGGCCCAGGAAGGGGTGGCTGGGCTGACCACGGGCTCCTCTCTCTCTCGTGCGCAGGTCTTGGCCCCGGTGGTGGTGCACCAGCCTTTCCCGCTCCACGTGGAATTCGTCAACCCCCTGCCCCAGCCTGCCGACGGCTGCCTCTTGACCCTGGAAGGCAGCGGGCTGGTGAAGGACCAGGCTGTGGTGGAGTGAGTAGTGGCCGGGCCACAGGGGCAGGGGGGCAGGAGGAAATCTTGGCAAGGCCCTGGCCCTGCCAACGGAGGCTGGTGGTTTCCCTCCAGGGCCTCTGCCAGGTCGCCCATTCAGCAGCCCCCTCTGCTCACCCCCCCAGGGAAGCCAAGGGCCCTGCCCAGGGATGGGGGGGGGGGAAGACATCCAATGGCCAGAAGGCTGCAAAAGGGGGAGAGCCCCACCCTAAGCTTTTGGTTACCCTAGATCTGTGGTGGCGAACCTTTGGCACTCCAGATGGTCATGGACTACAATTCCCATCAGCCCCTGCCAGCATGGTCAATAGGCCATGCTGGCAGGGGCTGATTGGAATTGTAGTCCATGAACATCTGGAGGGCCATAGTTTGAAGACCCTTGCCCTAGATAAAGCTTGTCCTGCATTCCGCTCCCAGCCTCCTGCAGCCCCACACACGCCTTCCCCATGAGCTCAAGGATCAGTTGTTGCCTGGAGCCCCACAGGGACTGGGGAGCACTTCTGCTAACTGCAGGGCTGGCCCTCCTGAAGGAGCCCCCCCTCCACGTCCCTGGGCTCAAGCGAAGGTTTCCAAAGCCTGGAAGGGAAGCTCCGCTCCCGCTCCAAGGACTGGTTTCCCCACTGGTGGGGGCAGGAGGTCTGGGGAGAACCCGTGGTGGGCTTCTGGGTCTCTGCTAACCTTCCACTTGACAAGTCCACGTGATCTGTCCACTCAGATACATTTTCAGCTTTGGACAAATGACCACCAGGCGCATGGGGGTGGGGTATTTTTTGAGGGCATGAAGTCCTGAGGGGCGGCTGCAGCTGCTTTGGGGAGGGGGTGAGAGACTGGTTTGGGGAAGGGTCACTGGGAGGGAAGCGCCAGAGCTGGCACCCGGCAATGACTTGCCCGCTTTGCCTCCCCCCCACCCCCGCAGGTTGGGCTCCCTGAGCGCCCAGGAGAAAGGCAGCCTCAAGGTCCAGGTGACGCCCTACAAGAGTGGACCGCGGCAGCTGCACGTCACCCTCACGAGCGACCACTTCCCCCCCATCAAGGGGTGGAAGCTGCTGGAGGTGGCCCCCCGCCCAGGAGGCACCTAGAGGAAGAGACTCCCACACCCCACACACCGTAAAGGGCATCTGGCCTCCCTCTCCACCCCCCACCCCCCAATAAAGCTTGGCACCTTCACCAACCCTTTGCAGAGCTGCCTCTTTCCAGCGCTTCCTGCCAGTGCCCCCTTGTGGCGGCCCCTGGCGCTGCCTGTCGCCTTCCTAGGAGGTGAAGGGGGCTCCCTTCCGTTTAATGTCCAGCTGGCACAGACAGACAGCGGGTGGCAAAGAACTCTTGCCCAGACTCATTCGTAACTCGGCTTTCTCAACAAGTGGTTGCAAAGTGCTTCTCCTCCATTTTATCCTCACAACCACCACGTGAAGCAGCTAGGGGTCTGCAACCTGTGGCTCTCCCGAAATTCATGGACTACAAATCCCATCAGACCCTGCCAGCATGGCCAATTGGCCATGCTGGCAGGGGCTGATGGGAATTGTAGTCCATGAACATCTGGAGAGCTGCAGGTTGCAGACCCCTGAGAGAGTGTGTGACTGGCCCAAGGTCACTCAGCAGGCTCCCACAGCAGCAGGACCGTATGGGGGGGGGGGAGACAAGCAGGGGGGGGGGGAGGGGCTCACCAGGCTACTGCAGGCCACACCCACTCCTCTCCAGCGCTCAGCAATAGGCTTACAGGCACTCTGAGTTTCCTCGCATCAAACTGTTGGGGGGGGGGGGGAGATCAGTTCTCCATGCATTTTGCTCCCCCTAATGGTCAGTTTGATAAGAACATAAGAACAAGTCAGCTGGATCAGACCAGAGTCCATCTAGTCCAGCTCTCTGCTACTCGCAGTGGCCCACCAGGTGCCTTTGGGAGCTCACGTGCAGGAGGTGAAAGCAATGGCCTTCTGCGGCTGCTGCTCCCGAGCACCTGGACTGTTAAGGCATTTGCAATCTCAGATCAAAGAGGATCAGGATTGGTAGCCATAAATCGACTTCTCCTCCATAAATCTGTCCAAATCTGTCCACACAACTCCATTTTTAACCAAGCATAAAAGCTTCTGGTTTAAGTAGTCAGGAGAAATGCTTCATGTAAAGCTGGGAGATGTTGAATTGACCATCACAGAGGGCAGGAGGTGTGCATAACTGGGGGGAAACCCTCTGAAGAAACAGGAAGTCGGATGCAAGGAAACTGAGAATGTGTCCATGAGAAAAACGGAGGTGTAAGAAGCAGGAAAACATGTACCTGAGCGGTTGGACAACTACACTTTTCAGGTGCCCATTCAGGAAGGAAAGGTTGGAAATCCACCTGGCAGCGGGATATCTGCACCTCTTGCCAAAATATGCAGGCAGGACACGCCCCGTGAGGGCTGACCGGGCTCAAGACTTAGCAGGCATTGCAGGGTTGGTCTTAGACATCAGCAGGACGCTTTATGATAGCGGAAGCAAAGGAGGCGGACTCCGTATTCCTGGATCCACAGCACCCAAAAAGAAAGGAATTTAGTGGCAGCATTCCACATTTCTTAGAATCGTAGTGTTGGAAGAGACCACAGGGGCCATCCGCTCCAACCTTCTGCCATGCAGGAACACACAGTCTAAACCAGTGGTGGCAAACTTATGACACTCCAGATGTTCATGGACTACAATTTCCATCAGGTTGGTGGGAATTGTAGTCCATGAACATCTGGAGTGCCATAGGTTCACCAGCATGGGTCTGAACTCTCCTGACAGATGGCCATCCAGCCTCTGCTTAATAACCTCCAAAAGAGACTCAACCACAGTCTAACAGCCCTTACCTTCAGAAAGTTCTTCCAAATGTTTAGGTGGAATCAGTTTTTCTGCACCTTGAACCTGTTACTCCTGGTCCTAGTCTCTGGAGCAGCAGGCTTGCTCCCTCTGTCATGTGGCATTGCTTCAAATATTTCAACCTGGCTATCATGTCCGCCCTTCACCTTCGCTTCTCCAGACTAAACATCCCCAGCTCCCTGAGCCTCTCTTCGTAAGGCATGGATCTCAAACCTTTTACCATTTTGGCCGCCCTCCTCTGGACACATTCCAGGGAAGAGCTGCCTGTCTGCTGGGGGGAGGGGAAGCAAGCAGGCCACCCCCCCCCCAACACTGCAGACGGAGGAAGGGGAGGCTCAGAGCGGTTTGACCAGAGGGCTTGCTCAGCACACACGAAATGGGATCTGACGCCTTCGGCAGGCAGCCAGCCTGGCCACACGTTCATGGAGCTGAGCTCTGGCAACCTTACTGCTAACTTTGAGTAGGTGCTCCCTGTGAAAGACTGAGACGGTGTCATTCTCCCCGCCCCAAGCCAGATTCCTGAGCAACACAGCAGAGAGGGCCGTCGGGGGAGGGGGGAAGAGGAGCCCCAACCAGGAGAGCAGCCAGCCCCGTCCCCTGCACCCTGGATAAAGGGGCAAGGCACTGGAGCGCCACCCCCCCCCCCCCCACCCCGGAAGCAGCTGTGACAACCACAAGTGGAGTTTTTTCCTGCAACCCCTTCATCAACTGCTCAAGCAAAACTCAGTCACCTGGGAGCAGGTCCAAACATGAACATCCCCCACCCCCCAGAACGAGGCAGCCCCCCGACCCTGCTTTCTGGGTTGAAAATCAAGCGAGTGGCAAAAGCACTGTGGCCTTCAGGTCCCCCCAAGCTCCAGCACAGAGACACAAAACACCTGCTCGGCCCCCTCCGGAACGGCAGGGCAACTCGGGGCACGGCAGCAGAGCCCCCCCCCCCCCCCCACTGCTCATCAGTCAGAAAAGGAAGGTGGACACCAGCACAGTCGGCTCCAAGGCAGCCCAGAGTCCATTGAGGGGAGGCGGGGTGTGTGCGTGTGTTCCAAGGTCAAAGGTATCGGCTGCAGCCTCACACCACACAAAACGGACCCACGTGGCTCCAGCGGCTCTTTATTGCTCGGCCAAAGGGCCAGTCACAGCTCAGTCCCCCGCAGGGCAGATCGACCACTTCACGCCTGGCCTCCCCCACGGGGAAAGCGCCTGTCCCTCTGGCAGCCTCAGAAGCCGCTCCCCCCCAGGTGGGGAAAGGAGCCAGCACTGCCCCCCCCCCCCCGCAGCACATCAAAGCACCCCTTGGGTGAAGCCCTTGATCTTCTCCATGTTGTGGTCAACGGCCCCAGCGAGGAACTGCACCCAGCTCTCTTCGGAGGGAGCGCAAACACAGCTGGCCCTGGGGACGGGGGGGGAGAGAAGGGCGTCAGGAACAGGTGAGCGAATCATTCCCAGCCACAAGAGGTCTCCACCCCCTCGCGCCACCCACAAGAGTTCCCTGCAGCTTCTGGCTCCAATTTCCCCACCCCCCAATGGCATATCTGCCAGAGGGACATGGGGGGGAGGCAATTTACCCCGGGAGCCATCCATTAGATCAGTGGTTCTCAACCTGGGGGTCGGGAGCCCTTTGGGGGTCGAACGACCCTTTCACAGGGGTCGCCTAAGACTCTGCATCAGTGTTCTCCATCTGTAAAATGGACGAATGTTAGGGTTGGGGGTCACCATAACAAGAGGAACTGTATTAAAGGGTTGCAGCATTAGGAAGGCTGAGAACCACTGCATTAGATCCTGGCAGGCAAAAACATCCACTCAGCACGGGGGACCAGTAGGAAGCTCAAACTGGACGTTGGGAGTTGTTTCAGGGTGGACAAAGTATGTACTGTCAAGGCTTTCATGGCTGGATTCAACTGGTTCTGATGGGTTTTCCGGGGGGCTGTGTGGCCGTGGTCTGGTGGATCTTGTTCCTAACGTTTCTCCAGCATCTGTGGCCGGAATCTTCAGAAGTGTATCACAGAGGGAAGTCTGTCTCTGGACACAGTGTGTAACAGACTTCCCTCTGAGATACACCTCTGAAGATGCCAGCCACAGATGCAGGCGAAACGTTAGGAACAAGATCCACCAGACCACGGCCACACAGCCCCCCAGAAAGCCCACCACAACCAGTTGGACAAAGGATGTTTTACTCTCTCCCTTCCCCTTTGGGAATCAGGAACACCCAAGGACGTTTAAGCGCAATATGTGCGGGGCAGACAAAAGGAAATAGACCTGAACTCAGCCTGTGACGGAACTGTGGTGTTTGGGGCCCCGGCAAGAGCAGGCAGCAACAGTCAGCCTACTTCGCCCTGATCCATCACAGCAACAGGCAGGGAGTGCCCCCAGCCGCAGGCCAATGGACAGGCTTTGCTCCGGCCCAAAGGCACCGGAACTGCTATGGAAACCCCCCCCTCCCCCCGAGAAGCCCAGCGCTCTCACCGGGCAATCTCCAGCGTCTCCTTTAGCACCGCAGCCAGCTTGGCAGCCTAGAGGAAATGAAGCAACAGATGTGAAGGAAGATTTGTGCGCTCTGAAGAGAAACGACGGCTCCGACCCAAAGGAGCGTCCCCAATTTTCTTCCTGAGCTGCTCTGTTCCTGAAGGCCCCGCCCGTAGAGGAGCAGCACGTGGGGACTACAGAGGAAGGGGTGGAGAGCCGGCGCCACCCACAGAGCCCCCTGCAGCGGCTCTCTGTCCCACCACCACTGGCCCCATCACAAGGGCTCAGATCCACTCAAGCACGGACAAGCAAGACCCTTCCGCACTCTGTCTGTGGGGCAGGACTCTCCAGCATGGGGTCTGGGGCCCCAGGGCACCTAACAAGGGTGCAAGTAATGCTGCCCAGACCCCTCGCAGGCCCCCGGATTGAAGGCAAAATGGGATCTCCCTGCCCCGCCAGTTACTCACGTTCAGCCGCAGAGTTAGCTGGTTCACCGGTGGGTACGTGCTGAGCACCAACTCATCCACGCTGCGGAACACGAAAAAGAGAGAGAAATCAGGAAAAAGTCGAGGTGCTCACCAGGGAAAACGCACCTTCCCGGCTCTTGCACGCACACACAGCCCTGACGCTGCCCGGCAGCCTGATCCGGGGCGCAAGGACAAGAACCCGCTCCTTTCCCCAAACACACCTGCTCCTCGGGGGGAGGACGGAACAGGCACAGCGCGACTGATGCCCAAGAGCACCTGACCGCCCCCACCAGCCCACGTGGACCCCACCCCGGCTCCCCACGCCCAGGCAGCACCACAAAGGCTTTTCCTCAGCGCTTGCCCAGCCTCCTCACCTGGGGCTGATGCCACTTGCGGCATCCTTGAGGTCTTCCAGCTGAGCCACCTGCTCTGCAGAGTCCGCTGCGCCCCAGCCTTTCACAGCCCCCAACAACTTCTTCAGGCACGCTTTGGCCGCCTTCACCAGCCCCAGGCAGGGGCCCAGCAGCTGACGGTCGACCTCCGACCAGCGGACATCACTGTTCCCCCTGGAAGCCGCCTCTTCCTCCTCCAGGACGTCCCAGCGGGGATCTCTGCTTCCTGCCAGCGCCTGGGAAAGTGTGTGCAGAGCAAGTCGGCTGTAAACAGGGATCCGTGGTCTGGCCCAGGGACTTTAGGACAGCGGTGGCAAACCACACAGGTAGCGCACCACGTTTTGGGTGACACGGAAGCATCCACCAATATTCTCTGCATCCAAATCATTTTTGTAATTCTTTGATGCTTGGCTGTATAATGCATCAGTGGTGGGATCCAGGCGGTCTGCACCACTTCAGCCGAACTGGTTGTTAAAATGGTGCTTGTAAACAACCAGTTTTTTAAATTATTTGAATCTCACCACTGATAACACTCCCCCTAAAGGGGCTGTACTTTTCAAAATAAATGCGTTTGCAAAGAACTGTTGCTCATCTGTTTGGCAGGGCGGGGGAAGACGGGAGAGCCCAGGAAATTCAGGGTCAGCGCTTGAGAGAGAGGGGAGCGCTTCTGCCTCCGCCCTGAGCTCCCCTCGCGCCCAGAGAACAGCCCGCCATGCTGGAAAAGAGGCCGGAAGAAGAGGGACCCCCCCCCCGCCCGCCTCCCCAGGAGGGCACGGAGCCGAGGGCCTGGCTGTGGCTCCGAGCCCCCCCCCCCAAGAAGTGTGCCGGGTGGGCCCCCTCTGGACAGCATTCCCCGGCTGCAGTGAAGGGCGTGGGGCAGCCCCCCGCCCCGCCCCGCCCCGCCCTCACCTGCTGCAGCTCGTCCAGCGCATCCTTGACGGCGCCCAGCCAGCCGGCCAGAGCCGCGGCCGCCTCACCTGCGCGGGCACAAAAGAGGCGCCCGTCAGTCGCGCCCCCGCCCCGCAGCCCCCCCCCCCCCCGGCGGGTGTCGAGCCCAGGCAGACGGGCTGCGGCGGGACCAGGCAGGCGGAGGGCGGCGGAGGCGCCGGTCCCGTCCCGTCCCTTCGCTCACCTTCCGCCTCGGGCAGCCCGGCCAGCCCCGCGCTCGTCCGCGCCGCCCCGCTCAGCCGCTCCAGCGCCCCGAAGGACGGCCAAGCAGGCCCCGCTCACCCACCCACCCACCGCCGGCAGCAAACACGGAGGCCTCCCCGCAGCCCCGCCCCCCCGACAGCGGCCCCGCTCCCAGCCACCCGCGCCGCCGCCGCCTCCCCCGCGCTTCCGCCGCCGCCGGCCTGCAGCAGCAGCAGGGCACGTGGACTGCGGGGGGCGGGGCGGCGGCGGAGAGCGAGCCCGGGAGGAGCCCGACCTCAGACGGCGGCCCAGCTGCCCAGGAGCGTCCGGGGAGGCCCCCGCCCCGGCTCTGCACGGCCGGGGGGGGGGGAATGGAGGCCCCCTCCCCCGAAAACAGCGGGGCATCGGAGGAGAGGGGGCGTCAGCGCTTCCCCCCGCGGGCAGCTGCACCGGGAGGGAGGAAGGGAGAGAAGTGACGGTGGCCCTCCCTCGAGGGGCTGTGTGGCGGCTCCGAGCGGCTCGTCAGGGCGCCCCGGACCCCTTCCCAGGCTCCGTCTCCCGGGTAGAGGGGAAGGGAGGGTGTCCCGGGCAGCCCCCGGGCGATGCAGCAGCAGGGCCACGGGACACCGCCCCCCCCCCCCCCCGGGCAGCGGCTGGGCCGAGGGATGCCCCTCAGTGGCTGCTTCAAGCGAGGGACGGGCGCAGCAGGTAGGACGGCAGCGGCTGGGCCGAGGGATGCCCCTCAGTGGCTGCTTCAAGCGAGGGACGGGCGCAGCAGGTAAAAGGACTCCGCCCACCACCGCACCTGCCCGGTACCGGGACAGGATTCTATTAGCAGGTAAGCAAAGGCCCCGCCGGGCAGCAACCGGCCCAGCAGGGGGAGCGCATCACGCCAGATCTGAGAAGCCAAGAGCTCCCCCCCCCCCCCCGCGGTACCGGAGACGGGATTCTATTAGCAGGTAAGCAAAGAGGCCCGCCGAAGTCAGCAGCCGGCCCAGCAGGGGAGCGCATCGCGCCAGATCTGAAGCCAAATCCCCGCACAGAGGCAGGCTGGGAAAGGCAAGCCGCCCGCCAAGACCCGCCCCTGCTGGGCTTCTCTGCCTTGCGCCCCCCCCCCCCCCCCCCGCAGGTGGGAGTCCGCAGCATCCTGACCTTTTCCTGCTGGTGGCAGCTGGTACTAAAAACTTGTGCTGGAGCGTGGCTGTGTAGGAACCCATGGGCTTATTGACCCCCCCCTTTCCCAGGCAGGCTGGGGGCTCCCGGGGGGGGGGGAGAGGCGCCACCCTGGGGGGGGGAGGATGAAGCTTGGGGAAGGGGAGGGAGATTGCCCAGTGCACCTTCCAGCAATGGGGGGGGGGGGAGCACAGCAATCTTCCTTCTGGGCAGCTGATCTTTGGTGTAACATGAACTCCAATCAATAAACCAGTTTCAATTCTATTGGAGTCTGTCTGTTTGGGAGATCCACGGTGCAACAACACGGCCTCCGAATCTTCTTTCTTAGGTTCTTCTGAATGCCTCTGGCCTTGGGAACCCCTTGAGACACTGTTAGATCCCGAACCTGACACCAACAGGCTGACTCTGGATCGATGATCAATAGTCTTTATTGTAAGGCAACGTGGCACCTGGCTTGGAAAAGCCAGCTCTGTCAAACCTGGCTTCTGCTGCCCCGTTTATCCAGGAACAATCCCCCCTCCCATTTCCCCAAGAACCGTGAGAAAAAGTTATTACGGGGCCCAAGAGGTGCCCCAAGGTTGGCGACAGAGACAGAGAAAGCCACCTGGCTGCCTTCCCCCTACGGAGTATCGGAAACATCCTGCTTCCCGTGGGAGTTGAACGGGTCAGGGGTTAGCCTAGTTAGCTACTATACGTGTGAAGCCATAAAAGTAACAGATCAAGAAAAGAATGCCCCAGCGATTATGGCAACAGAAAGCAGGCCAAGTACACACCTCTTTCCAAAGTTACATTGACGTGGGAATGCATCTCAATCCACTAGATGCCATATGTTGCGGGGGTTTAATGTTATGCCTTCTGCCTTGTTACATGGCAGATTTAATAAGCAAGAAAAGGCTAAAAGATTGTGCCCGTGTAACGATGGCTCAGTTGAATCTCTGGCCCACCAATTACTACACTATCTCAGATTCAAGGGAATCAGATCCAAGTATGTGAATCTCACTCCTTTACATTTACCCGATCTCCCTGCTTTATTTAGATTACACGACTTGTTGGACAATCCTGATCCTTCTCTCTGTAGGATAGTGGCAGACTTTCTCCTGGAAATTACTAAACGCCAGTAGATTTCCTTCGACCTAACATGTATGTCCTGTATTGTATATGCTTTTTAATAAAGGCTTGCTATTGCATATGTTGCGTGGCAGGAATGCCCTTCAGTCCCCCGGGCACGCCCCTGACAGAGACC
The DNA here is from genome assembly GCF_021028975.2 of Sphaerodactylus townsendi. NCBI lineage: Eukaryota > Metazoa > Chordata > Lepidosauria > Squamata > Sphaerodactylidae > Sphaerodactylus > Sphaerodactylus townsendi. The sequence goes on along the minus strand of NC_059429.1, from coordinate 139,205,458 downwards.
GTGGCTGCAACTTGGCTGCACTTTATACCACCACAATAAGGGAATGGCCACGAGGCCACAACCCCCACCGTGGAACACCCCCCTTCTTCTGAGACTCCGCCAAGGGTGCTAAACCCACCGAGTGGTGGTCTCCTCCCCAGGCGTTGGAGAGTTGGGCCATGATGGATCTTGAGCCGTGGGGCGCTCCTGGTGTGGGTCTGGTTCTGACTGCTGGTCACACCTTGTGATGAGATGGGCCGCTGCCCCAGATGTCTCTGGGACCCTCCCCCCCAACACCTCCTCTGTGTTGTTGCTGGCCTGTCTGCCTCCCCTCAGAACAGGTACCCAAACACGGTGCTATTTGACAGGGTTGCCCAGGATGCAGCGCACCTGCGCGGGGGGGGGGGGGGTGTCTCATGCAGGCCATCAAGTCTCCCAGTGTGGATGCAGCAGCCGACCGAGTGAATTCTGCTGTGGAGCCCCCAGTTGGTGCTGGAAGTGTGCTCCCTCCCTCCCTCCCCCCCCCAAGGGGGAGGCCAGTGGGTCTGGTGGGGAGGGCTGCAAGGGGAGCCGCCCCTCTGCCTCCTGGGGTCACCTCTTCTCTGGCCTCAGGCTGCTGCTGTCAGGTCTAACTGCCTCCTCCTGGGACGTTGGCCGCTCCTTCCTTGCCTCACCCGCCCCGCCCCCCCTTTGCTGTCTGAAATGCAGCCCCCCTCTAAACATTTATCTTTTAGTTCAGCGTATCAGCTTCAGCGAGCACTCTGCCAATGGCTGTCCCATAAGGACGGTTCACCTCGGATGGCTGCAATTTGGCTAGGCCGCAAGGCCCGCATTTCCCAGGGGGAGGCAACACCCCAGAGTGTGGGCTGTGCTCTGTGAGACGCACTTACTGGCTAGCAGGCCAGGCAGGGCTGTGGGGAGGGAGTTCCCTGCCCCCCCCCCCCACGTCAAGAGGAACAGCACTCCACACACCTGTTCCCTCTTGCCCAGAAAAGAGCTAGCACTGCCAGGATGGAGGTCCGCCTTCAGTAGGATCCACATGTGAGGAGAGAACTAAGAGTCTTTGGCCCCCAAGCAGGAAAGGAGAGTGGGGGTGGCAACACTGGGGTCTTCCTAGGGCAGCTCGTCCCGCAAGAGCGCAGCCTGCAGGAGGTTGGCCGCCTCGGACCACGCCGCGTGGGTGGCCCCGTCCATCTCGGGGGCCAGCTGGTTGCTGGGATCCAGCCTGTGCTGAGTCCCTCCAATGACTTCGTGGCATGCTGGGCAGCGACTCTCCACCGTGGCTCCCCCGCATTCGCCTATCGCGTAGACGTGCCCGTTCCGGCACTTGAACCAGTGCCCCTGGCGAAGGCCCATGGCCGCGACAATCTGCACCCGCTCGGCCTCGGAGAGGGCCAGGCCCGACCTGGGCAGCGCAGCCTTCACCGCTGCCATCTTCTCCTTCACCAGCCTCTCGTCTTCCGGGGTGAAGCTGCCCGCCTTCTCCAGGACCCCCCGGACCCTGCCGACCAGCCGTGCCGTGGGCACGCCCATCTCTCCCTTGGCGGCCCTGCAGTGGGCCAGCAGGTCCAGGAGAAGGGCCAGGCGCTGGAACTCGGCCTGCAGGTCCGACAGCTCCTGCGGGCTGAAAGCGAGGCGCGGCCACTCCAGCCACTGGGCCACTTCCGCCAGCCGCCTCCGGGCGCCTTCCTGCTCGCTGGGATCCAGCTCTGCCACGGAGTCGTGCAGCTCAGCCAGCCGCATGAAGAAGTTGATCTGGTTCTCCAGGGAAGCCAGGCTGCGGCTGCAGAGACCCGGCTGCTGCAGCTTCTCCACCAGCTGCTCGTGCTGCTCTGGCAGGAACCGCTCCAGAGCCCCGGCGTTCGCCTCCAGCGCAGCCCTCAGCCTGGCCCGGCCGGCAGCAATCGCGGTGGGGGAGCCCCAAAGCCGCTCCTTCACCTGCTCGATCTCCTGCAGGCTCCGCCTCACCATGGGGCCGTAGCGCAGGTTCTTCCGGATGGGGGTCTGGCAGAGGGGGCACACCTTCAGCCGGATGGCAGCGGCACCGTCCCCCTCGTCCATGTAGTGGTCCAGGCCCCCCACCTCGAAGACGTGGCCGCAGTCCTCCAACTGCACAAAGCGAGCCTCGGGCTCGTCCTCAAAGCCGAAGAAGATCTGGGTGAGTTCTTCGTGGTCGCACACGAGGCACTTGGACGGACACGGCTCCCCACACATCCCTGCGCCTGCAGCGCTGGACGCGCAGAACGCAGCTGCTTCCGGACAAACGTGCACGTCGCGAAAGCGGGGCCTGGGTCGCACGGCTCCTGAGCAGCTTGGTGCAGGTACGCCAGGTGGTGCTGGCAGCGCCAGGCGCAGGGCTCTGTGCAGGGGGGGCACGGCTCCCCACATTTCTTGGGGCAGAAGCTGTGGCCGCAGCGGTTCTCGCAGGGCTGCTGGCAGGGGGGGCACTCGTTGGTGCACGGCTCTCGGCACGTATGGGAGCAGATCAGGAGGCGTTCGCAGGGCTTTCTGCATTGTGTGTGAAAACGGCCATTGGAGCAGGAGTGGCAAGAGCCCGGGCACGCGTGGCCGCATTCCAGCACGCTCAGGCATTTAGCTCGGCATGCCACAGGCTTCCCGCTCTCCACGTCAGCAACAGTGCCACACTGCACCTTCTGGCTGTGCCCACACTGCAGGGTGACCGCGACCATTTCCCGGCAGTGCCTGGTGCACTCCTGGCCACAGGTCGCCCTGCAGCTGTGCCCGCAGCGGAGGGCTTTCACGCACGGCTCCTGGCAGCAGAACTCCTCTGCTGGAGTTGAGCAGGGCACCTTCTGCAGGTGGCCACACCTGGGCACAGCTTTGGGCAGCAAGACAAGGCACTCCCCACACGGCTGGCAGCACAGCTTGGAGCAGCGGTGCCCTTCTGCGCAGAGCACTTTCTGGCAAACCTTCACGCACTGCACCTCCTTGTGCTGGGGGTCGTAAGGGTGGCAGGCGTGGGGGCAGACGTGGCCGCAGCCCAGCCGATACTCGCAGGGGCGACTGCAGCCTCCCTCTGGAACCTTACTGAAATCCGCAGCACAGGCCACGGCAGTCCGGGTGTCCAGGTGGTTCTGGCAGCAGAGCAGGAGCGAGCGGCCGATGTGGCCCGTTTGGCGCAGCATCTGCATGATCTTGCTCCAGAGCGGGACTTTGCTCAGCATGCCCATGTTCCCGATGCAGTAGAGGCCCTTCTTGGCCCGGGAAAGGGCCACGCAGACACGGTTCGGGATCTGCAGGAAGCCCACCCGCCCTTCTGGGTTGCTCCGCACCAGGGAGAGGAGGATGATGTCGTTTTCTTCCCCCTGGTACTTGTCCACCACGTGGACTTTGACGCCCTGGAAGGTCTTGGCTGGCAGGAGCTTGCGCAGGCAGAACAGCTGGCCCGTGTAGGTGGTGAGGATGGTGATCTGGGAGGGCAGGTAATCCTGGCACAGCAGGTATTTGCACAGCCCCACCACGAAGTGGGCCTCGTGTGGGTTCTGGTGGCTCCGCCCCTCCTGGATCTGCTGCTCCGGGAAGTCATGCTCCACAAAGAAGAGGTTGGACGAAACGCCCTGCGAAGGAGGGAGGGAGGGGGACGGTCAGAGCGGCCTGTCCAGCAGCCACCCAAAGGGCACACACCCCCCCCCCAACACACACACACAGCGAAGACGCTCTTGGCCCGAGGTCCACACCTGCCAGCCCCGCGACTGGGGCGGATGGGCGGGCGTCAGGAGGAGCAAACCTACCTTGATGCTGTCGTATTGGAGAACCGAGGGGTGGTTCGCCAACTCCTGGTAGATGTGCGGTGTGAGGAGCTGGGCGATCTCTGGCCGCATGCGGTGCTGGAAAACCAAGAACAAGTCAGTCACCCGGAGTGGGCGTGGCAGGCGTGCTGCCCCACGGGGAGGGGGGGAGTGGAGAGAGCCAGCATTTATGCATTAATGATGGGTATGGGTGGAAGAGGTTCTGCCTTTAAGAGGTGGCATTGTGGGAAGTGTAGTCCAGGGGCACGTGGGTAGCCTTTAGCACAGGATTGGTTAGTTACAGAACCCGCGTATTCCAGTTTATGACTCCTTGTGCAGAGAGCCTGATCGGATGGAGAGAACGGGCGTGGGGGTCATTCTCTTTCCTCACAGAATAGAAGTAGAGCAACAAATAAACCTTTGCAGAAATGAGTCTGAGAGCAGCAGACGAGGTGAGTCAATGTGAAATTGCAGGATTTGTAGTTTGTGCTTCTCAATAAACCGTGGATCTGCCTGAAAGGAGGTGTCCTAATGTTGCTGCGCTCAGCTGTGACGCTGAGACCGAAAGAAAGAGACGGGGTTCATCTCCATCGGATGGCCATCACGACAAGAGAATGACCCCACGCCCGTTCTCTCCACCCGATCAGGCTCTCTGCACAAAGAATCATAAACTGGAATACGCAGGTTCTGTAACTAGCCAATCCTGTGCTGAAGGCTACCCAGGTGCCCCTGGACTATACTTCCCACAATGCTGCATCTTAAAGGCACAGCCTTTTCCACCTATACCCATCATATGCATCATTGATGCATAGATACTGGCTCTCTTTCCGCACAACTTCTTGTGGGGCAGCACTGCAGGGGTGGGAGAAGGAAGACAAAGGAAGGGATGGACCGAGGGGACGGTGCCCCCCCTCAAGGCGTGGACTTTGTAGGGAACAAGCAAGGACTCCTGAGCACTTCCTCTTTTAAGTGGCACGAGGGGCGCGGCAGCAAAACCCACCCTCTATTACAGTGATGGCGAACCTATGGCACGGGTGCCAGAGGTGGCACTCAGAGCCCTCTCTGTGGGCACGCGCAAACAGAGTGCCCCCCACACACATCTAGGCTGGCCTGGGTCGCTGGGCTTGATTATTAGCATTAAACCTAAGTCCTAATTTTGGGGAAGCAGTGTAGGTAACCCTGTTAAGCGCTGTTAAACCCCACTGATTTTCATGCAAAGAACTAAAGCACAACCCTTTACCTGGGAGTAAGCTCGGCAATAGGGCTTGCTTCTGAGTAAACCTTCCTAGGGTCGTGATACACCCATTGGAAGAATAGCATGGTTGCTTCAAAGCAAAGCCACTGACTACAAAGCAAAGCCACCAAGCTTACTCCTGAGTAACGCGCGTCTTGGAGCTAACCATTTTTTCTAAACTAAAACCTCAGCATTCAGGTTAAATTGCCGTGTTGGCACTTTGCAATAAATAAGTGGGTTTTGGGTTGCAATTTGGGGACTTGGCCTGGAAAAGGTTCGCCATCACTGCTCTATTAGAGCACCCGTCTGCCCACGAAGGCTGAGGTGGGGCTCGGTCTCTGCACCGCTGCTGACACATCAGCCCTGCAAGCGTCAGTGTCCAGGGCTGTCAGGGCAAACCACGCAGGCTGCTGCAGGGATGGAGCCCCCCCTTCCCACACAGAACAAGCATTTTGGGGAGGGAGGGGGGGCCACAGTCACTACAGTCAAGAAAAGCACCCTCTGTTTCCAGTCCTGGGCCTCGGAGAGACCCTCCACGCCCCAGGTGTGGCACCCCACCTGAAAATCGAGGCGGACAAACGGCACTCCGACCTTCACCAGCCGCTCAAAGAGGGACACCTCCAGGTTGAAGTTCTTGGCCAGGTCGTACACGTTGGTGCTGGGGCGCAGCTGCCAAGAGAGACAGAAAGTGGTCTTGGTCGACCTGCAGCAGCCGGGAGCCCAGGGTGGGGCTGTGACAGGTCCCCCCCTACCTGCTGATGGTCCCCAATGAGGATGAGGTGCTGGCAGGCCTTGCTCAAGGTGGTCAGGGTGTGGGCCTCCAGGACTTCTGCAGCCTCCTCCACAACCACCACGCGAGGGGCCACCTGCTGCAGACCTTGGCGGTACCTGGCAGCTCCTGTTGGGAGAAGGAGGGGTTGGGCCACGCTCTGTTCCAGGGAGGGGGCTCAGGAGCAGAGAAAGCCCCGCCCTTCCCCGCCCTCCCCGCTCCTCACCTGTGGTCGTCATCCCAACAACGTGGGCCCCCTGCATGATGCGCAGGTCCTGCTGCAGCCGCAGCTCGGCCAGCCTCTCTGCCGCCTCCTGGTACTTCTCTTCGTGGGACAGGATCCTTCCCCGGATCTCAGCCTGGTACTTGTGCAGCCAGTGCCTGGGGAGGGAAAGGGGACGGGCAGTGAGCACCGGCCACAGCTGCTGGGGGTCCCCCGCCCATCCCAAGAGGACGGCTACCTGTAGAGCTGCCAGCGCGATGCCCGGTCCAGCTGCCACACGTCCAGGATGGCCTCCGCCTGGGCCTCCGTCATGGCCTGCTGCTTGTGCAGTTCGGCCTTCACCTTCTGCTTCATCTTCTTCTTCTGGCCTCGCTGCACCTGCAGCAAGAGCCGGGGGTGGTTTGTGCCCGTGGGGCAGACTGAGCAGCCCCCCACCTGGGTTTCCTGCCTTCTGGCCTTCCCTCGTCCCCACGGCTACCTCTGCCTTTGGGCAGGGCCTCGGCTGCCCCACACAACAGCCCCCCTCTCACCTCCCAGCCGGCGCTGTCCAGCCCCCCGGGCGGCCCGTGTTCCTGTGTCTTCTCCTCCCCCCCCTCCTCCAACGTCATGGCCAGGAGCATGTCAGCAAGCCAAGCTGGGGCACGTCTGGGCGCTTCCTGCTTCAGAAAGTGGGGAGGGGCGGCCTCGTCGCTGTCCAGCATGCGCTCCTCCTGGATCAGGTCCGCCTCCTCTGCGATGGCGAGCAGGTCCGGCTCCACTTCCGGAGCTCCCTCCGCCTCCTCCGGAGTGCCTGCGGGGTCCAGGTGAGCGGCTGAGGATCAAAGGTTCCGCAAGCCCTCCAGGTGATCTGACCCCACTGCCATATCTGGGTGCACCCACTAACTCCCCCTCCCCACCCCAGAGGAGCTGACCAGGGAACACACTGGAACCAGTCAAGCTTGCTGAGCTTAGCCTAGCCCACCTCACAGGAGTGTTGTAAGAATAAGGAAAAAATAACTTAGGCAAAGAACCCGAGGGTCCTTGCAAGAAAGGCAGGATGGAAATACTGTTTGCAAATACCTGAATTTTCTTCCCCGTTGGCCTCCAAGTCGCTGCCGGCGAAAGAGGCGAAGCCGAGGCCCAGCCATTCCACCATCAGAGAGGCCCCTGAGGGCAGCCAGGTCAGGTCCTAAAAGAGAAGGAGTGGGTCACCTGGGGCTCAGGTGGGGGGCAGAGCTAGCCCCCCTGCCCTTGAGCAGCATACCAGCGCTGGCCGTGCCAGGCTAGCAGCACAGCAGGTGGGGGGAGGGGCTTCCTTAGCAGCCCCGTCGATCCTTTGCTGTTTTCCCAAGGGCCACTCTGTGCAGGCAACAGCCAGAAAGGAACCACCCCCACGGGGCCTTCCGCCCACACTCCCCGGGCCTTCCATTCTTAGCCCCCTTGTCAGAAGAGGCAAAGGAAGTGCCTGCCCCCTGCTTGTGCTGGCCCTCCCCCTCCCCCGGGCAATCCGAGCCCCCAGGAGGCAGCCCCCAAACAGCCCCCTCCTTACCCCGCCCCGCCTGAGGCTGTCCCGGTGCGGCTTTGACAAGTGGAGGTGGCGCTCATGAAGGATTCCTTGGAAGCTGCACTTGAGCGAGGCGGTTGATTCCTCCAGCCTCCGCTGCAGCTCCCTCATCTGGCTGGTGACCTGCCCAAGAAATCACAAGGTCAGGGCTGGGCGGGGGGTGGTCTTCAGCCTGCTGTTGCGAAGCCCTCTGAATGTCTCCGCCAGATGTGCCTCCCTGTCAGCAGACGGAGTCACCCCGCTGGCTCACTGCAGGACAGGAAAAGTTCCTTCGAGGATCTCTCAGCGGAAGCACGAGGAATCTTTCTCGGGAGCCCTCCACAGACCCCGGCAGGAAGAGTTCATGTGTGGACAGCCGCAGTCCCAGAGAAACTGACTAGATTTCTTCCATTCTTCTATGGAGCTCCCCCCCGAGAAAATTCTAAGCAAAAGGGAGGTCCTGAAGACCTTCCTAATTTGTCTTCTGCATTCAGAGACAACCCCCAACAGGGATTTAGTACCAGCACACGAATGAACGCCAGTGGCGTTCCTGCCTAGGGACAGGGGGTACCCTCTGTCCCCGGGCGCCCCCCGTTTGGTCATGTGGGGGGGCGCCAACATTTCAGGGTCGTTTGTGTGTTTTTCAAGTTTTTAAGTGTTTTTTCACGTTCCAGCCTGCAGGGGACGCATTTTTAAGGCTAGCGGCACCAAAATTTCAGGGTATCATCCAGAGACTGTCCTGATGATACCTCCCAAATTTGGTGATGCTTGGTTCAGGGGAAGCAAAGTTATGGACCCCCAAAGGGGGTGCCCCATCCCCATTGTTTTCAATAGGAGCTAACCTGACATGGGGGCTACCCATTTGAGGGACCATAACTTTGGTCCTCCTGAACCTATCTTCACCAAACTTGGGTGGAATCATAAGAACAGTTAACAGATGATACCCTGAAATTCTGGTGCCACTAGCTTTAAAAATACACCCCTTCCAGGCACCCCAAGAAATTTGCCCACGATTCTTTGTTTTGCAGTGACTTTGCTCCATTGTAGCCAATGGGGAATTTCTGAGTGTGTAGGCAGGCTGCACATTTTTGAAGATAGAGGCACCAGACTTTCAAGGTGGCTCCAGGAGGGCCTCCTGGTAATAGCATTCAGGTTTGGAGACCTTTGCTTCTGGGGGTTCAATTTTATGGGCCCCCAAAAGGCTTATTTTGTTTCCCCCCCTCCTGCACATGAAAGCCTGTGCGCTGAATTCTCCTCAGAGACTCTCTCAACTCCCCTTGCACTCCAGAAGCAAATCCTCACCAAGCTTGGATGCTATTACTCAAGGCCTTTGGAGCCACCTTGAAAGTCTGGCGTCTCTATCTTCAAAAAATGTGCAGTTACCAAGCGCTTACACACTCAGACATTCCTCAGAATCTGCCAGAGCTCTTCAGCAAGTTCTGTGGTGGGAAAAATTATTTTTCCCACCATAGACTTCAATGGAGGACTCTGTTATGCCCAGGATGGCTCTGTGGTAGAGGTTTCCAACAGGAGGCACTGTGGTAGGGATCTTGCTCTGGGTGGGGGGCATTTCCCTGCTAGCTGCTGGTGTGAGTCTCCTGAAGTTGTCCAGCCAAATTTGCTAAAATGTGTGTTGAAAGAGGGAAAATGCTGTGGGCAATGAGTTGAAGGTGAACCTGATGCCCACAGCATTAAAGGCCATCACAGGCAAACTTTTAGCAAAGGATTGGCTGGCTCCTCTTCAGGAGAGACTCCCACCAGCAGCCCTGCGGGAAATAAGTGCCCCCCCGCCCCAGAGAAAGACCACTACCACAGTGCCTCCTGTTGAAACCTCTACCACAGAGCTGGGCATAACAGAAAGCCCCATTGAAGTCTATGGTGGGAAAAATATTTTTTCCCACCACAGAACTTGCTGAAAAGCCTGGCAGATTCTGGGGAATTTCTGAGTGTGTAAGCAGTGACCACACATGACCCTAGAATTTCTGAGTGTGTAAGCAGTGACCCTAGTTTAAACACCATTGAAAGTGATGCTGTTTGGAGGTGGATTCCACTGGAGGTGTTTTGTGAGAGATGATGCTGACATTTGTTTGGTAAATGTTTTGCTGGGGGTGATTTGTGAGAGATTTACATGCTTAATACCCACTTGCACTGGCTTGGAGTTGTTTCTCAGGCTAACAACCTACTTCATAGGGTTGTTGTGATTAGGAAATTAGGAAAAGAGTTGGTGGGGAGAGAGCCATGTATGTTTTGCTGGGAATGGGAGGTGTTTTGTGAGCTGGTACAAAAAATCATTGTTTGGTCATGGTGGGGGAGGGTGGCCGCTCATACGTCGGGCAGAGGGGGCACCAAATTCAGGTTTTGTTCCCGGGCACCAGTTTGCCTAGGTACGCCCCTGACGAACGCACACACGCCCACCTTCAAGCCGGAGTCACCAAAAGGGAGTCACACGCTTGGCCCCGGCCCCACCCCCACCCCGCCACATACCTCATGATAGGCCCGGCGCAAGTGGAGTGGCAGGTCGCTCCGAGACTTGTTCCGCAGTTCCCGCAAGGTGAACGGCCGCAGGCTCTCGCTGTTGCTGCGACCGCCCACGCGCACAATCCCTTCTTTCTGGAATGTGTGGATCCCTTTGAAGGAAGTGCAGGCGTGAACGCAGGCAGGGAGCAAGAGGGGCCCCCCCCACTCACAAGATGGATGCGGTCAGTTCAGCGGGAGCCTCGTTGCAGCCCCGCCTCCCACCTGAAGTCCGCCTCCCGCCACACGGGGGGCTCTAGCGGGCCCAGGGTGGGGGGCACAGGCAGGCATTCACCTTCCAGGAACTGGTCCAGGGCGTGGTTGGTGTAGCAGACCACCAGGATGGGAGCCGCTGCCCGCCGAGTGCTATTATCCAGTAAGGCCCGGACTATCTTCAGACCCACGTAGGTCTTGCCTGGTGGGAGCAAAGGTCACGCTGTGCCGTGTCCCCCGGCGGTTTGCATCCAGACTGGCCCCCAGATGGTTGCTCTGGCTCTGGGGAAAGACGCCCTCCACTTTGGGGCCCACTGGAATCCTTGGCCGGTGCCTCCCCAGCCCCCTCCCCACACAGCAATCCCACCCCCTGGGAGGAGGAGCCCCTTTCCCCGCTAGGCACATGCCAGGTGCCCCTGGCTGCCCAGGAGCTCCGTGCCCCCATGGAAATAGTTGAGGCCTTGGGGGAAACAGCTGAGCTCTGCCCTCCCATCAGCCCCCAGCTCAGGGGCAGACTCACCTGTCCCAGGAGGCCCCTGGATGATGGCCAGCTCCTTGGTGAGGGCCAGCTGTAAGGCTGCCATCTGGGACGCATCCAGGCCCAAGTGGTCCGGAGGAAGCCACTGGCCAGGGTCCAAGATGTTGACTTTGCCCCCGGCGGCCAGGGCACCTAGGCCCTTCTCTGCCCCGTCAGCCTTCACCAGAGCTCGGAGGTCGTAAATGCTGTTCCTCGCCAGGTAAGCAGGCGCTCTGACGTTCGACTCGCATTTGACGATGTGGTCTTCAAAAGGGATGTCCTCCACCTGGAGCTCCTGCAGGCCCTTGAGCACGTGCCGGCAGGCTTCGAAGTAGGCCGTCGTCTCCACCATGAGGAAGGAATCATTGGGGCCGGCTTCGGCCAGCAGGGCCCGGCTATGCTTGTTGAAACACAGGTGCACGAGGCCCTTCTGCAGGTCCCGGCTGTCTCGGTGGGACACCGAGGCGAACAGGAACGTCTCAAAGTTGTCCTTGGAGAGGCAGACGAGGGAGCCGTAGATCAGCCGCTTGGAGTTCTCCCACCGGACCTGCTTCAGGGGCTTGGTGTCGAACTGGACCACGTAGTCAATGCCAGTCACCGAGCAGACCGGGTGGAGGATGCGGGTGTCGAAGTACACCCGGATGTCGTCGAACCTCTTCTTCCGGAGCCCTCCGTCTTCAAAGCTCTGGAGGAGCTGCAAGATGCCGTCTCTCAGGGGCCGGACAAAGTCCTCTCGCAGCAGCCGGAACTGGGTGTCCAGGTACACGGCCGCGCTCTCGTACTTCTGAGAGATGATGTTGGGGCGCAGGAAGGGCTTTTCGTCCCCGTGGACCTCCCCGTGGGTGGGGTAGATGGGCAGGGTGCGGTACGCAGCTCCCTCGCCAGGAGCTCGAGGGTGCACCAGGGTGCGGCTGTCCACCTTCAAGGTGCCGTCCCGCCTCTTCTCCTGCAGGTGCCGGATGAAGGCCTGGACCGTCTCCAGGCGCTTCTCCGCCTCCTCCGCGAAGTCTACTCCAGAGGCCCTCAGGGTGTTCACGGCCTCCGGCAAGGAAGACATCAGCATGGACACGTTCTGAATGGAGCTGGCGGGGAAGATGCTGGCCATCTCCTGGACCAGCACCACAATGTTGTCGATGTGTTCCGGGTACTGGTGCCGCACCGCTGGGGTGGCCTCCGTCAGCATATCCGCCACGTAGCGAGGCAGGCAGATCTTGAGGAAGTTGGAGTCCTTCACGCTGCCCAGCAGTTGCTGGATGCTGCCCCTGTCCAGCCGGGAGCTGCAGGCCCTGCGGAGGGCCTGGCAGAGAGCTTGCAGGAAGACGGGACTCATGGCGGCTTGTGAGAGCGCCTCCTTCAGGCCGGGGCTGGAGGCCAGAGTGATGGCCACTTCCGAAGGGTCTTTCTGCAGGAGGGATTCCAGGAACGTCAGTTCCATCCGCTGTGGCTGGCGTGGGGAGCCCCCTGATGCAGGGTCCTGGCCGGGGCGAAGAGCCCTGCTTCTCCCACCGGGGAACGGGACCGCCCTCCGCGAGGCCTCTGGAGCCTGGGCGGGACGCTGCCTCCTGGGTCTGGCAGCCCCGTCTTGGGGCAGGATCAGCCTCCCTGAGCCGGCGGGTCTCTCTTCTCTCATCGCCAGATGGGGACGGGCTGCTTGAGAAACGGGGCTCCTATTGCGGGGGGTCCCCTCTCTTCTGGGGCGCCATGGCCCCTCCAGGTCGCGGCGTGGCCCTTCCTGCCACGCGTCTGTCACTTGACGGCCTGCAGAGGAAGAAATGAACTGGAGCCAAGTGGTTCTCTGCAACCCGCCCCTGAATTGGGGTGAGAAACCTCACAGACCCCAAAGACCCAGCCCCACAAGCTCCACTTGGAGGCCCAGGGGTCCGGGGTCCCGGCTGGATGGCACAGGGGGCTCCCAGGCAGGGTTGCCTGAATTGCCTCCCCCCCTCCCTCCTCCTCCTCTGGGTTTCTTTTCTCCTCACTGCGGTGACTTTCGGTTTCCGTTCTTCTCTCCCTGGCTGATCTGGGGGGGGGGGGGACGGGGACGACAGAGCCAGCGGGGCTGGGTGGGGCGGAGTTGCTGGCATCCTTTTTCACTTCCCCTTGCGGAGGGGGGGGGGGCGCCTGGCTCCTTTCCTTTCTGTTAGCCTGGGGAGGGGGAGGGATTCACCTGGCTGGGTGGGATTTCTCTGCCGTTCCGTGGCCCCAAGGGATGCTGATCCCTCGAGCCCCCTGAGGGCAGGAGGCGCCCCAAGCTTCGGAGCCCCCCGCCCCGGTCCGCTCCCCTCCCCGGCTTATCGCAGGAGGAACAGCGCCCTCCCCTCGCCCCCCAGGAGCCCCGGGGTCGCAGGAAAGCCTCCGGCACTTGGCGGGGAAGCTGGGGGTGGGGGGTGGGGGCGCAGCGCCTTTGCCGCCTCTTGGCAGGATCGGACCCGGCTATCTCCAGCCGTCTTGTGCCGGGCGGAGTGGGGGAGGAAGGCTGGCACAACGCGGGGATGGAGGGGGTGGGGAACCTCTGCCCAGCAGCCCCGAAGGGCTGCCCGAGCGGAGCAGCCCGAGGCTGGGGCTCCGGCCGCGGGGCTGCCTCCAGGGGGACCAAAAGAACCTCCCCGTCCCAAGGCAGTCTACCTCTGGAGCCGAACACCGGCACGTCCCCCAACCTCCACGGCCGGAGCACACAGGGACTGAGCAGCCCCGTCCCCGTCCCGGGCGCCCTCGCCAGCAGCAGCAGCCCCCCCCCCCCCCGCGACACGACCCCTCCGCAGCCCGTGCGCAGGCAACCGACACGCGTCGCCTGGCCCCTGCCGCTCGGCCTCACCTCTGCCGCGGCCCCTCGCGACCCTCCCCCGGCGGGCAGCCTCCATGGCGACGCAGCCGCCGTCGCACACGCCGGAGCGGGGCTGGCTGGACGGCTGGCTGGCTGGCTGGCTGGGGGGAGTCCCGGGGCCGCTTTCGCTTTCGCCTTCCCCGCAGGCCCCGCCCACCCGCCGGCCGGCAGGCCCCGACGCCCCGCCCACTCCCCGCCCCGGGGCGTGGCTTTCCTGTCTGCTCACTGCGCAGGTGCGCGAGGGGAAAGGAGGAGCGCGTGCGCGGGGGCCGCCCAGCAGACGCCGGAGGAGCCGCATGGACCCCGCGGAGGACTGGCCGTGGCGGCGAGGGGGCGAGCAGGAGCAGGAGCAGGAGGAGGAGACGGACTCGGAGGGGGGGGGGCGACCAGGTGGGGAGCGGGGAAGGGCGGGGGGGGACCCTTCGGGGGGGGGGCGGCAGCAGCAGCAGCAGGACCCCCCCTCCCCCCCCCCCTCCGGCCGTGTAGAGCCTGACCGCCGCAAGGGTCTCTGCTTGGCAGGAGGAGCAGCGGCCGGGCCGGGCTGGGCCTGCTGGAGAGCCCCTGCGGGGAGGGGAGGGAGGAGGAGGAGACTGGGTGCTGGGGATCTGTGTTCGCTGCGGGAGGAAGCGGCGGGGCCGGGCGGCGGCGGCGGCGGCGGCGGGGTTTGGGCCGAGGCGCTGGGCCGGCTGAAGCGCAAGGTGAGCGGGGGGCGGGGGGCGGGGGGCGGGGCCGCTCTCGGCCAAGAGCGCAGAGAGGCTCGGAGGCAGCTCCTCTTCTAGAGCTGAACCCCCCGGTTTCCCGTGGGCGTGTTTGGGGCTGCGGGGGGAGGAGGGGAACGTGAGGAGGGGGCGCGGGGTCTGCAGTAGCGCGCATGGGGGAATGCTCGTGCATGTCGTGGTGCGCGCGCTGCTTCTGCTTCACCGTCTCCTGGGCGGGGGGGGGCTCTTCGGTTCTTCCCCGGCAGAGGAAGGCGACCAGCCTGGACGAGAAGATCGCCACGGTCCGGAGGAGCAGAAGAGCTCAGGTGAGGCGGGCGGGGGGGGGGGACTTTGTGGGGGCCTCTCTCCGCTGTCCCGAGCTGGGTGGGAGGGAGCACACTTCCGTGTTTCCTTGTTATTTGGAGAGGCATTTGCATCCCGGCTTGGCCATCACACCAGGCAGTTCAAACCTTTTAGATGGAACCAGAAACAGACTCACAAACTTGTATCTCAGCTGGTTCACTACAGCGGAAGGGGGATTACAGGGCACCCGAGACAGTCTAATAGCAGAGGCGGTGTCTTTGTTCTTCTTCTCTTTCTTGGTGAGACTCAGGGCTGAATGTTCGATATGTTGATGCAGTCAACAAGACTGGGCTTGGAATAAACAACGCCAGGGGTCTGGTATCACAGCAGCCTCACGCAGAATGTGGCACGTGATTCCTGATGTGCTAAAACTAGGATTCTCCAATCTCCTTTCAGCCGGCAGTCACCTTTGCATTTTTGAAGCGTGGTCATGGGCACCACAACCAAACGGCAGCTGCAGGAGACTGAGCCAAGAGCATGGGAGATGTAAACACATCTACACAGAACACATCTCGGGGGAGAAATAAATGCACACATAGATGGGGGGAAACAAGTATAGAACACCCAGCAAAGAAAGCCAAAGAGAGAAAGGAGTGTTGTGGGTTTTCCTGGCTCTGCAGCCTGGTTGTGTTTGCTCCAAATGTTCCACCCACATCTGTGGCTGGCAGTCATGTCATTCCCATCACTGTGCCACAGAGAGAAACAAGAAGGAGCCAGCAGCAGACCAAACAAATGCACGTGTCCGAGATGGGTTAAGTTAGGAGTGGCATCTTCAGAGGTATGTGATGGCAAGACGTGTTGCCCTCTGTGGCACAGTGGAGAATGGCATTCCTCTGAAGATGCCAGCCATGGATGCAGGTGAAACACTAGGAGCAAAAACTACTGGACCACAGCCACACAGCAGCCCGGAAGGGCTAAGCAGCTGCCTGAGTACGGAGCAGCCCGAGGCTGGGGCTGTGTGAGGACAGTTCACACACTAACAACATCCTGACAGGCTGCGGCCACAGCCACTGGACCACAGCCACACAGAAAACCCACAACTTGCCACAAAAACCTTTGACAGTACAAAGCTGTCTCTTCTGACAATTCTGATGTCCCTGGTGCCACCTGCGGTCTCTGCTCTAGGAGAAGGAGAACAAACAAGGAACAGCAGATGCGGAAGAGGGTCCACATGAAGCCGTGGATAAGACATGCCCTGAAGATAGTGAGGAGGAGGAGGAGGAAGACGACTCCTATGCAGATGAGAGCATCTTCTCAGGAGCAGGTAACTCAGGCTAAATACTGGGGTGGAAGGGAAGCCAAGAGTGAGCGTGCATCTGGTGAGCCTGGCATAAGGTGATCTTCACACACTCTCTTTGGTCAGATGTTATCATGAAAGCAAGCCTGGGAGAGCCAATGCTTGTTTCAGTAAAACCTGGGTTCTTTTCTCCAATAACTCCAGCCAGCTGAGGTCTCAACAATTTATTGTAAAAGTTCAAAACAAAGAAATAAAACATAAATGCAGTAAGAGATTGCTCAACTGGTTACAATCCTTTTGGTTCTTGGTCCGCATTCCAGGAACCCATGGCCCAGAGATGCTTCCCTGACCACGTCTCAAGATGGAATTCCAAAACCTTTGTTTTCCCCTTCTCAGGAAAACTCTGTTCAGGCCACGAGGTAACTTAGGCCTTTGAAGTTCCATCTTAGAACCTGTGCATAGTTTCCTGTCCTCCCTCCAGGAGATCAAAAGGCAAAGATGCTTTTCACAGTCATATGTGACTTCCCTTTACTGTATCAATAGCATCTTCCATGACACGCCCCTTTTTGAGATGAAGTTTGTAAACTCCATGTTCACATACTTCAGCTTCCTAATACTACTGTTTGCAAAATATCACATGTGTCTAGCTAATACATAGTTCAGCTAACTATTTTCCATCACAGATGTATTACTTTTTTATGGAGTTTTCTGCCATTTTATTTATAAGACATCTGTGTTTTTCAATTCCAAAGCAGTAGCAGCATGCTTTGTAACAAACATTTTTGGATGAATGTACAGACCAGTAGGAGGGTGACTAGAACATGCAAAGCTGTGAATGGACGACATCTTTGAAAAACAAGGATGTTGGTGTTCATTAGATCTCAGCCTACAGACCTCAACAACAGACACGGCAAAGGAGCAGTAGCAAGAATTCTGTTAAATCGCATATTATGGAATTCGGGCTTGTATTGGCGCTGGTATCATTAAGTTAATATTAAGATTTCTCTAGCCTCTGAACGAAGAACGTTGACTTCCTTAGAGTGCTAGTTTGTTACTTGTGCTTCTGGGCCACTTGATTCAGAAGGGATTTCTTTGTACCTCTCTGTAAAATTATGAGCATTTACGTATTGTGTAGCTGCCTGGCTACAAACCAAGGTGATGTCTTTGGTAGGAAATTTAGCACGGAGAATCTGCCTGGTGAAAGTTTGTCCTATCAACAAAATACTAGGGAATAAATACTACTGTAAATATAATAAAACTTTTCACTGTAAAAAGCTAGATCCTATCAAGATACTTTCATGTGCAGACGTTAGCTTTTAATGGAGGGTCAGAGGCTTCATAGGATTACAGAGTTGGAAGGAACCATGGTGACCATCTAGTCTAACCTCCTGCTTAGTGCAGGGTCAGCCTAGACTGCAGTGGTGGCGAACCTTTGGCACTTCAGATGTTATGGACTACAATTCCCATCAGCCAATTGGCCATGCTGGAAGAGGCTGATGGGAATTGTAGTCCATAACATCTGGAGTGCCAAAGGTTCGCCACCACGGGCCTAGAGCAGTGGTGGCGAACCTTTTAGAGACTGAGTGCCAGAGCAAGGGGAAACTGTGTCCAGGGCACGCGTGCGCCCTGTGCCTCTGCCACGCCCCCCGTCTGCCCCCGGCCTGCCCTGGAACGCCCCGTCACACCCCTGGAATGCACTTGCCATGCTCTCGTAGGGGCACGCGCCCAGTGTGTTGCGCACCCCTCGCCCACTTGATGCCAAGTGCCCAAACTGGGGCTATGGCACGTGTGCCCACAAAGAGGGCTCTCAGTGCCACCTCTGGCCTAGAGCATCCCTGACAAGTGCTCTTCCAGCCACTGCTTGAAGGTCGCCTGTGCAGGAGACCTCACTACCTCTCCAGACTGTGTCTTCCAAAGCTGAACTACTCTTACCCTAACCCAACCCCCCCACCCCCGCCAATTATCCAACTGGTACCTTTCTGCTCATAATTTAAAGCCTTTACTGCGAGTTCTACCCTCTGCTGCCCACTGGAACAGCTCCCTGCCCTCCTCTAAGTGACAACCCTTCAGATGCTCGAAAGAGAGCCATCGTGTCCCCCCACCACCACCTCTTCTCCAGGCGAAACATCCCCCTCGGCCTTTCCTCCTGGGCTCCTCGGTGGTCTCCTGGCCCCTGGCCATTCTGTCTGCATCCTTTTGGAAGCGCGGCCTCCAGAACCGCACGCAGGACTCCCAAGCACTGCCTGACCAGTGCAGCATACAGTAGGCCTATGGCCTCTTGTGGTTTGGAGGTTATCCACTGTTGATTCATCCCATTAGCCTTTTGTCGCTGCATCGCTCCGGCTGCTCATATTAGACTTAGGGTCCCCCTGTACCCCAAGATCATGTTCACACACGTTGCTCTGCAAAACTCTACCCCCTCCCCCAATCCAATATCCACGTTTCTCATTTTTGTTGCCTAGATGTTGAATTACATCTTTCTCCCATCTGACACCTCTCACAATACTAGAACCAGGGGGCATCCATTGAAAATGCTGGGGGAAGAATTAGGACTAATAAAAGGAAACACTTCTTCACTCAACGTGTGATTGGTGTTTGGAATATGCTGCCACAGGAGGTGGTGATGGCCACTCACCTGGATAGCTTTAAAAAGGGCTTGGACAGATTTATGGAGGAGAAGTCGATCTATGGCTCCCAATCTTGATCCTCCTTGATCTCAGATTGCAAATGCCTGAGCAGACCAGGTGCTCGGGAGCAACAGCCGCAGAAGGCCATTGCTTTCACATCCTGCCTGTGAGCTCCCAAAGTCACCTGGTGGGCCACTGCAAGTAGCAGAGAGCTGGACTAGATGGACTCTGGTCTGATCCAGCAGGCTTGTTCTTATGTTCTTAAGGCCATTGCTTTCACCTCCTGCCTGTGAGCTCCCAAAGGCACCTGGTGGGCCACTGCGAGTAGCAGAGAGCTGGACTAGATGGACTCTGGTCTGATCCAGCAGGCTTGTTCTTATGTTCTTAAGGCCATTGCTTTCACCTCCTGCCTGTGAGCTCCCAAAGGCACCTGGTGGGCCACTGTGAGTAGCAGAGAGCTGGATTAGATGGACTCTGGTCTGATCCAGCTGGCATGTTCTTATGTTCATGTGATTTGGAGACTACACTTGTTTATGCAGCCCAAAACCACGTATTCCTTTTTAGCTGTGACATCACACTGCTGAGTCACATTCGGTGTTTGGACGAAGACTCCTAGAACCTTTTTACATGTATTATGTCTCCTCCATCCTAGAATGATTCAATTGATTTTTCCTACCTCAGTGCAGCCCAGATTTCCAGCCAGCCAGTATCATCTTATATCCTGATTCTGTCTTCTATTGTATTTGCTGCCACACTCAACATCATCTGCCAATGTATTAAACCTGTTCTGTTAAATGCTGCAGGGCCCTGAAGGCTGAAAAGTGACTCTGACTCCTCAGGTTTCAGGGCAGGCTGCTCGAGTCAGTCAGCTGGTCAGGCAGGGTGTGTGCGTAGGCGCGGGCTCTCGTCCGTGAAAGCTCGAGTCGTGCATCACTGGCTAAAGGTGCCACTGGACTTCCTCCGCCTGCTGTGGGTGGCTCTGGACTGAGCTCTTGAACAGTGTCTGGCGCCCTTCAGATCTGATGGTTGGCTTCTGCTCCCTTGTAGATACTCTCAAGGTGAAGGAGAAGCGGAAACGGAACAAACAGGGAGAAGAGGTGAGCCAGGGTCGGACGGGGGCAAGCAGGGAAGCCCCTCCCCCTCGTAAAGGCACATCCGAAAGGTCTCCCTGTCTGTCTGTCTGTCTGTCTGTCTGTCTGTCTGTCTGTCTGTCTGTCTGTCTGTCTGTCTGTCTGTCTGTCTGTCTGTCTGCTGACTCCTCAGATTTCAGGGCAGGCTGCTCAGAGTCAGCTGGTCAGGCAGGGCCTTTGTGGCGCATGTGCGTAGGCGCGGGCTCTCGTCCATGAAGGCTCGAGTCGTGCATCACTGACTGAAGGTGCCGCTGGACTTCCTCCGCCTGCTGCGGGTGACTCTGGACTGAGCTCTTGACCAGTGTCTGGCGCCCTTCAGGTCTGATGGTTGGCTTCTGCTCCCTTGTAGATACTCTCAAGGTGAAGGAGACGTGGAAACGGAACAAACAGGGTGAAGAGGTGAGCCAGGGTCGAACGGGGGCAAGCAGGGAAGCCCCTCCCCCTCGTAAAGGCACATCCGACAGGTCTCCCTGTCTGTCTGTCTGTCTGCAGGACCTCCCTTTCCAGGAAGCAGAGCTGTTCTTTGGCGAAGACGCCTCGCAGTACGACGACAGCCTGTCGTTCCAAGACATGAACCTGTCGCGCCCCCTGTTGAAGGTAGCCTGGGAGTCCTCTCCGTTGAAGCTGAAGATGGAGGTTCAGGGCAGGGCAGGGGATGAAGAAGTCATGGCTGGACGCTGTGACTCGGCCTGTTTGTTTCTGGTGGAATTCAGAGCCCTATTCTGTGAACTCACCAATTGGCAAAATGTAGCTATTCGGAAACATAAAGGCCGTATTGGGGATTCGCAGGGCATTGTCTCTAAGCGTCTGGCTGGGATTTCCTGGGTCTGAAATCACCGTCTTCTGGCAAGGAGGCTTGGCCGCACACTCGTACAGAGAGCATTGAAAGGACGGGGGCAATTTGTACTTCCCCTGATGCTGTTCCTACTCCTGCAGTGGGGCACTCTGTGTTGCACTGCAGTGGGACGGAGGAAGCTGTTGGGATGGAAATGCCTTCGGTCGGCAGAAATTACTGGAGGCTCCGGGGGAGGGGAGGGTGTGTGGGGCAGCTTTTGTCTGCATGACGGGGGACATGTGAAGCCGCCTTCAGTTGCGCCAGACCTGGGCCTTCTCTCTCTCTTGGCAGCAGCCCTCCAGCCGCTGCCCTGCTGTAGAGGATGTTTAGAGTTTACCTGCCAAGCAGGGTCTCCGTCCACCCCAGCAGGCAGGGCCCAAAGCGTGGGCAGGGTGAAGGCAGGACGCTTGTCGGCATTGCTGGCGATTCAGAGGGCTTGCTGGGGTTGCAAACCCTTCTGAGGAGAAGGGGGGGGGGGCTGACTGGGCCTTGGGAAGGCTGCTGGGGGAGATCTCTGGCTGGCTGCCCTTTGACCTGAGGAGGGGGTGGGTCCTGCTCTCCTTGGCTTCCTGCCCATGGCAGAGCCAGCAGTGGCAGATTCCTGTTCGACCCCCCACTTTGCCGTGGGGTGGTGGTTGGGGGGTGAAATGGGAGCAGGGAGAAGACTGAGGTGAACTGCTTTGCGCCCCCCCTCCCGGGCAGGAAGTGGTAACTGATGCCATCTGTTGCTGTCGCTCATTCAGGGAGGCGCACGTTAATTGCGTGGCGCATGGATGGTTCCAGGTCCCCCCCCCCCATGGTATCTCCAGCTGATGTGGAGGTCTTCTGCTGGTCAGAGGAGACCAGGCTGCCCTCTGGGGAGGGGGTGCCTGGCTCAGTAGTGTGTGTCGGGGGTGTGTGTGGGGGGCTTTGTGTGCTCAGGCTTCTCCTGCTGCCCGAAGAAGCCACGGGTGCAAAGCCTCAGCCGAGGGGGTGAGGTCTCGGGGGCTGGGAGGGAGGACTTTGAGGGGAGCCCCTCAGAACGCTTGTGCCCTCCTGAGGGGCAGTTGGCAGAACCGGCCGTGTTGGGCGATTGTTCCAGCTGACCATCTCCTAACTGCAGGCCATCACGGCCCTGGGCTTCAAGCAGCCGACGCCCATCCAGAAGGCCTGCATCCCGGTGGGCCTGCTGGGGAAGGACGTCTGTGCCTGTGCGGCTACTGGGACAGGTGAGTGCTGCGACTGGGGGGAGTGGGGCTTGACCCCGTGCCCCCCTCCCCCCCGGTGATTGCCCGGGCAGGGGCTTCATGGGATTCTTGGCACGTCTCTTCCAGGGAAGACGGCGGCCTTCATCCTGCCGGTCTTAGAGCGCTTGATCTACAAGCCCCGGCAGGCCCCCGTGACGCGCGTTCTGGTCCTCGTGCCAACCCGAGAGCTGGGCATCCAGGTGCACTCGGTCGCCAGGCAGCTGGCACAGTTCAGCAGCATCACCACCTGCTTGGCAGTGGGTGAGCACACTGGGTGCTGGAGGGGTGGGCCGTTGGGCTGTCTTGCTGGGGCAGCCGTTGTGCTCGTCCTGGCCTCTGGTGACCGCCGGTGTGTGCTCTCGCAGGTGGTCTGGACATCAAGAGCCAGGAGGCGGCCCTGCGGGCAGGCCCCGACATCCTGATTGCCACTCCTGGGCGCCTGATCGACCACCTGCACAACTGCCCCTCCTTTCACCTGAGCAGCATCGAGGTCCTCATCCTGGACGAGGCTGACCGGTGAGGAGGGCCGGGCTGGTGACAGGAGGAGGGAGGGGCTGCTCTGCCTTGGCCCTGGAGGCTCTGGGGGGGGGGGAAGCTCTCGGTTTGCTCACCATTCTTTCCCTCACCCCCCCACCCCCGTCCTCCAGGATGCTGGATGAATACTTTGAGGAGCAGATGAAGGAAATCATTCGGCTCTGTGCGCGGCATCGCCAAACCATGCTCTTTTCTGCCACCATGTCGGAGGAGGTATGGTGGGAGGCTGGGGGTGGGCGTGCCACGCGTGGCAGGGCACTGTGGACCACGTCAAGTGGGGCCACAGCTGAGTTCGTGTGGAACGCAGAGGAGCGGGTTCCCTCTCTCTGCTCCTCTCTCGTGTCTCCCTGGCTCTTCCGGCGGGGAGGGGTGTGCTGCCGTCTCTCGTGGGGCAGCCATGAAGCGCTTTCTCCCACTTGGGCAGGTGAAGGACTTGGCCTCCGTCTCCCTGAAGAACCCAGTCCGGATCTTTGTGAACAGCAACACAGACGTGGCTCCGTTTCTGCGCCAGGAGTTTGTCCGGATCCGGCCCAATCGCGAAGGGGACCGGGAGGCCATAGTTGCTGGTGGGAATTTGTGGAGGGGCTGGGGGAGGGGCCTTGGGGGTGGCGGCTCCTGTCTCCTGCCTGACGTCCTGCCTCCTTCCTGCAGCCCTCCTGATGCGGACGTTCCAGGACCACGTGATGCTCTTCATGGGGGGGGGGGGGGGGGGGGGGGTGGGGGGGGGGAGGGCGCCGGGGGGGGGGGGGGGGGGGGTGTTTTGGTGGGGGGGGGGGGGGGGGGGGGGGGGGGGGGGGGGGGGGGTGGGGGGGGGGGGGGGGGGGGGGGGGGGGGGCGGGGGGGGGGGGGGGGGGGGGGGGGGGGGGGGGGGGGGGGGGGGGGGGGGCGGGGGGGGGCGGGGGGCGGGGGGTGTGGGGGGGGGGGGGTTTGGGGGGGGGGGGATGTGGGGGGGGGGGGGGGTGGGGGGGGGGGGGGGTGGGGGGGGGGGGGGGTGGGGGGGGGGGGGGGTGGGGGGGGGGGGGGGTGGGGGGGGGGGGGGGTGGGGGGGGGGGGGGGTGGGGGGGGGGGGGGGTGGGGGGGGGGGGGGGTGGGGGGGGGGGGGGGTGGGGGGGGGGGGGGGTGGGGGGGGGGGGGGGTGGGGGGGGGGGGGGGTGGGGGGGGGGGGGGGTGGGGGGGGGGGGGGGTGGGGGGGGGGGGGGGTGGGGGGGGGGGGGGGTGGGGGGGGGGGGGGGTGGGGGGGGGGGGGGGTGGGGGGGGGGGGGGGTGGGGGGGGGGGGGGGTGGGGGGGGGGGGGGGTGGGGGGGGGGGGGGGTGGGGGGGGGGGGGGGTGGGGGGGGGGGGGGGTGGGGGGGGGGGGGGGTGGGGGGGGGGGGGGGTGGGGGGGGGGGGGGGTGGGGGGGGGGGGGGGTGGGGGGGGGGGGGGGTGGGGGGGGGGGGGGGTGGGGGGGGGGGGGGGTGGGGGGGGGGGGGGGTGGGGGGGGGGGGGGGTGGGGGGGGGGGGGGGTGGGGGGGGGGGGGGGTGGGGGGGGGGGGGGGTGGGGGGGGGGGGGGGTGGGGGGGGGGGGGGGTGGGGGGGGGGGGGGGTGGGGGGGGGGGGGGGTGGGGGGGGGGGGGGGTGGGGGGGGGGGGGGGTGGGGGGGGGGGGGGGTGGGGGGGGGGGGGGGTGGGGGGGGGGGGGGGTGGGGGGGGGGGGGGGTGGGGGGGGGGGGGGGTGGGGGGGGGGGGGGGTGGGGGGGGGGGGGGGTGGGGGGGGGGGGGGGTGGGGGGGGGGGGGGGTGGGGGGGGGGGGGGGTGGGGGGGGGGGGGGGTGGGGGGGGGGGGGGGTGGGGGGGGGGGGGGGTGGGGGGGGGGGGGGGTGGGGGGGGGGGGGGGTGGGGGGGGGGGGGGGTGGGGGGGGGGGGGGGTGGGGGGGGGGGGGGGTGGGGGGGGGGGGGGGTGGGGGGGGGGGGGGGTGGGGGGGGGGGGGGGTGGGGGGGGGGGGGGGTGGGGGGGGGGGGGGGTGGGGGGGGGGGGGGGTGGGGGGGGGGGGGGGTGGGGGGGGGGGGGGGTGGGGGGGGGGGGGGGTGGGGGGGGGGGGGGGTGGGGGGGGGGGGGGGTGGGGGGGGGGGGGGGTGGGGGGGGGGGGGGGTGGGGGGGGGGGGGGGTGGGGGGGGGGGGGGGTGGGGGGGGGGGGGGGTGGGGGGGGGGGGGGGTGGGGGGGGGGGGGGGTGGGGGGGGGGGGGGGTGGGGGGGGGGGGGGGTGGGGGGGGGGGGGGGTGGGGGGGGGGGGGGGTGGGGGGGGGGGGGGGTGGGGGGGGGGGGGGGTGGGGGGGGGGGGGGGTGGGGGGGGGGGGGGGTGGGGGGGGGGGGGGGTGGGGGGGGGGGGGGGTGGGGGGGGGGGGGGGTGGGGGGGGGGGGGGGTGGGGGGGGGGGGGGGTGGGGGGGGGGGGGGGTGGGGGGGGGGGGGGGTGGGGGGGGGGGGGGGTGGGGGGGGGGGGGGGTGGGGGGGGGGGGGGGTGGGGGGGGGGGGGGGTGGGGGGGGGGGGGGGTGGGGGGGGGGGGGGGTGGGGGGGGGGGGGGGTGGGGGGGGGGGGGGGTGGGGGGGGGGGGGGGTGGGGGGGGGGGGGGGTGGGGGGGGGGGGGGGTGGGGGGGGGGGGGGGTGGGGGGGGGGGGGGGTGGGGGGGGGGGGGGGTGGGGGGGGGGGGGGGTGGGGGGGGGGGGGGGTGGGGGGGGGGGGGGGTGGGGGGGGGGGGGGGTGGGGGGGGGGGGGGGTGGGGGGGGGGGGGGGTGGGGGGGGGGGGGGGTGGGGGGGGGGGGGGGTGGGGGGGGGGGGGGGTGGGGGGGGGGGGGGGTGGGGGGGGGGGGGGGTGGGGGGGGGGGGGGGTGGGGGGGGGGGGGGGTGGGGGGGGGGGGGGGTGGGGGGGGGGGGGGGTGGGGGGGGGGGGGGGTGGGGGGGGGGGGGGGTGGGGGGGGGGGGGGGTGGGGGGGGGGGGGGGTGGGGGGGGGGGGGGGTGGGGGGGGGGGGGGGTGGGGGGGGGGGGGGGTGGGGGGGGGGGGGGGTGGGGGGGGGGGGGGGTGGGGGGGGGGGGGGGTGGGGGGGGGGGGGGGTGGGGGGGGGGGGGGGTGGGGGGGGGGGGGGGTGGGGGGGGGGGGGGGTGGGGGGGGGGGGGGGTGGGGGGGGGGGGGGGTGGGGGGGGGGGGGGGTGGGGGGGGGGGGGGGTGGGGGGGGGGGGGGGTGGGGGGGGGGGGGGGTGGGGGGGGGGGGGGGTGGGGGGGGGGGGGGGTGGGGGGGGGGGGGGGTGGGGGGGGGGGGGGGTGGGGGGGGGGGGGGGTGGGGGGGGGGGGGGGTGGGGGGGGGGGGGGGTGGGGGGGGGGGGGGGTGGGGGGGGGGGGGGGTGGGGGGGGGGGGGGGTGGGGGGGGGGGGGGGTGGGGGGGGGGGGGGGTGGGGGGGGGGGGGGGTGGGGGGGGGGGGGGGTGGGGGGGGGGGGGGGTGGGGGGGGGGGGGGGTGGGGGGGGGGGGGGGTGGGGGGGGGGGGGGGTGGGGGGGGGGGGGGGTGGGGGGGGGGGGGGGTGGGGGGGGGGGGGGGTGGGGGGGGGGGGGGGTGGGGGGGGGGGGGGGTGGGGGGGGGGGGGGGTGGGGGGGGGGGGGGGTGGGGGGGGGGGGGGGTGGGGGGGGGGGGGGGTGGGGGGGGGGGGGGGTGGGGGGGGGGGGGGGTGGGGGGGGGGGGGGGTGGGGGGGGGGGGGGGTGGGGGGGGGGGGGGGTGGGGGGGGGGGGGGGTGGGGGGGGGGGGGGGTGGGGGGGGGGGGGGGTGGGGGGGGGGGGGGGTGGGGGGGGGGGGGGGTGGGGGGGGGGGGGGGTGGGGGGGGGGGGGGGTGGGGGGGGGGGGGGGTGGGGGGGGGGGGGGGTGGGGGGGGGGGGGGGTGGGGGGGGGGGGGGGTGGGGGGGGGGGGGGGTGGGGGGGGGGGGGGGTGGGGGGGGGGGGGGGTGGGGGGGGGGGGGGGTGGGGGGGGGGGGGGGTGGGGGGGGGGGGGGGTGGGGGGGGGGGGGGGTGGGGGGGGGGGGGGGTGGGGGGGGGGGGGGGTGGGGGGGGGGGGGGGTGGGGGGGGGGGGGGGTGGGGGGGGGGGGGGGTGGGGGGGGGGGGGGGTGGGGGGGGGGGGGGGTGGGGGGGGGGGGGGGTGGGGGGGGGGGGGGGTGGGGGGGGGGGGGGGTGGGGGGGGGGGGGGGTGGGGGGGGGGGGGGGTGGGGGGGGGGGGGGGTGGGGGGGGGGGGGGGTGGGGGGGGGGGGGGGTGGGGGGGGGGGGGGGTGGGGGGGGGGGGGGGTGGGGGGGGGGGGGGGTGGGGGGGGGGGGGGGTGGGGGGGGGGGGGGGTGGGGGGGGGGGGGGGTGGGGGGGGGGGGGGGTGGGGGGGGGGGGGGGTGGGGGGGGGGGGGGGTGGGGGGGGGGGGGGGTGGGGGGGGGGGGGGGTGGGGGGGGGGGGGGGTGGGGGGGGGGGGGGGTGGGGGGGGGGGGGGGTGGGGGGGGGGGGGGGTGGGGGGGGGGGGGGGTGGGGGGGGGGGGGGGTGGGGGGGGGGGGGGGTGGGGGGGGGGGGGGGTGGGGGGGGGGGGGGGTGGGGGGGGGGGGGGGTGGGGGGGGGGGGGGGTGGGGGGGGGGGGGGGTGGGGGGGGGGGGGGGTGGGGGGGGGGGGGGGTGGGGGGGGGGGGGGGTGGGGGGGGGGGGGGGTGGGGGGGGGGGGGGGTGGGGGGGGGGGGGGGTGGGGGGGGGGGGGGGTGGGGGGGGGGGGGGGTGGGGGGGGGGGGGGGTGGGGGGGGGGGGGGGTGGGGGGGGGGGGGGGTGGGGGGGGGGGGGGGTGGGGGGGGGGGGGGGTGGGGGGGGGGGGGGGTGGGGGGGGGGGGGGGTGGGGGGGGGGGGGGGTGGGGGGGGGGGGGGGTGGGGGGGGGGGGGGGTGGGGGGGGGGGGGGGTGGGGGGGGGGGGGGGTGGGGGGGGGGGGGGGTGGGGGGGGGGGGGGGTGGGGGGGGGGGGGGGTGGGGGGGGGGGGGGGTGGGGGGGGGGGGGGGTGGGGGGGGGGGGGGGTGGGGGGGGGGGGGGGTGGGGGGGGGGGGGGGTGGGGGGGGGGGGGGGTGGGGGGGGGGGGGGGTGGGGGGGGGGGGGGGTGGGGGGGGGGGGGGGTGGGGGGGGGGGGGGGTGGGGGGGGGGGGGGGTGGGGGGGGGGGGGGGTGGGGGGGGGGGGGGGTGGGGGGGGGGGGGGGTGGGGGGGGGGGGGGGTGGGGGGGGGGGGGGGTGGGGGGGGGGGGGGGTGGGGGGGGGGGGGGGTGGGGGGGGGGGGGGGTGGGGGGGGGGGGGGGTGGGGGGGGGGGGGGGTGGGGGGGGGGGGGGGTGGGGGGGGGGGGGGGTGGGGGGGGGGGGGGGTGGGGGGGGGGGGGGGTGGGGGGGGGGGGGGGTGGGGGGGGGGGGGGGTGGGGGGGGGGGGGGGTGGGGGGGGGGGGGGGTGGGGGGGGGGGGGGGTGGGGGGGGGGGGGGGTGGGGGGGGGGGGGGGTGGGGGGGGGGGGGGGTGGGGGGGGGGGGGGGTGGGGGGGGGGGGGGGTGGGGGGGGGGGGGGGTGGGGGGGGGGGGGGGTGGGGGGGGGGGGGGGTGGGGGGGGGGGGGGGTGGGGGGGGGGGGGGGTGGGGGGGGGGGGGGGTGGGGGGGGGGGGGGGTGGGGGGGGGGGGGGGTGGGGGGGGGGGGGGGTGGGGGGGGGGGGGGGTGGGGGGGGGGGGGGGTGGGGGGGGGGGGGGGTGGGGGGGGGGGGGGGTGGGGGGGGGGGGGGGTGGGGGGGGGGGGGGGTGGGGGGGGGGGGGGGTGGGGGGGGGGGGGGGTGGGGGGGGGGGGGGGTGGGGGGGGGGGGGGGTGGGGGGGGGGGGGGGTGGGGGGGGGGGGGGGTGGGGGGGGGGGGGGGTGGGGGGGGGGGGGGGTGGGGGGGGGGGGGGGTGGGGGGGGGGGGGGGTGGGGGGGGGGGGGGGTGGGGGGGGGGGGGGGTGGGGGGGGGGGGGGGTGGGGGGGGGGGGGGGTGGGGGGGGGGGGGGGTGGGGGGGGGGGGGGGTGGGGGGGGGGGGGGGTGGGGGGGGGGGGGGGTGGGGGGGGGGGGGGGTGGGGGGGGGGGGGGGTGGGGGGGGGGGGGGGTGGGGGGGGGGGGGGGTGGGGGGGGGGGGGGGTGGGGGGGGGGGGGGGTGGGGGGGGGGGGGGGTGGGGGGGGGGGGGGGTGGGGGGGGGGGGGGGTGGGGGGGGGGGGGGGTGGGGGGGGGGGGGGGTGGGGGGGGGGGGGGGTGGGGGGGGGGGGGGGTGGGGGGGGGGGGGGGTGGGGGGGGGGGGGGGTGGGGGGGGGGGGGGGTGGGGGGGGGGGGGGGTGGGGGGGGGGGGGGGTGGGGGGGGGGGGGGGTGGGGGGGGGGGGGGGTGGGGGGGGGGGGGGGTGGGGGGGGGGGGGGGTGGGGGGGGGGGGGGGTGGGGGGGGGGGGGGGTGGGGGGGGGGGGGGGTGGGGGGGGGGGGGGGTGGGGGGGGGGGGGGGTGGGGGGGGGGGGGGGTGGGGGGGGGGGGGGGTGGGGGGGGGGGGGGGTGGGGGGGGGGGGGGGTGGGGGGGGGGGGGGGTGGGGGGGGGGGGGGGTGGGGGGGGGGGGGGGTGGGGGGGGGGGGGGGTGGGGGGGGGGGGGGGTGGGGGGGGGGGGGGGTGGGGGGGGGGGGGGGTGGGGGGGGGGGGGGGTGGGGGGGGGGGGGGGTGGGGGGGGGGGGGGGTGGGGGGGGGGGGGGGTGGGGGGGGGGGGGGGTGGGGGGGGGGGGGGGTGGGGGGGGGGGGGGGTGGGGGGGGGGGGGGGTGGGGGGGGGGGGGGGTGGGGGGGGGGGGGGGTGGGGGGGGGGGGGGGTGGGGGGGGGGGGGGGTGGGGGGGGGGGGGGGTGGGGGGGGGGGGGGGTGGGGGGGGGGGGGGGTGGGGGGGGGGGGGGGTGGGGGGGGGGGGGGGTGGGGGGGGGGGGGGGTGGGGGGGGGGGGGGGTGGGGGGGGGGGGGGGTGGGGGGGGGGGGGGGTGGGGGGGGGGGGGGGTGGGGGGGGGGGGGGGTGGGGGGGGGGGGGGGTGGGGGGGGGGGGGGGTGGGGGGGGGGGGGGGTGGGGGGGGGGGGGGGTGGGGGGGGGGGGGGGTGGGGGGGGGGGGGGGTGGGGGGGGGGGGGGGTGGGGGGGGGGGGGGGTGGGGGGGGGGGGGGGTGGGGGGGGGGGGGGGTGGGGGGGGGGGGGGGTGGGGGGGGGGGGGGGTGGGGGGGGGGGGGGGTGGGGGGGGGGGGGGGTGGGGGGGGGGGGGGGTGGGGGGGGGGGGGGGTGGGGGGGGGGGGGGGTGGGGGGGGGGGGGGGTGGGGGGGGGGGGGGGTGGGGGGGGGGGGGGGTGGGGGGGGGGGGGGGTGGGGGGGGGGGGGGGTGGGGGGGGGGGGGGGTGGGGGGGGGGGGGGGTGGGGGGGGGGGGGGGTGGGGGGGGGGGGGGGTGGGGGGGGGGGGGGGTGGGGGGGGGGGGGGGTGGGGGGGGGGGGGGGTGGGGGGGGGGGGGGGTGGGGGGGGGGGGGGGTGGGGGGGGGGGGGGGTGGGGGGGGGGGGGGGTGGGGGGGGGGGGGGGTGGGGGGGGGGGGGGGTGGGGGGGGGGGGGGGTGGGGGGGGGGGGGGGTGGGGGGGGGGGGGGGTGGGGGGGGGGGGGGGTGGGGGGGGGGGGGGGTGGGGGGGGGGGGGGGTGGGGGGGGGGGGGGGTGGGGGGGGGGGGGGGTGGGGGGGGGGGGGGGTGGGGGGGGGGGGGGGTGGGGGGGGGGGGGGGTGGGGGGGGGGGGGGGTGGGGGGGGGGGGGGGTGGGGGGGGGGGGGGGTGGGGGGGGGGGGGGGTGGGGGGGGGGGGGGGTGGGGGGGGGGGGGGGTGGGGGGGGGGGGGGGTGGGGGGGGGGGGGGGTGGGGGGGGGGGGGGGTGGGGGGGGGGGGGGGTGGGGGGGGGGGGGGGTGGGGGGGGGGGGGGGTGGGGGGGGGGGGGGGTGGGGGGGGGGGGGGGTGGGGGGGGGGGGGGGTGGGGGGGGGGGGGGGTGGGGGGGGGGGGGGGTGGGGGGGGGGGGGGGTGGGGGGGGGGGGGGGTGGGGGGGGGGGGGGGTGGGGGGGGGGGGGGGTGGGGGGGGGGGGGGGTGGGGGGGGGGGGGGGTGGGGGGGGGGGGGGGTGGGGGGGGGGGGGGGTGGGGGGGGGGGGGGGTGGGGGGGGGGGGGGGTGGGGGGGGGGGGGGGTGGGGGGGGGGGGGGGTGGGGGGGGGGGGGGGTGGGGGGGGGGGGGGGTGGGGGGGGGGGGGGGTGGGGGGGGGGGGGGGTGGGGGGGGGGGGGGGTGGGGGGGGGGGGGGGTGGGGGGGGGGGGGGGTGGGGGGGGGGGGGGGTGGGGGGGGGGGGGGGTGGGGGGGGGGGGGGGTGGGGGGGGGGGGGGGTGGGGGGGGGGGGGGGTGGGGGGGGGGGGGGGTGGGGGGGGGGGGGGGTGGGGGGGGGGGGGGGTGGGGGGGGGGGGGGGTGGGGGGGGGGGGGGGTGGGGGGGGGGGGGGGTGGGGGGGGGGGGGGGTGGGGGGGGGGGGGGGTGGGGGGGGGGGGGGGTGGGGGGGGGGGGGGGTGGGGGGGGGGGGGGGTGGGGGGGGGGGGGGGTGGGGGGGGGGGGGGGTGGGGGGGGGGGGGGGTGGGGGGGGGGGGGGGTGGGGGGGGGGGGGGGTGGGGGGGGGGGGGGGTGGGGGGGGGGGGGGGTGGGGGGGGGGGGGGGTGGGGGGGGGGGGGGGTGGGGGGGGGGGGGGGTGGGGGGGGGGGGGGGTGGGGGGGGGGGGGGGTGGGGGGGGGGGGGGGTGGGGGGGGGGGGGGGTGGGGGGGGGGGGGGGTGGGGGGGGGGGGGGGTGGGGGGGGGGGGGGGTGGGGGGGGGGGGGGGTGGGGGGGGGGGGGGGTGGGGGGGGGGGGGGGTGGGGGGGGGGGGGGGTGGGGGGGGGGGGGGGTGGGGGGGGGGGGGGGTGGGGGGGGGGGGGGGTGGGGGGGGGGGGGGGTGGGGGGGGGGGGGGGTGGGGGGGGGGGGGGGTGGGGGGGGGGGGGGGTGGGGGGGGGGGGGGGTGGGGGGGGGGGGGGGTGGGGGGGGGGGGGGGTGGGGGGGGGGGGGGGTGGGGGGGGGGGGGGGTGGGGGGGGGGGGGGGTGGGGGGGGGGGGGGGTGGGGGGGGGGGGGGGTGGGGGGGGGGGGGGGTGGGGGGGGGGGGGGGTGGGGGGGGGGGGGGGTGGGGGGGGGGGGGGGTGGGGGGGGGGGGGGGTGGGGGGGGGGGGGGGTGGGGGGGGGGGGGGGTGGGGGGGGGGGGGGGTGGGGGGGGGGGGGGGTGGGGGGGGGGGGGGGTGGGGGGGGGGGGGGGTGGGGGGGGGGGGGGGTGGGGGGGGGGGGGGGTGGGGGGGGGGGGGGGTGGGGGGGGGGGGGGGTGGGGGGGGGGGGGGGTGGGGGGGGGGGGGGGTGGGGGGGGGGGGGGGTGGGGGGGGGGGGGGGTGGGGGGGGGGGGGGGTGGGGGGGGGGGGGGGTGGGGGGGGGGGGGGGTGGGGGGGGGGGGGGGTGGGGGGGGGGGGGGGTGGGGGGGGGGGGGGGTGGGGGGGGGGGGGGGTGGGGGGGGGGGGGGGTGGGGGGGGGGGGGGGTGGGGGGGGGGGGGGGTGGGGGGGGGGGGGGGTGGGGGGGGGGGGGGGTGGGGGGGGGGGGGGGTGGGGGGGGGGGGGGGTGGGGGGGGGGGGGGGTGGGGGGGGGGGGGGGTGGGGGGGGGGGGGGGTGGGGGGGGGGGGGGGTGGGGGGGGGGGGGGGTGGGGGGGGGGGGGGGTGGGGGGGGGGGGGGGTGGGGGGGGGGGGGGGTGGGGGGGGGGGGGGGTGGGGGGGGGGGGGGGTGGGGGGGGGGGGGGGTGGGGGGGGGGGGGGGTGGGGGGGGGGGGGGGTGGGGGGGGGGGGGGGTGGGGGGGGGGGGGGGTGGGGGGGGGGGGGGGTGGGGGGGGGGGGGGGTGGGGGGGGGGGGGGGTGGGGGGGGGGGGGGGTGGGGGGGGGGGGGGGTGGGGGGGGGGGGGGGTGGGGGGGGGGGGGGGTGGGGGGGGGGGGGGGTGGGGGGGGGGGGGGGTGGGGGGGGGGGGGGGTGGGGGGGGGGGGGGGTGGGGGGGGGGGGGGGTGGGGGGGGGGGGGGGTGGGGGGGGGGGGGGGTGGGGGGGGGGGGGGGTGGGGGGGGGGGGGGGTGGGGGGGGGGGGGGGTGGGGGGGGGGGGGGGTGGGGGGGGGGGGGGGTGGGGGGGGGGGGGGGTGGGGGGGGGGGGGGGTGGGGGGGGGGGGGGGTGGGGGGGGGGGGGGGTGGGGGGGGGGGGGGGTGGGGGGGGGGGGGGGTGGGGGGGGGGGGGGGTGGGGGGGGGGGGGGGTGGGGGGGGGGGGGGGTGGGGGGGGGGGGGGGTGGGGGGGGGGGGGGGTGGGGGGGGGGGGGGGTGGGGGGGGGGGGGGGTGGGGGGGGGGGGGGGTGGGGGGGGGGGGGGGTGGGGGGGGGGGGGGGTGGGGGGGGGGGGGGGTGGGGGGGGGGGGGGGGGGGGGGGGGGGGGGGTGGGGGGGCCGGGGGGTGGGGGGGGGGGGGGGTGGGGGGGGGAGGAGGGTGGGGGGGGGGGGGGGTGGGGGGGGAGGGGGGGGGGGGGGGGGGGGGGGGTGGGGGGGGAGCTATGCCTGGCCCAGCTCCTCATCGACAAGCAGCAGCTACGTACCTGTTGGGATGGTCCGCCCACTCCTCGAACCGGACCAGCCAACCCTGCTGGTGCCTGGGGCATGGGTGCCCCCGCTGGCACGCCTCTCCCAGCAGCTCTGCCGACACCAGGCCCACCTGCTGCACCTGCCAGGGGCACGCGGGCAATTCCAGTCTGAAAGAAGCCACAGAATCCCTGCATCAACTGGCAGTCGCTTTGCAAAGACCTGAGTTGCTTGCGGTCGTCCTCCACTACAGATAAGGCATCTGAGGAACTTTAGGCACACCCTGGGGGACCAAGCTGCAGACGTTCCCAACTTTGAGGGGTGGGGTATAAATTAAATAAATAAAAACTCCAAGCCTCGGCTGCTTCTCCAAATCGGTTGTGGCCTTCACAAAAATGATTTTCTTCCTGTTGCTAAACAGAAAGGTCCCTACTTTACGCTCAGCTTATCTCTCTTCTACCTGCCTCCACCACAGCCAATCCCCATATCTTGTTCTGGCTCCTTGACGCTGCTCTTAGCAGCCTGTCTACCTCTGTTTCCCAAGGGGAGCCTTCTCCTGAGCTTCTCGCTGCCCTGTTTAAATTCCAGCCTTGGCCTCCCATAATCCCCTCCCCCTGCTGGGCGATTTACTCTGCGTCTTGTTCCAGCCTCATGTGTCTATGCAAGAGAATGCAAGGGCATGAGGACAAACGGCATGTGACGAGTTTGTGACATGACGTGCTGCAAAACAGCGCGGTGACCCATAGATAACGCCCAGTCATGAGCATCCCTTCCTGCTGCCCCGCTGTCTCTTGCGAAGCGCCCGGTGGGAGCTCCTGGCTTGTAAAACTCCACAAACCCAGCTAGGCGGGAAGGAGCTGTGCGGAGAAGCCCCCCCCCTCCCCGCCAGGCGGCGTGGCCCCCTCCCCTCGTGCCCACGAGGCTCCCCGTGGCGGCGAAGGCGGAAGCCCGGAGCCCCCGTCGCTTACGTCTTTGGGGGGCGGCCCTTCCACAGTCATGGAGACCAGGTTCTCCCCCCGCAGCAGCACCAGGCCCAGCACGCGCTTCTCCTCCCGCTCGGGCTGCTTGGAGTTCTTCGGCCTAAGGAAAGAAAGGCAGGGTCAGGGGGTGGGGGGCGGGGGTGTGGGGGCGGGAGGGGGCGAGGGGCGGGGCTCACTTGATCTTGCGGAACTCGTCGCAGTCGCAGAGGATGAGGTTCATGTGCTTGTCGAAGGCCTTGAAGGTGCCGATGAAGACGCGCCCGTCCTGCAGGATGCACCGCATGCGGTAGTCGATGTGCTGCAGCATCTTGCTGCTCTTGCCCACCGTCTGCGGGGGGGGGGGAGAGAGAGGGGGGGGCGCGTGAGCCGGGGCGAGTGTGGGGGCAGGACCCGCTCCCCGCCCCCCTCGCGCCCCGCGGAGGCCCTCACCATGGCGGCGGTGTGTCGAGGGGGCCTCAGCCGCTCCGCCGCCTGGCCTGGCCTTCCCTCGCCGTCCCAAAGGCGCGCTCTCCGACGTTGGCCGGAAGCGGAAGTGCAGACGACGCCAGTCCTTCCGGGGCGATGGGCCCGGAGGAGGGGGCGGAGCTGGTCGCCAGGGCGACGGGGCGAGCGGCCGCCGAGGGCGCGTGGGCGGGGCGTGGGGCGGTCTCCAGGGCGACGGGGCTCGGCCTGCTGCCTGTCTGCCGGGCGGCCAATGGGAGCGGGGCAGCTGCTGAGCGGCAGGCGCGTGGGCGGGCGGAGCCTAGGCGGAGAGACGCCCCGCCTCCCTTCTGCAGCCCCGCTTCCTGTCCAGTCCTGGCCGCCCGGCGGGGTGAGCGAGCCGAGCCAGCGGGAGGGGTCGGTCTGGGCCTGGCGCTGCCCCCTCCCTCCCTTCTTCCCCTCAGCCGCCCTGCGAGGTAGGCCGGGGCGGGCGGGAGAAGGGGGGGGGGTCTGCTGTCTCGGGCCTGCCCATCCGAGGGAGGGAGGGAGGGAGGGAGGGGGCCTGAGCGGGGACTTTTGACGGATGCGCCCCGGAGTCGGTGCCCAGGAGCGCCCGAAGGAGGGGAGGCCGGGCTGGGCTGGGCTGGAGGGCGCGGGGTTGGGGAGGTCCGGTAGCCCCCCCCTACCCCCCCGGCAAGCCCGGTCCTGCGCTGATGGGTGGTCGCGGGGTCTTGGGCTGGGATCGAACCGGGACAGCCGCAGCTGTCCAGCAGATCCAGAGCTTGTCGCTTGTAGTTACGTGGTTGCCAATATGTGCGGTTTTATCCCCCGTTCACAACTTAATGAACCATCAGTATACTGTCTAGGAATGGGACTCGCTGGCTGTGGAGCTACCCACAGATCAGGGGATTTGGGTCCGTGGGTACCGGAGAGATTTACTCCGGGGCAGGAAACGTTCCCAGGATCCAGTCCTAAAGAAGGAGCAGCCTGTGGCCTGGAGGGGGGGGGCAGTTTGCTAAGGGCAGCTGACGGCCTCTGCATGCCCCCCCCGCCCCCGCCACTGTGGAAGCTGATAAAACTGACATCTCAGGACTGACTTAATAGGCCCTCTGATAGATTTGTGGAGAAGCGCCCCGTGCCCGTTAGGTATCACGGTGACAGAGCCCAGGGGAAAGCCCCGCCCCTCGCTCGTCTGCATCGGTGAGGATAGGCTGGGACGGCTGCACGAGGAGTTTGCCCAGAGTGTGACTGCCGGCTGCTTTGGTTTGGGGGTTATGTCTGATTAGGGAACAAGAAATGAAGCCAAGGATGCACAAGAGGTGAAAGTTTCCTGCACGTGTCAGTCAAGAGACTTTGTGAGCCTTGCAGTGGTTTTTCAAAGAAGAGTTCGGTAGCAAAGCTACCATTGGAAGGACCCTTCAAGCTGTTCAGTCTGCCTTCAGTGCACTTCAACAGTCGTTTGCAAGCGTATTTTGCTATTTCACACTGTAAAATCCAGCTGCAAAGTGCACTGAAAATGTATTATTTGGCATGTTCTGGGTAAAGCACCCTTTGTGTTGGTGTATTTTGTGAGGATATCTGGATATAAAAGCAAACACGTACAGTCTCGCCCTTAGCTGGATGGCCAGGCTAACTACATGCGCTTGCCCCTTGCCTTGAAAAACGCATGCCTTAAGTCGGCTGTGACTTGCAGACACCGTCCACCACCTCTCTCTCACACCGTTCCTAGGAATGATCTGAAAAACAGCTGCCGCTTGCTTCACGTTGTCAGAGTCCTCAGTTCATTGTTGTTAAGGTTATGAAATGAGGAATGCTTGAAAATGGAAACATTTCCACAGAAAAGTACAGCACTGTAAAATTTTCACCCCACATCTTGCTAGTAAGCAAACATACTTTTCACTTTTCACTCCAGCTGCCATGTTGGGCGGGGGAGGGGCACCCTGGCGTCTGTGTGGCCACTTCAACCAAGTCTAGAAGGGAAAGTGACTCTTGAGTGTAGCAGAAAATAAAAAAGAGCCCCGCCCCCCCCCTCTAGGGAAAAGACTGTCCTGCTTTTTCAAGCACTTCCCCTGGTCTGCCAGCAACAGGTCAGATCTACCTAGGGCCGTGGTGGCGAACCTTTGGCACTCCAGATGTTATGGAATACAGTTCCCAGCAGCCCCTGCCAGCATGGCCAATTGGCCATGCTGGCAGGGGCTGCTGAGAATTGTAGTCCATAACATCTGGAGTGCCAAAGGTTCGCCACCACTGACCTAGGGCATTGCCATTCCCAGCCAGCCCTGGCTCCATCAGAGTTGCTCCCAGCAGAGTGGCTGGAACTCATGGCAGGACCCAGGTGGTTGTATCAGCTCTGAGTGGCAGCGGCGGCTCTCTCCTCGGGGTCTCAGGCACGTGGCCACAGGAATGCTGGATCAATCTTGTCTACTCAGACTGGCAGCAGCTCTCCGGGGTCTCAGGAGGAGGCCTTTCACATCACCTCCTCCCTCGTCCTCTGGAGCTGGAGATGCTGCCTGGAATTGAACCAGGGACCTCCTGCATGCCTAGCAGAAGGCAGGAAACCACTGTTGAAAGGGCCTAGCAACCCCCCCCGCCCCCACTCCATGCAGAACCAGGCAGCAAACCGGGAGGAAAGTCCTAGACCAGTTTTCCCAACCTTTTCAACGTTGCGGTACCCTTGACTTCGCTCTTCATATCTCAGGGTACCCTTGAGGTTCATTTGAATTTTTTTTGCATTTTTAAGGGTTTTTTTTTCTGTTTTTTGGCCTGTAGGTGGGGGGAGTGGCAAGCAGGGGGAGGGGAGGGAAAGCAGCGTTGACAGCCGTGTTGTTTGTTTGCCTAAATTCGGCATAGATTGGGGGGATTTAAAGGGAGAGCTCCCTTTAAATCTATCCCCCCAATCCACACCGAATTTAGGCAAATAAAACAATGCTGTTTTTCAGTGTTGTTTAAAAAGAACCCATGAGGCTTCCAACCCCCCCTTCAAAATCCATTTGATTCCAGGGGTGGGAGGCAGGCGGTAGCATTGTCATGGTACCCCTGGGATGTGCTCAGGGTACCCCAGGGTACCACGGAACCCTGGTTGGGAATCACTGTTCTAGACCTTGCGAGGAGCAGGGGCTTGTTTTACGCGAGCGAGGTTGACGTTGAATCCCCCACTCCTTCCCTGGCCTGCGTGGCCATGCTTTTCTGCCGCTGAGGGGAGAGAGCGCCAGCCACCAGCTTTGGCCAGACTCGTGGCCTGCGTTTCCTGAGGTTGCTGGGCAGCGTCCAGCCTCTGTGCAGTTTGGCAGAAGGCCTGAAGATCAGTCAGTCTGGACCACTCTCTGATGGTACCAGAAGCTCCCAGCCTCTCTCTGGACTGGACCAGCACCAGCGCAGGTTCTGATGGGGACGTGCCTGACTGACCACCCATGTCTTCTCTGTGTCTGCTCAGGTGGTGCTTTGCTGCTGGGTACGGTCCCAGTCCGGCTGGCCTTCCCCTCTGGCTAGACCTGGGGGGTCTGTGTCCCTCCCCATCTTGGAGAGAACGGAAATTCCGGAGAGATGCCGCCCCCCTCGGACATCGTCAAGGTAGCTGTGGAGTGGCCAGAGGCCAATGCCCAGCTACTGGAAATTGACCAGGTGAGTTGGCCTGGGGTGGGTGAGAGACCCCCCCCCCCCGGGGCAATGCTGGCTGTGGTTGACTTGCAGCCTGTGGACAGAGCATGGGGGAGGGGGCTCCAAAGTTGGGCTGAGGTACCGGGGTCCACAGAAGACTTGGCTCACGGCCTGCTCTCTTTCTCTCTCCCCCCTCCCCAGAAGAGGCCCCTGGCATCCGTCATCAAAGAAGTGTGTGACGGGTGAGTCTTGGAGAGAACTTGGTTTGGGCCGGGAAAGGGCGGGGTCAGCATACAATTAAATGGATAAATGAATGGAGGCTGCCTAGCCTGTTGGGGGTCACTTCCTGCCCCCTTGCTGGAGGGAGCTGGGGCCTCCC
Organism: Sphaerodactylus townsendi; assembly: GCF_021028975.2. Taxonomy (NCBI): domain Eukaryota; kingdom Metazoa; phylum Chordata; class Lepidosauria; order Squamata; family Sphaerodactylidae; genus Sphaerodactylus; species Sphaerodactylus townsendi. The sequence continues at coordinate 139,167,159 of NC_059429.1, read as the reverse complement.
TTCCTCCGTGGAGACTCCTGCTTCACCGCTGATGGTCTGTCTCTGTCCTTTCCCTTTTCCAGCTGGTCGCTGCCCAACCCCGAGTTCTACACGCTGCGCTATGCTGATGGGCCCCAGCTGTACATAACTGAGCAGGTGCGCCCCCCCCCCACCGCCCTTCTCTCCACAGAGGCTCTGTGGTGGGGAGACAAGGAGAATTCCTTGGAGGGGGGGTTGGCCCCTCTCTTGCTGGTCTCCTCCCCTGGCTGTAGTGGTGCAATGCTGCTCCCCACAGCTCTGTGTCTCTTCACCTTCCAGACTCGCTGTGACATTAAGAATGGGACCATCCTGCAGCTGGCCGTGTCTCCGGTATGTCCGGGCTGCGTGGTGCCCCTGCCCGCCGTCCCCTCTCGCTTCCTCCACAGACGGGCCCCGTCTCCCTGTGCTGCGTCTGGGGGTGAGGCTCTGCTTGCTGGCTGTGGAAGGGGGGGGAGCTGGAAGTGACTGGTGGTCTGGGTGCCTTCTTCCCAGTCCCGGGCTGCCCGCCAGCTGGTGGATCGGATCCAGTCGCACAGCATGGAGGCTCGGCTGGAGGCGATGAAGGAGCTGGCCAAGCTCTCTGCCGACGTGACCTTTGCCACGGAATTCATCAACATGGAAGGCATCACGGTGCTGACCCACCTGGTGGAGAGCGGCACCAAGCTGTTGTCCCAGTAAGTGCTGAGCTTCCCGTTATTCTCGTTGAGCACTTCGTCGCTTCGGTTCCAAGTCAACGTGGCCGCATCCAGTGCACAATTGATGTTAAGGGCTGGTGGCTGTGAGCAAACGCCTCCCCGCTGCGTCCCATCTTCTGTGGGCTCCGTGCCCCTTGTGGTATCCGTCCCGGGTTCCCATTCCCCACCCACCTTGAGGTCTGTGGTTACTAGATTGGATTAGTGGACAGAGAGGCCTCAGGCAGGCAGGTTCCCTGACGTTTCAGTTGTGCTTCTGTCAAGGTTTGGAGGTTTCAACGAATGTGTCGCTTCCTGGCCAGAAAGATGTGGGGTGGGGGTGATGGGAACCGGGTGACAGGAAGGTCAGAGAAGAGGCACTTGAAGGGGGGGGGGGGGCTAGCCCCATCTAGCTTTGGTTTCTAGAGCTTCTCCAAACACACATTCTTCCCCCACACCAGTGGGGAGCAAGTCCAGGAGGGGCAGGGAGAGTGGAGCAGTTCCTCGGTTGCTAGCCACTGAGCCCCCGTCTCAGCCCCCTTTCCGCATCTGGCTCAGGAGCAGGCCCTTCCAGCTTGGCGCTTCGGCTGGTGGGCCGTGGGGGGGGGGGGGCTTTCACAGAGGCCAGCGGGGCTTGTGTGTTTTCCATGCAGCTACAGCGAGATGCTGGCGTTCACCCTGACGGCCTTTCTGGAGCTCATGGATCACGGCATCGTGTTGTGGGACATGGTCTCCATCACCTTCATCAAGCAGGTACCCCCGGCTCTCTGGTCGAGGGCAGCAGAAGGAGATCTCGGCAGAGCAGAAGGACTGTTCCGTGGGTGTGGGGCGGGGGGCTCTCTCTGGCCTGAGGCTGGGCAGGAGGGCTCCGCTTTGGAGGGGCTGCCTTGGGCAGGAGTGGGGAAGGGGGGTGCCTTCCAGGGGCTGGAAAGCAGAGCAGCAGGGTGCCAGGGGGGACTGGCCGTGTGCTTTGGGCTCTGCTCCAAGCAGCTGCTTCCCTTCATCCCCTCCCCGCCCCCAGATTGCAGGCTACGTGAGCCAGTCGACGGTGGACGTGTCCATCTTGCAGCGCTCCTTGGCCATCTTGGAGAGCATGGTGCTGAACAGCCACAGCTTGTACCTGAAGGTGGCCGAAGAGATTACAGTGGGGCAGCTCATCTCTCACCTGCAGGTGTGAGTGTCCCTAGCCTGGGGAACCCCCGCGCGGCTTCAGGGGCGCACCACTAGCCTCGCATTCCTGACCCCCACTTCATGCTGAGAGGGCGGTGTGGCCTCAGGAACGCTTGGCAACGTTAACTAACCTTGAGGCGCTGTGGCTCTGGCAGTGGCTCTCTGGGGTATGGGAGAGAACCTGACGGGGCTGGGATTTGAACCCAGGTCTCTGGGTATGCCACCCAGCAGACCCACCCAGGGACCCCTCCCTCACCATTGCTGACAGCATTGTGGATTGTGGGCGGGGGGGTTCCTGTGCTGGCGCACTTCCTGGAAGTAGAGGGGGAGTGGTCCCAGAGGCAGCCTGCCAACTCCCCCCCCCCCCCCCGCATTTCTCACCCCTTCAGCTCAAACCAGGAGATCCAGACCTATGCAGTGGCCTTGATCAACGCGCTCTTCCTGAAGGCCCCTGAGGACAAGAGGCAGGTGGGTTGGCTGGGAGGGGATGTGGCAGAAGAATTATGGTGTGTGTGTGTGTGTGTCTGTGTGTCTGTCTGTCTGGAGACATCCTGGCCAGGAGGGAGGGAAGGTGGGGGCTGCCTTTCAAGGCAAGGACTGGGGGTGGGGGTGGGGGTGGGGGGGCATTGCTTCCGTGTGTCCGTGTTGCGCTTGTGCCCCCTGTCCTGCCTCCCCCCTGGAGGGGCCGTGTGTTAATCCCCCCCGCTTCTCTTTCTGCCTTTCTGCCTCCGCTCAGCAGGACCCGCCTCTTAACCCACTAGACTTGCCCTGCACTGTAAGTAATGCCCATGTCAGTAGGGGAGGGGTGCCCCCTCCCACTGGCACACTTGCCTGGCAGGGCTTGGTTGGCAGCCTCCCCCCTCCTCCCCCCCCTCCCCACCCACCCCCGGCCAGTGGTTGAGGGATAGGAGATGTGGGGTGAGGATGGGCTGCTTTGTGTTCTGCTCTCTTGCTTCGGTCTTCTGTCGCTACGTTGGGTTTGTTGGGGCAGGGAGGGGCTTCAGAAAGGGGAGCCAAAGGGGGGAGCAGGGAGGGGGCTCCTTCTCAGGGATCTTTGCTCTTTCCAAACCCCAAGGGCCCCCTTTTGACATCCAGGCAACCGTTCAGGACGCACAAACTCACACGTGACAGAAAGAGGAGCCAGTCATTCCGGGGGGGAGGGGGGGTCCACACTGCCTCTGTGCGTGGAGCATAGCCAGCCTGCTGGGGTGGGGGAGTTGCCTCATTGGGGGGGGGGGTGAGCTTTTTCCCTGCCAAGCGCTCTCCCCTCACTGTCCTGCTGCCCCTCGGTGGGGGTGGGGGGTGATGTATGTGTGGAGGGTGCCAGAAGGCAGGGCCCCCCAGGCCTGGTTTGCCCGTGTCTGAGCAGCAGGCCCTTCAGCGAGGCCTCCGCAAGTGGGGCTCAGCTGCCCGCTGAGGATTGTGCCTGCTGGGCTGATGGGCTCCTCCAGGGAGGGCGAAGAACCCCCCAGCCTGATGCCAGCCCTGGAGAGCAAAGCCCCCTCGTGCCAAAGGCCCTCCTCAGCTGGCTGCTCTTGGGGCTGCCAGCACGGCAGCAGAAGGCCCCGCCTTTGAGTGAGGGCTGGAGGGGGGAGCTCGTGCCTTGGGGAGGGAGCTGTCTGTGTTGGGAGCAGGGTGGCCCTGAGAGGCCCTCCTAGACTGGATCTTCTGTCTCTCTCCCCCCCCCTCCCCCCGTGTCCCTGACAGGAGATGGCCAACGCCTTTGCACAGAAGCACCTGCGCTCCATCATCTTGACCGTGAGTCTGTCGCCTTTTCCCCAGAGAGCCTTCCCTCGCGCCCCCTCAGTAATCCTGAGCACAGCTCCGCCTGATCCTTCCCACTGTGCCTCACTGTGTCCTCGATTTTATGGTCCATTTTCCTCACTGATGACGTGGTGGAAATCAGCACAGTCAACGTTGCAACGAGCTGAAACAAAGCAGGAGCTGTTGAGCACAAGATGCTAAGAGGCATAGAAACTCCCTAGCCTGGACCAGACTCTCAGGGCAACTCCCTGATGGTTGCGTTGCAGTGCAGTTCCGTTGACCTCTGCAAAGGAAGCCCTCTTGAGCATAGTTTGCAGAGGGCCCTGCTTCACTGACCCCCTCGGGTGGGGGCCTGCAGGCTCTCTGTTCCTCCTGGGCCCAGCGCACCCCAGGTTGGGCGGCAGCAAAGAGCCCTTGTGCCTTTGGCGTGGCACTGTGTGCATCTTCATTTCCCCCTTTTTAAATACGCAGCACATCATCCGAGGAAACCGCCCCATTAAAACAGAGATGGCCCATCAGCTGTATGTGCTCCAAGTCCTGACCTTCAACCTCCTGGAGGAGCGCATGATGACCAAGATGGACCCCAATGATCAGGTGATTGCTGATGCCGGAAGGGGTGGGTGAGCAGTGTGCTCAGCTTGCCCGCCCGCCCGCTGCCCTCTCACGCCCTCCCCCCTCTCTCAGGCGCAAAGGGACGTCATCTTTGAGCTACGAAGAATTGCCTTTGATGCAGAGGCTGAGAGCAGCAGCATCTCTGGGGGTGGCACGGAGAAGCGCAAAGCCATGTACACCAAGGACTACAAGATGCTGGGCTTCACGGTGGGTCCTGCACAGGGGGATCTGAGTGGGGGGGAGGGGGGGTGGCTGGTGGTGAAGCGGCCAGGGTGGGTCTGGTATGTGCTTTGTCTCATTGCGCCAGGTAAGCCTGCGTGGAGGGCACAGGGGAGGATTCCTCTCCAGTTGTGGCAAGCGTGACTTTTCTCACGCACAGAACCACATCAACCCTGCGCTGGATTTCTCACACACCCCGCCAGGGATGCTGGCCTTGGACAACATGCTTTATCTGGCCAAATACCATCAAGACGCTTACGTCCGGGTGAGGATCGGAGCCCCCTCTCCCCTGTCGTGTCTCTGATCTTGCCCAGCAAGGAGTCTTTGTTGGAAAGGTTTTTCCTTCATTGAACGGCAGGCAGGGGCGGAGCGAGGGGGAACTGCGCCCGGGCCACGCATGCGCCCCGCGCCCCTGCCTGTTGCGCATTCGCAGCGCAGTTCTCAAGCCATCCCGAGAGGGGCTGTCGTTGCCCCAGCCTGGCACTGTGAGCAAGCTGGCCTGCAGACCAGACGGAGCGAAGAGAGAGAGAGAGAGAGAACATTCCATTACAGCGGAAGAGAAACCAGGGAGGGAGGTGGAGGCCAGATCCCGACCGACGGGGGGCTCATGGCGTGGGCGACGGAGGACGCGACACCCCCTGAGGCAGCTGCCCTCTTTCATCTCCCCTCCTGCCTTGCAGATTGTGCTGGAGAACAGCAGCCGAGAAGACAAGCACGAGTGCCCCTTTGGGCGCAGCGCCATCGAGCTCACCAAGATGCTCTGTGAGATCCTGCAGGTTGGAGAACTTCGTAAGTTGTGTGGGAATCTGGGAGCCACATTGATCTGATGTGGGGGGGAGGGAGGGCAGGCAGGCAGGCAGGCATGCAGGCCAGCCCTCCCGCCGTTCCGCAGCCCTCAGAGTCCTGTGAGTCTCTCTCCGGCTGGGGACTGCTGTGGATCTTTTTAAAGGCGTGTTTTCATTAGCAGAGCGTGGACTCTTCTAAGCTGCTCAGGTTTTCTTTCCTTTAGTTCCTGACTGCTTTTGTTTTCGGAGCTTGTTCTTCCTCATATGATTGGTTAGAGATCCGACTTGCCATAGGGGCAGCTCTTTTGCTTCAATTGCTCGCTGGCATCTATACCTCTTTAGCTTTGCTGTGGAGCCTCCCTGGGATCCTTTGGAGTTTGTTGGGGCCCCTTCCGAGTGGTTTTAAACAGCTCCCCCAGGGGGGAAGCCTGGCCCTCCTACCCCTCCCCCTGGGAGCCTCCTGAGGATGACATCACCCCCTCCCACCTCTGGGCTTTGGCTGACAGAAGAGGCAGGGTGGGGGTTGCCTCTTTCTCCTTCCTCGCTGGGGGCTTCCCCCCCTCCCGTAGCCTGACTTTGTTGCTTAATCTCTCCCCACAGCCAACGAGGGCCGGAATGACTACCACCCCATGTTCTTCACTCACGACCGGGCCTTCGAGGAGCTCTTTGCCATCTGCATCCAGTTGCTGAACAAGACCTGGAAGGAGATGCGGGCAACGGCGGAAGATTTCCACAAGGTGGGGGGAGGGGCTTTGCTGTGCTTCTTGGCTGAGTCCCTGAAGCAGCCTCTGGGTTGCCCACGGCCCGTGACCCTCGCTCGCCCGGCTCTCCCCGGCAGGTGATGCAGGTGGTGCGAGAGCAGATCACCCGGGCCCTGCCCTCCAAGCCGAGCTCCCTGGACCAGTTCAAGAGCCGGCTGCGCAGCCTGAGCTACTCGGAGATCCTGCGCCTGCGTCAGTCGGAGCGCATGAGCCAGGACGACTTCCAGTCCCCGCCCATCCTGTGAGTGCTCTTCCCACGCCTGCGACGCCCTCAGCGGGGCCCTCGCCAGCTGCTCACTCGCCTCCCCTGTTGCGTTGCCTTCCCAGGGAGCTGCGCGAGAAGATCCAGCCAGAGATCCTGGAGCTCATCCGGCAGCAGCGCCTGAACCGCCTCTGCGAAGGGAGCAGCTTCCGCAAGGTTGGCAATCGGAGGAGGCAAGGTGAGGCGTGGCAGAGGGGGGCACTCTTGGGCCAGACAGGGGCAACGGCAGCCCTTTCTTGGGTGCTGGAGGAGGAGGAGGCGGCGGTGGCCATGGGGCAGCGGTCCCCTTGGGGTGGTTCATCAGCTGGAGTTGTGTTCCGCATCTTGCAGAACGCTTCTGGTACTGCCGCCTGGCGCTCAACCACAAGACGCTGCACTATGGAGACCTGGAGGACAACACCCAGGGAGAGGTGACCCTGGAGTCCCTGCAGGAAAAGAGTATGTGTCAGGTCGTTGGGGGGGGGGAGGGGGAATGCCATGTCTGGGCTCTGTGGCTGCCCATCTCAGGCCTCCAGTGCATGTGCAGAGTTGCCTTCCTGCCCCTGTGAATGTTGGCTCCTCAGGTTCCAGGAGAGGGGCATTCCTCCTCCTTCTGCCTGGGCTGACTCCTTTGCTCCTTGTTTCCTAGTCCCTGTTGCAGACATCAAAGCCGTTGTCACCGGGAAAGACTGTCCCCACATGAAGGAGAAGGGAGCCCTGAAGCAGAACAAGGTACCCGCAAAGGGGCGAGCCCTCTGCTCCCTGCCAGCCCCCTCTTCTTCCTGCCGAGGCCCAGGGGCAGAGGAGGCGCGAAAGGCAGCTGGGCTTGGCTTTGACCCTTTCTTTCTCGTGGACTTCTCCCTCCCAGGAGGCCCTGGAGCTAGCCTTCTCCATCCTCTATGACCCCGATGAGACCCTGAACTTCATTGCGCCCAACAAATATGAGGTGAAGGAGGGAAGGGTGGCTGGGTGGGGGTGGGGCTGTTTCTCTCGCTTGTGAGACCCCCACTCCTTGCCTGCAAGTTTCTCCCTTCACCTGGCTGCTCCTTTGACAGCCGACGTCCCCCCTTCCCTGCTGGCCAATCCCCTCTCCTGCAGCCTGAGTCTCAGCTGAGGCTGCCTGTGCTCTGGCCAAGGCTGAACTCTGCCGCGTGGCTCTGGGGGGCTTTAGCTCGAGTGCTGGCTGAGTGGGCACATGTGTGGGCCTGGAGTTTTCAGGTTGAGTCTCACTGCCAGGAATGTCTTGTGTGTGTGCGTGTGTGCTGTGCTGTGCCATCCGATTGCGGCTGACTTCTGGCGACCGCAGCAAGGGGCTTTCGAGGCCAGTGAGAAGCATTGGGGGGGGGGGGGGGGGTTGCCACTGCCTTCCTCTGCAGTCTGCCTTGGTGGTCTCCCCTCCAAGAATGGACCCTGCTGGCCTCCCGAGTGTTGCTGAGACCGGGCTCTACACTGCCTCCTCCTCTCTGACCTGTCAGGAATTCAGTGACAAAGAATAGCCAGAAACCAGCCTGGGGCATCTATTCAAGAAGGCCCAAAGAAGCGCATGTGGATGTCCTGTGACTTCAGATTCACTCCTTCACTATGAACTCTCTATCGAGTGTAATGGAGTCATGGATTCAAGATGCAGGGAAACATTAGGAAGAACTTCCTGACTGTCAGAGCTCTTCGACAGTGGAATTCGCTGCCTCGGAGAGTAGCAGAGTCTCCTCCTTTGGAGGTTTTTTAAGAGAGGCTGGATGGCCATCTGTCAGGAGTGCTTTGATTATGTGTTCCTGCATTGCAGGGGGTTGGACTTGATGGCCCTTCTGGTCTTTTCCAACTCTATGTTTCTAAATAGAATACCTAACTCCCCCGGCCCCCGTTTCTTAGCAGTGGTTATCCTGCCCACCGTGGAATCTAACTATCCCAATATTGTTTATTTTATGTATTTGCAAAAGTTATTTCCCATGTCTCTATCCTTACTAGAAGAAGAAGAAGAAGAGGAGGAGGAGGAGTTTGGATTTATAACCCCCCTTTCTCTCCTGCAGGAGACTCAAAGGGGCTGACAATCTCCTTTCCCTTCCCCCCTCACAACAAACACCCTGTGAGGTAGGTGGGGCTGAGAGAGCTCCAAGAAGCTGTGACTAGCCCAAGGTCACCCAACTGGCGTGTGTGGGAGTGCACAGGCTAATCTGAATTCCCCAGATAAGCCTCCACAGCTCAGGGCCACCAAAGCAGTGAACGGATTAAAATCATACATAATAAAAACACATCTTAAAAACCATTTAAACCAAACAAAAACATATAATTAAAACACTTAAAAGCACATATACAGTAATATGAACACAACAATTAAAAACTGGAATGCAGGATCACCGAGGGAACACCTGATGAAGCAGAGAAGTCTTCACCTTCTGCTGGAACAGTGGTTCTCAACCTGTGGGTCGCGACCCCTTTGGGGTCCAACGACCCTTTCCCAGGGGCCGCCTAAGACTCTCTGCATCAGTGTTCTCCATCTGTAAAATGGATAAATGTTAGGGTTGGGAGTCACCACAACATGGGGAACTGTATGAAAGGGTCGTGGCATTAGGAAGGTTGAGAACCACTGTGCTGGAAGATGGCAACAGAAGGGGGCAGAGGGTTCCAGAGTTTTGGGGCCATGTCCAAGAAGGCCCTGTCCCACGTTGCTGCCCAGAAGGTTGGGAGCACCTTCAGCAGGGCCTTAGCAGAAGAGGTCCTGTTGTTGGATAAGCAGGTGGCAGCAGTGGGGAAATTTTGGCTTGTGAACCAGATTCTTGGGCAAAACACATCTTGACACTGTGGCGCATCCCCAGATGACAACTAGATTAGTTGACTGCAATTCATGCTACATGGTGTTGTTCTTGAAGACTGTTTGGAAACACAGCTGGTACAGGAATGCTGCAGCTGCAGCACTGACTAGAGTGGGTCTTTGGGACAATATCATTCCGGTAGAGTTGGAAGAGACCCCAAGGGCCACCAAACGGAGCTCCCTGCCATGTCAAAAAACCCCGGACAAATGGCCATCTAGCCTCTGTGTAAAAACCTCCAAAGAAGGAGGGGCCTCCACCACACTCTGAATTCCACTATTGATCAGCCCTTATTTTCAGGAAGATCTTCCTAATGTTGGGTGGAATCTCTTTTCTTGTCACTGGAATCCCTTACTCCTGGTCCTACTCTCTGGAGCAGCAGAAAGCAAGCTTGACTCCCTCACCAACATGACATCCCTTCAAATATCTACACATGGCTATCATGTCACCCCTTAACTTCCTCTTCTCCAGACTATTTATTATTATTATTATTTATTAAATTTAGTATACCGCCCTATCCCCGAAGGGCTCAGGGCTAAACATCCCCAGCTCCCCAAGTCTCTCTTCATAGGGCAGGGATTCCAGACCTTTGGCCATTTTGGTCGCCCTCCTCTGGACCCGTTCCAGCTTGTCAATATCCTCCTTGAATTGCGGTGCCCAGAACTGGACACAGTATTCCAATAAGGTCTGACCAATAGAGGGCAGAGTGGTCCTGTTGTGTCCCTCGGCCTGGGCACTCCTGTTGATGGGGCCCAGAATCGCCTTGGTTGTCCTGACTTCACTCCAAGGTGTCCCTTGCTCCTCCCCCCCGCCCAGTACTGCATCTGGATCGACGGCCTGAACGTGCTGCTGGGGAAGGACATGGCCAGCGACCTGACCAAGAGCGACCTGGACACCCTGCTGAGCATGGAGATGAAGCTGCGCCTGCTGGACCTCGAGAACGTCCACATCCCCGAGGTGCCTCCCCCCGTCCCCAAGGAGCCCAGCAGCTACGACTTTGTCTACCACTACGGCTGAGGCGGGGTGCGGGAGGGGCCTTTCCAGCCTCTGCCTCTCTTGCATGCGCAGGCCCTGGCTCGGCTGAGTGACTGGGGGGAGGGGGGCTCCTGTTGCTGACCCTCGGGGCCCCCGGATGGCAGGGGGCAACCGCCAGGGCTCCTGGTGCTTCTGCGGCCCCTGCTGCCCCGGCCCCCAACCACAGGACGGCTGGAGAGTTCTGCTTCCTGACTGGCTGGGACATCCGCAGCTTCTCCAGGGGAGGCCTGGGAAGGGGCGGGAGGGCGAGGGGCGGGGGGTGGCGCTGGCTGGCACCCAAGGAGCAGGGTGCTGCTGGCCGGACCAGGCACCGCTTCTCTCCCCGCCGACGTGCGTATTAAAGGCTCTTTCCTTTCTGGTGACTTTACCTCTTTTCTTCTTCTGGAGGGGTGCAAATGGTGAAGCTCCCTGTTGGGAGGGGCTTTCCTGAGCTCTGCCCACTTTGCTGCAGGGGGAGGGCCTTCTGCCACTGTGTGTCTCAGCCCTTGCAGGCGCTTGAACGATTCTGGCTGCAGGTGGGGCAGGCAGCTTGGTCGGTCTGTAGCAGCAAAGCGGAACAGGAAAGGTGTAGCATCGCTGCCCTGAAGCATGGCCGTCCCAGCATAAGCTCTCCTGCGTCAGGCCTCACCTTCTCAGGGGCACGTGAAGGGGGTGTCCTGCATAGCCACCGAGGGAAGGAGGGAGCTGTGCAGTGGCGCGGGGAGAGAGAGAGCTCCTGCTGATTGATCGGTTGTTGAGGAAAAGGACCGGAAGAGATGTGGTGGACACACTGGATGGCCAGAGAAAGGGAGTTCCCGCCTCTGGGGGGGGCAGTTGAGAGATTTCGGTCTGGAGGTGTGCCGTGTGGGGGTAGGATCCAGCTCGATGACTGGGTTGCAAGGTCAGAGCTGGTTGCCATCTTTGGGGGGGGGGGTCATCCTCACTGTTCTGCAGCTTGCGAGAGACGGGGAATTCAGCACTCCCCTTTAGTTGGATGGTGATGGGGCCGGTAAGCTCTCGATGGTTCCATCTGAGGTGGTGGAGGAAGAGTTCTTTGTCCGCAGTGGGTCGTCTAGGAAGGTGGAAAATGTTCACCCTCAGCAGCCTGAGGAATCAGAGCAAGTGTGACGAGCAGCAGCAGGTGGGGCTCTGGTTTTCGGCTTCTTCACACTTCCTGTGACAATACAAGAAGGGGCCTGCAGACTCAGGCCAGCGGCCCACCCACCCAGTCCTACATTTATTTATTCACAATTTGATTTATAGGCCTCTCCCTGGTGGGCTCCAGGAGGCTGACAAATCCATTAATCTGCTAAAATATTTATTCTGTTTTGTTTATTTTAAATGTCTACTTCACCCCTCTCTCCTTTTGGGCTCTTGTAGTGTTTCCAAAAAAATATAAATGCACCATGTAAATCCAGCAGTAAATGCAATAAAATCTGTAAATTTCAAGCTACCTATAATTTCTACAATTCCACGATGGCAATAAAAAAGCTGAATTCTGCCTAAGCCACAGGTGTCAAACTCACGGCCCTCCAGATGTTATGGACTACAGCTCCCATCATCCCCTGCCAGCATGATGCTGGCAGGGGATGATGGGAACTGTAGTCCATAACATCTGGAGGACCGCGAGTTTGACACCTGTGGCCTAAGACCACTAAGAATGAAAATGGAAGGGGGGGGGGGAAGAGTCCAAATGCCAATTGTTCCTGCCTCACCCATGTGTGTGGTGGAAGAGTGCTGTCTTACAGGCCCTGCGGAACTCTGCTAGATGCTGCAGGGCCCCAGCCTCATGGGACGAAGTGTTCCGCTAGGGCCCCAGTGGAACGCTTTGTCCCTTGAGAGACTGGCTGGATTTCCCTTGGGCCAGGGACCACGAGTAAGTTTTCACTCATTGTTATGAGTGTCTGTTGGTGGATGTAACGGGAGAGACGGTCCAACAGGTCCGTTGCCCCAGACCGTTTAGGGCTTTGTGCATCAGTACTAAAACCTTGAACTTGATGTGGTGCTCCCCCTGGAGCCAGTGCAGCTGGAGAGGGCCGGATGAGTAAGTGTGTGCCACGAAACACCCGTCAGGGCCCTCACCGCTGCATTCTGGACCAGCTGGAGTTTCCGGAGCAGGCCCCAGGTAGCCCTGGTTAAAGCAAGCTGCCATAATCCAGCCCAGAGGTGACCGTTGCATGGATCACTGTGGCCAAGTTGGCCTGGGACAGAGAGGGTGCCAGCTGCCTTGTCAGGCAAAGACCCTGTGGGTGGTATAATTCACCTGAGCCTCCGTCGACAAGGAGGCATCAAGAAATACTCCAGGCTGCTGACGGTCAACGTTGCAACCAGCTGCCCCCCGTCAGGAACCTCCTTCCAGCTGCCCTGTCTGGCTCCACCACCGGGCCTCCTACCTATGCCAAGTAGTTCATTTCGACTCGGTTCGGCTGAAAATCAGCACGTTTTCCTAATACCTCCCATAGTGCTTTCACCAGATTTCCTGAATTAAAGGGGGAAGCAGGGGGCAGAGAGGGAGGCCAGATCTGTCGAACTGCTGCTGCTGCTGCCCTCAACCTTCGGCCTGGCGGGACAGCTCCATCCTACAGGCCCTGCAGAACGGAGAAAAGTCCTCAGGGCTCATTCAACAGAGGAGCTCACCAGGCTGAAGCCGGAGCTGGGAAAGCTCTCACTCTGGCCAAGGACAGCTCTCTCCGTAGAGCAAAGAGCCTTCTTGGAGGGGCGATCCCACAGGGGTGACGGTTCCGGACTGCTCAAGGCTTCCTTTAAAGGTGAACACCAAAACTTGCAAGCTCCAGCAGAAGCCAATGGGGCTGGCAGAGACACATTTCTGCCTCTCTCTCCAAGGTGCGCATCGCTGCCACCGGGAACTTCATTCCAAGCCCTTTTTAAATGTCTCCTAGAACACTGTGCCTGAGCTGCAGAGCAGTGTCAAAGGACCGTCTGGTCCTGGGGAAGAAGCCTCATACATGACTAGTTAGGTTACTTTAAACAAATTACAACTTTATGTATATATTTCCGTTACCTTAATGGTTACACAAAGTAGTTTATCTGTCCAACGAGTAAAAACAATCCCGTGAGGGGCCATACAACCTGTGGGCGCAGGCTTAGGCGATTCTGTCCCTGGACCCTCAACCGCTCCCTCAATTCCTACTCAATGACCGGACCGGGATTAAGCTCTGGCTCCCTTTCTGGCCTCCCAGCATCCTTTGTCTGCAGGCTGCCCGTTTCTTTGGGCACTTTTGTACCCTGTGTTGTATAAACAAGAAGAAGGATCTGAGGACCCTGCTTTCTCGGCTTCTAACATCCTTGCCTGCCTCCTTTCCCTTAGGTCAACCCATCATCTCACTCTCTCGTCCCTCTTTCTTTTACAACCTGTCTCTCACTTAAAGAAACACACACACAACATTTTAAATTGCAACTGCTGCCTGCACAGCCAATCAGATCTCAAACAGTTGTGGTGGGTGGCTGTGTGGCCGTGGTCTGGTGGATCTTATTCCTAACGTTTCGCCTGCATCTGTGGCTGGCGATCTTTCAGAGGTGTATCACAGAGGGAAGTCTGTTACACACCATGTCCAGTGAGAAGGGAATGTTTGGGGTATATATTGTCCATGTCCCAGGGTGGGGAACCAATCACTGAGTGTTTGGGTAGAACTTGTTATGCAAAGATGTGGTTGATAGCATTGTATTGTGGGTGGGATTATCACGTCCAGTGGGAGTGATTCACATTTTCATGCCCCGCAGCAGCAGTAGTATCGGTGGAATGCAAAATCCTGTGTTTTGGGTGGAGTCCAGCATTGTCCATGAACTTAGCCTGCCCCTGGGGTTTTGGTGTTTTTTAAGTACTGGTAACCAAGCTTTGTTAATTCTCAGAGTCTCTTTCTTTCCTGTTGAAGTTGTCTTGGGGTTTGTGAATTTCATATACCCCAAACATTCCCTTCTCTGGACATAGTGTGTAACAGGACTTCCCCTCTGTAATACACCTCTGAAGATGGCAGCCTACAGATGCATGGCTAAAAAAAACGTTAGGAACAAGATCCACAAGACTACACTTCGGCCACAGCCACTGGGACAGGCCCGAAAACCCACCAGGAACCAGCGCTGAACTCCAACCGTGAAAAGCCTTCCCCAGCAAGATCTCAAAGGGATGATCCGCCAGAAGGCCTGTTCACCCGCCAGGTTCAAGAAGCCCTTGCTGGGTGCCGGGGAAAGTGTCTGGAAGTCCCACGGGCGCGCAGCTACCATCTGTTTCTCCGTGGGCTCCATGGGGGTAATTCCAGGCCCAGAGCCCAGAGCCCTGGTTCTCTTCCTGGTTCTTCTCCGGGGCACCGATTCCCTTCCTGGGGGCTGCCGTCCCGGCCCCAGGACACCCTCTGCTACCCACAGGGCCGTCGTTCCACTCCGCAAACTGCCCGTCCATTCCCTTCTGGGGTTGCAGTTTTTCTCTCCCGTGTTCCAACCGGCGCTTTTGCGGCCTCCTGCCTGCCTCCCTCTCTTCCTTCTGCAGCCCCGCAGCCTCCCCCGTCGTTTCCAGCGGGCGACCCCGTCCTCCTTGGCAGCACACCCCTCTCCCTGGAATCACGCGGCCCTGCCCTCTTACAGCAGCCCTCCCTCTGCCGGTGGCCTCCTACAGCCGCCTCTCAGCTGCGCGAACTGCACGTTTCTGAAGTCACTCTCGGGGTTAAAATGTCCGTGCCGTCTGTCCCAGTCCTGCATCGCCCCCCTGCCGCCCTCATCATCATCTCGGAAGCCAGTTCCGGCGCTGGCATTTGGGGGAAGAGAGAAACATGGAAGGGGAAGGGCCCTCCAGAGTCATCTAGTCGGACTCAACACCCCGCTCCAGCCCGCACAATGCCGTGAAAGCTCCGGCCCGCCCATAGATTTTTTGGCCGCGCCCCCTCCCCTCCCCTCCCGCTGCTGCGGCGGCGGCCACCAGGGGGCGGGTGTGCTCTCCTCCTTCCGGCCTCCCGGCCTTGACGTGGCGGATACCAATGAGTCGCCCCTGGCCGGGACCCGGGAAGCGGGGCGCCATGGGCAATGCGGCGGGCCTGGCCACCGTGGCGGCGGCGGCGGCGGCGGGGGCAGGGCGGGGATGGGGGCGGCGTGGGGGGGCGCGGCGGGCGGCGGCGACGGCGGGGCTGGTGCTGCTCTACTACGCCTTCTCCATCGGCATCACCTACCTACAATCAAGGTGGCTTGCATGAAGGTGGGCGGAGGGGGCGGAGAGGGAGGAAGCCCGGCGGCGCCTCGGCGCCTCCCCCCCTCCCCCCTCTGACGCCCCTCCCTCCTTCTCTCCCCCCCTCCCCCCCCCGCGCAGAGCTTCGGCTTCCCGCTCTTCATGACGCTGCTGCACCTGCTGGTCACCTTCGCGCTGAGCGGGGCTGCGCGGGGCCTGCGCGGACGCTGCGCGGTTGCTGCTGCTGCTGCTGCTGCTAATGCCGCCCCCCGGCGGCCGCCGCGGGCCCCGCTCCTGCCCTGGCCGGGCTACCTGCGCAGGGTGGCGCCCGCAGGTGGGTGCCCCTCCCTCCCCCCCCCCCCTGGCGATTCCGGGGGGCCTCCAGGCGCCGCCTGGAGATTGGCAGCCCTGCCTGAAGCCTCTTTCTCTCTCCCCGGGGGCAGCCCTGTCGACGGCCCTGGACGTGGGGCTCAGCAACTGGAGCTTCCTCTACATCACCGTCTCCCTGTGAGTCCGCGGGTGGGGGGGGGAGGGGAACGGGAGAGGGGGAGCAGCCCACCCCCCGCCCCACCCCCCACCCCTGCCTGACCCCCACCTCTGGGCTGGACTCCCCCAGCCTGCCTTGCCCCCCCCCCCCTTCTGCAGCTACACGTGGATGACCAAGTCCCTCCGCCGCTGTCCCTCTTTCATCCTGTTCTTCTCTAGCTGGTCTTCAAGCTGGAGGAGCCGGTGAGTGGGGGGAGGGGGGGCGCAGAGGGGGCGGACAACCCGGGCACTATTTGCCTGACTCACCTGGGGAGGGAGGGAGGGGCCGCATTTTGGTCACCTGCCCTCGGCTCCACGGTGGATCACCCCCTGCTGCAGTTCACAATGGGCGGCTGCACTGTCCTGGCCAGTGGTCGACTGTCCCCCCCCC
Source organism: Sphaerodactylus townsendi (assembly GCF_021028975.2). NCBI lineage: Eukaryota > Metazoa > Chordata > Lepidosauria > Squamata > Sphaerodactylidae > Sphaerodactylus > Sphaerodactylus townsendi. The sequence goes on along the minus strand of NC_059429.1, from coordinate 139,151,008 downwards.
CCCTGCCCCCCTGCGGTAGCACCTCCCTGGCTCCCCCTTAAGCTTCTTGGCTGGGCTGCTCTCAGGCGCCTTGCTGCTGGCCTTCTCCTGCCTGGCCGAAGCACCGGCCGCCTCCTGGCTGGCCTCCTTGCTCACCCACCCCCCACCCGCTGCTGCTTTGCAGACGCAGCTGGGTGGTGGAGGGACCATGCCTGGGCCCACCTCGTGCACTGCTGGATTCCTCCACACGCCCACCTGTCTGTGCGTTGTGGCTCTCCCTGGCCCCTTCTGGGTGCTCCTTCCAGGGCAGGCATGCCACCTGCAGGGCAGCTCTAGGCTCCTTCAGGGTGCAGCTGGCGGCCCTGTGCGCAGGGCAGGGTGAGAGGCCAGCACCAGGAAGTGAAGTGGGAAGGCAGGCACCACCCAGGGGGCCGCTGAGGGGGCCGCAGGGGATTCACCACTGGGAGTGGGGAGACCCCTGCAGGGGTTTCCCCTTTGAGGGGAGGGAAGCTTCACTGCTCCCTCCCCGCCTGCCCTCTTTCCTCCCCTCTTCCCTTGCAGAGGGCGGTGCTGGTGCTGGTGGTGCTGCTGGTGGCCGGCGGGCTCTTCCTCTTCACCTACCGGGCCACGCAGTTCGAGGCGGAGGGCTTCCTGCTGGTGCTGGGCGCTTCCTTCCTGGGCGGTGTCCGATGGACCCTCACGCAGATGCTCCTGCAGAAGGAGGAGCTAGGTGCGGGCCCGGGCGGGGGAGGGGAGGGGAGGGCTGCTGCTGGCGTTTGTCCCCCACTGACTTCCTCCCTTCTTTTTCCTCCGACCAGGGCTGCAGAACCCCCATCAGGACACCATGTTCCACCTGCAGCCGCCTCTTGCGTTTCTCGGTCTCTTCCCCACTCTCTGTTTGCGCCTCTTTGGCTGTAAGTGTGTGGGGTGCCTGTGTGAGTGGGAGGGCCTCAGGAGCTGGCTGGCTGGGATTCCTCCAGTAAGGGGAAGGCAGGAGACCTCAGCCCCTGGGAGAGAGAAGCGCCCTCAGGCAGAGGCGGACTCCTGCCAGCCCTTTTTCTCCCCCGTTGCCAGAAACACTGGGTGGTGGAAGCCAAGCCGCAGCCTTTGCCCCCCCCCCTAGGAAGAGCTCCAGGTGGGCTGGCCCTCCCAGACCCCATTATTTCTCCGACCTTGATTGCAGTCGGGGACAGGGGCAGCTGGCACACACACTGCATTCTCTTCTCTGATGAGTAGCAGAAGCAGCTCTGTGTCTCTGCCGAGGGAGTTGCCAGAAGGGGAGCAGCCTCCAAACCCTCCGGCCTCCAGATTCCTCTGCAGGACCTGCTGGGATAAGAGCTCCTGGTAGTTGGAGATTATCCTATGTCGTAGTTAGGCGAAGGGCACGGTGGCTAGAACACAGCAGAAACCTTAAGTTCCTCGTGATAGCGTTGGGCGCGCGTGCGATGGGATCCTGGTAATGCGGACAAGCTTACTGCAATGTTAGTCGGAGTCAGTCAGAGTTTTCTAATCTAATAAAAAGAGAGATTTATTAGTGAACTCCATTCTTGGATAGAAAAGGTAGGTAGGATAGAGTCACTTCATGCTATCCTAATCTTAGCTGGATGGAGATGGACTCAAGTGGGAGCATCCATCACTCTCTCTAGGTAGCTTTGGTAGGGAAATCGTAAGAAGGGAGAAAAAGTGGGTCGAGGAAGAAGCTGGAAGGAAGCGGTGGGGAAGTCCCCTGAGAGTATCAGGGGTCTAACATCAAAGGGATAGAACCAGCATGATAGGAGTAAATGTAAAGAATTCGAAAGAAGCAGAAATAAAGGCATTGATTCAAAGGATCCGTTTATTCAGACACTTCAGAAAGCACACATACGGGATGGCAAGACTGCCTGCTCCCGCGCCCGAAACTACAGGTTATAACGTTCCCCACCACCGCCACGATCGTACATGGAGCGGAATGCTGAATTCACACATCTAAGATAAAGGCCGCAAACAAGGTTACGGTTGGAGGATTCACAGCTCCCTCGCCCGGCCGAAGAAATTCTGTCAGTTGGCTTAATTAGAAGAAGCCGAAGCTCAACCAGCATCTTTACACTCTGGCACAAAGGTGCCCCCTTTCCCTCCGGCTTATGAGGGAAGGCTTTATGAAAAGCAGCAATTGGTGATGGAAGTCAATGTTTCTCAAGCGTAAACCCATTGATTATGGCGGTGAATGCAACCCAAGACACCAAATATTGCAAGCGTTTGCGGAGTCAGGATAGCGTCGATTTACGTATTTATGGCCCATCAATTATGGCCGGTTGGGGAGTGTCTCCGGAGGAGCCCGTGCCAGGCATCGGAGGCGAAGGAGCCTCGCTTGAGCAAGCTGGAATGAAAAGAGCGGGATGAATGATATTTAGCAATGAGTTGGAAGCGGTTCTAAGCGAGGCGGTAACATGCGTTAATCCCACTTTTGTAATCGAAGGGGCCTGTGAACTTCTTGCAGGACGTGCTTGTACGCATCTCTAAGATTTTTTGGTTGATAAAGTAAACCCATGCCCCAACACGCATTAAGGAAACTCTGAAGCGTGTTTGTCCTCCTCGTTTTCGCGATTCTTAGGCTTGCCTTAGGAGAGAGACTGTGCTGTTTTCCAGCCCTCTGCTAAGGAGGAAGTCCATTGATTAGAATTGAGGAGGTTACAGCGCCTCCGTGGAAGTAGCTACGGGGCAGCGGGGAAAAGGACCGACCAGAGAGCGATTTCGAGCGGGGCTTTCTTGGTGCTGCTATGAGTGCAGCGTTATTATAGGCATACTCTCTGCAAAGGGCAACTCACACCAATTGTCCTGATGATAGTTGGTGTATAGCGTAAATATTGTTCCAAAGCGTTCTGTTGGTCCTTTCTGACTGATCGTCACTTTGGTAGAAGCCGCCCGGAGTTTACTCCCAACAACTCCAGGAGCAGCTTTCCAAAACTTGGAAATGAATTGGGGCCAGCGGTCTGATACCACCTTGTCAGGAGAGGAATGTAGGCGGTAGATATGTTGAATAAACAACGAATTTGGGGCCGGTTGGAATGGTAGTGCAAAGAGATTAGAAATGTGCCTGCTTGGAAAAAAGATCACCACCGCACCCATACAAGCGATGTTACCATGGCTTTCCGGCGAGGTCTGTGATGAAATCCATTAGAGATGACCTGCCAGGGCGGGATGATGCAACGGGGAGGGGTTGCAGCAGCCCATGGGGCTTTCCAGAAATTGATTTGGCCTCTGCACAGACTAGGCACCCTTGATGTAAGAGTCTCAATGTCTTTCGCGTGGTACCAAAACTGTGGCAATGCAAATGCAAAATCTGCTTAGGAACCCAAAGTGTCCTGCCTGCGAGCATCATGACCGCGTCAGCGAGAACCTGCTTCAGTATAGAAGGTGGAGCGATACCAGCACCCCTTTCCAAAGCGCCACCCTCAAAGCGTGGTTGTGAGTCGAATTCCTCCGCTGGCGGGTCTTGGAGTCCGCCTCCACGAGACTGCTGTTGAAGGCTATGTGTCGAAATGGGTGGAGGAGAACCTGGGGCGATGTGACAGCCAAAAAACAATTGGTGAGAATGGTGCGAGTGGGATAGCTTCCAGCGAGGTAACCCCACTTCCTGGGGGCGAGACAGGCAGCATCAGCCAGTTTGTTGCTTTTACCGGGGAAAAAATAGACTGTGAAGGGAGAAGTCTGGAGAAGAAATCCGCCCGCGTAACTGTTTAGCGGACATTTTGAAGTGGAAAGGGCTCACCAGATTTTGTAGATCCGGACCAAACCTGGGGAGTGGGTGTTTTGGCTCCTTCCAACCAATGGCCAGCTTTAGTGCTGCTTTGATGAAACACCCGATCTCTTTATCCCCTACTGTGTATCCAATTCAGTTCGGGGACCGCAAGAAAATTTTGATAAAGTAAGCACCGCGGCGCCAGTTTGTCATTTTTATTTTTTTTTTTTTTCTGCAAGAGGGCGAAGCCCAAAGCTTTGTCGAAGCACGCATCCACATGAGCGATGAAAGGTCAGGATCGGGTGTTTTCAAAATCATTTCCGGTGGTAGAAAGCCATTTTGAGCTGTTGAAATAGAAGATTATGAGCGGGACCATAGAAGGGCTCCAGGTTTACGGCCTGGGAGTCCTTGCCCTTAGTGCAATTACGTAATAGGTCTGTAAGTGGTAGGGCAACTTCAAGTTCGAATTGAGGAATGAAATCCCATGATAGAAATTAGCAAAGCCTAGAAAGCGACTGTAATTCCCTTCTGTTGGTGGGAGCTGGCCAATCAGCACCGCAGCGGCAACTTTGGCTGGATCCATCTCAAGCCGTCGGATGGAGATCGATAGCCCAAATATTCTATGGAGGGTATTGATAGAAACAGCATTTGGACGAGATTTGACAAAGAGTTATCTAGTAGGCGTTGCCCAATACCTCCGAACCAGTTTTCATGCTCTTCAATATTTTTGTGAATAGATCAACCGTCGTCCAATTACACCCACCACTCCCCTTATACCCAGTGATAAGTGCTTGTAGTACACCTCATTGATAAGAGGCCATAGAAAGCCCTATAGGGCCCCAGATAATCGAATAGCATTATTAAATATTCATATTGACCAAACTTTGTATTGAATGCTGTCAGATGTTCATTAACCCTCACCAATCCGGACCGATAATAAGCCTCTCTCAAGTCCAGTTTAGTCAAAGATCCGGCCTTTACCCAAAGCATCTAAAAGGTCCTTTATTAAGGGTAAAAGGGGTACTTGTTTGAGAGATTGAAACAGCATTTAAACCCGCGATAGTCAATGGTACAAAGTGGCAAGGAGCCGATCTTTTTTCTTAACAAAAAGGACTGGAGCTGCATGAGAGTGCTTTGTAGCTCGCCCGTATGAACCAGCGAGCCAGGTTCTTATCTAGGAAGACCGCGGAGCTCTTTCTCTTCAGCAAGGCTCATACGGTAGAATTCTACCCTTGGGCGGTTGGGCTCCCGGCTGCAGAAGGATTTTGCAGTCGAGAATGTCTCTATGGGGGGGGTAATTGATCACCTCCTGCTCCTCAAACACTCTGGACCAGGTATGCTGCAAGTGTGGTATTTCTGTGGGGGCTAGGAGTGGAAACATTTAAGGCATCGTTGGTAATTGGGTTTCATCAATTGCGAAGTTTTCCCCGTTCATATGGATTCGCAAGGTCTATGCATCGAGGAGGATCACGTTCTTTCCACATGATGGTTGGTTCATGTGTTGAGCAATATGGCATGCCTAACACAATGGAGTGCTTAGCTGCGGGCGAGTATGAAGCTTAATTTTTTTTTCAATGCTCCGGCGCCAGCGAATGTAAAGACAATGCCATAATGTAAGGGAGGGAGTTATGGGTGGTGGTGGATCTTTTTTCCAAGCAGGCACATTTCATTCCTTGCAGCGGGGGAAAGGACCGACCAGACTCCCTCCTGACTGGCCTGAACGCAGTCAAATCCCGAGGTCCCTATCTAGCCACAAGCTCTCTAGTAAAAACCCCCTCTGTTGGTTGAGGCAGGAAACAGCGTAACAGTGTAAAGTCCTTCACTTCCAACACATTCGAGGGAGGGTGGTATGCAGAGGAAATAACTATTAATACCGGTTCCTTGTCAGGGCCGGCAGCGGGCTGACCAGGGGCAAGAAACCCCTGCTTCCTAAGCAAGGCTTGCTAGAAACAGCTGACATCTGCAGGGAACAAGGGGAGCGGGAGGGAGATGAGCCTGGTGGCGGTTGGCGTTGCCGTCCGGGTGGGCTGGGCTGGTCTTCTCTTCCGAGAGGCTGGCTTGGGTGAAGACAGTGGAGCCCGGGGCCGCCTTCTGCCTGGACGAGGGAGGGCCCTTTCCCCTCCCTTCCGCAGCCTCAGGGCCCCTCGCGCCTGCTTTTCACCCAAGCCCCGAGAACGAGCATTTCAGAAGGGTTCTTTGCCGGGTGGCTGCCCTGCATGTTTCTTCCCAGGGGTGTGAGCGGGCTCGTGTGTGGAGGAGGCTGGGGGTGGCTGTGAGGTGGGGGGACCCAGGCATGCACTGCTGGCCCGTCTCCCTCCGTGCCTCTGCAGGCCTGCCCTTGTCCTCCTCGGAGAAGCTGTTCCGTTTCCACGAGGCCGAGGCGCTTCTGTGCCTGCTGGGGAAGCTGGCCCTGGGCGGGGTGCTGGCCTTCGGGCTGGGCTTCTCGGAGTTCCTGCTGGTGTCCAGAACGTCCAGCCTTGCCTTGTCCATCTCTGGGATCTTCAAGGTATCTGATAGCAAGACTTTCCCCTCGGATCCTGCCCTGCGTGGGAAGAGGGGGCTGCTGGGGGGGAGGGGGGGCTCCTTTTTGCCACGGGGGGATGATACATACTCTTCCTCATCTGCAAGAACATCCCTCTCTGTCTCCTGTGAAGTGATGCTCTGCCAGGGACGGGAGCGTGCTGGGCTGATGTCAGGTTGGATGCTGGGAGCACCACCTGTTGGATGTCTGTGCTGTGGGTGCAGAGCCCCTCCCAGGCTTCTGCCTTGAGCAGGACAGGAAGGGGCTGTGGCTCAGAGGGAGGGAGGGAGGGCCCCTGCTTGGCTCCCAGAAGCCCCCTGGTCGGGGCCGGGCAGGGCGGGGGGAGCAGTTGCTGGTCAGCAGGGAGGACGCTGCGCCAGCAGGATGAGCCATGGTCTGAGTGGGCTTTTCTGTGCCCCCTCGCCCCCAGGAAGTCTGCGTTCTGCTGTTGGCCACTCAGCTCTTGGGGGACCGTCTGAGCCTGCTGAACTGGTGTGGCTTCGCCGTGTGCCTGCTGGGCATCTCCCTGCACGTGGCCCTGAAGACCCTGGGGGCAAAAGGTGAGGCGGGAAGAAGGGTCTCCTCCGCTCCCCAGCCCCTGAGCCTGCCCCGCTCGACACGGCCACTGACCCCTCCTTCCGCCTAGGACCACGGGGGACCAAGGCCCACAAGGAGCCCGGCCCTGGCTCGGACCTGGAGCTGCTGCTGCTGCATCACCATCAGGAGGAAGAGGAGGCGGAGTGTGCCCTCCAGTGCTGAGCAGGCGGCTCCAGGAGCTCCCCCAGAGGGCTCTGGCAACACCCAGGCTGGGTGGGACGGCTGGCAGCAAGAAGGGCCCTGCTGGGCTGGCTCCCCTTGGAGAGAGCTGGAGGAACTGTGCTGGGGGCTGGGGAGGGGGTTTTTCTCTTCCATGAGCAGCAGTTCCAGGTGGTCGGGCTCGGGGGTCTGGTGCTCGGGGCCTCATGGGTCGAGTTGTCCCTGGCCTCTCTGAGATGGGGGTGGGGGGCTGCGTGCCATCCGGCCTTGGGGTAGCAGCCAGTCTGGTGTAGGGCAGAACCTGCACGGTGTAGGGGCTGAGAGCAATGGATTCTAATCTGGAGAGCTGGGTTTGTTTCCCCACTCCTCCACATGACTGGCAGACTCTTTATCTGGTGAGCTGGGTCTGTTTTCCTGCTCTGTCACATGAAGCCTGCTGACTTACCTTGGCTAGTTACAGATTTCTCAGGACTCTCTCGGCCCCACCTGCCTCACAAGGTGTCTGTTGTGGGGAGAGGAAGGAAAAGGAGTCTGTGAGCCACTTGGAGACGCCTTACGGGAGAGAATGGCGGGGTATAAATCCAGACCTTTCTTCCATTGTGGTGCTGTCATTCAGAGTCCCAACAGGGAACGGCTGAATAGCAGTTTTGTGTCTGTTCCTGAAGCACGAGAGGTGTTGATGTGATGGAGACTCAAGACTGGACGTGAGCCTTGAAGCTCCAGACCAGCGGCACTTAGTGTTTTGGAGCAGGCGGCAGACCCCTGAGATGGGATGGGGGCGCTGCTCATGGGCGGACGGATCAAGACCCGCGAGCGAGCGACGAGCTGCCCCCAGAAGGGTCCGAGCGGCTACGAAAGGCCCAGGCGCTGTTACTGGACCGCGTCGAATTTGCAAAGTCTGGTGGGCATTACTTGGGTCTTGCCTATTCTGGGAAGGCGGGGTCTTGCTTGTGATGTCATGCTGAGCAGACCCTTGCCAGGTGCAGGGCTCCGTTCCCAGGGTCACGGAATGGCCAGATAGGGCAACGATCATGGTGGTGGCACAGTGAAAAGAGGCTGGCGGCCCCACTGCACAGCCAGACCGCCCCTCAGGGCCGCCTCACGCCCTCCCTGTGCTTCGGAGGTGTGGGGAGAGCCCCCAAGGCCAGGCCTGGCTGCAGCCAGAGGGAACTGTTTCCCGCTGAGACCCCCCCTGCCCCTCCCCCCCCCCCCGGCTCACCCTGCTTGCCAGTCGGCCACGGCCAGCGCAAAAGCACAACAAGCATCTGGGCTGAATTTGCTGCCCTGCAACTCCTGGCCCTGAGATGCTGGACACAGAAAGCGTGGCAGGAAACAGACGGGAAGGGTGAGTCGTGTCCTGTGCGAGGGCCGTATGGTCCGTGGTGCCTGGGCCACCTGCCTGTAGCTGCTCTTTGGGGGCCCTTTTAAAATGATCTGCTTCATTCTCCTCGCAGGGAGCATTTCGCTCTGGCCCCAGGACTCACCCCCTGCTTATGACCCACCCCCCCAGTTGACCTCCTGCCTGTCTTTGGGGGGTTGGGGTTTGGACTGCCACATCCTGTCAAACTGCACTTGAGGCACCTGCTTTGCATAACTCTGTTTGGCCCCCTTGGCAGTCTGGCGCTGCTGGCGATGTCTGCACACCTCACAGGTGGGCCCCGACTCTTACTTCCGTGTGCTGCACCTGCCTTTTCCCCCTCCCTCAGGGAAACGTCAACCAAATGACACTCATTCTTCCCTTGCCTTATACCTGATTCAGTCTCCTCTTGTCATTTCACCTTTTCGACTCTGTAAACACTTTGGGGCAGAGATCTCACACTGTGCAAAACTTCCTGCCAATGACAGCACAGAATAAGTAATGCAAATGAAACAGCAGCTGTTTCATTGCACATCCAGGGGTGGGGGAGAGGTGGGGGTGTTTCTCGCTGCCCTCTGTTGACTTCTGCTGCCAATTGCAGAGTCTCTTTAATCCACTGTTAGTGCTGTTCAATCCATCGTTGATCTCGAGGAGAGCCTTTCTTTCATGTGGCTAAGAGATCCATGGGCTCATTACCAGTCTAAAAGGCGAGGGAGTGCTCTGACTCACAGCTTCCCGCCCTCTTGAGGGTTGTTTTGTATATTACACAATGACAGTTTTTTAACTGGGGTAAAAATCTACACCTGCTGTTCTGCAGGGGCATTTGGGGCTTTCAGGGTGGCTGAGCCGACCAACGTCCCATTCCAGCAGCAGTGGGAAGACTCACCCCCCCTCCCCCGGGCTGTCTGTCTTCTTCTCTGGTTGACCAAATAAAATGCCTTAATTTTTCCCCCCATGTTGCCTTTTGTGCCTTTCCCTTGCGGTGTGGCAAATGTGAGTGTTCCTGCATTTTACGTGAAGTGTCACCATTTAGACTGGGATGCTTCCTCCCCTCCCACGCCTCTTAGGTCCTCCACGGACGGACAGACGGACGGACGGTGGTCTCCTGTGGGATCTGTCTCTTCTCACTCCTTTTTAATCCGCTTTAATAACCGCCATGCTTGTGGGAGGAATTTGATGTGCCGCTGGTGGGAGGGGAGCTGCTTTGGGGTGCGCGCACGGCCCTCTTTCACAAAGCGATCTTGGACACAGGAGATGGCCTGGAGGCTGACCAGGTTGCCAAGAGTGAGAAGGAGAATCGAAGAGCAGAATGCTGGCATCATGACGCCGGCCCACTCCACAGGAGCGCCCGGAGGCAGGCAAGGGCATTCTTTTGACAGCCACGTTGTCTTTGTCATCTGAAAGAGTGCCTGGCTGTGAGCAGCTGGAACAAAAAAAATATATCTTCCTTTAAAGGTATTTTGCATTTGTTCAGTGGCAAGCCACGCTGAGCTTTTCAGAAGGGCAGGATGTGCATCTTTCAACTCAAAGGAAGCAGAAGAGCCCCAAGTTCTCGTAGGCGAGACAGCCCTTGTGCTCTTGGCCCCTCCTTCAGTGGGCACCTGCGTCCTGCTGCCGGGTGGCCCTTCTAAGGGCTGCGATGGTGCCTGGTGCTTCGGCTGCCGGGGGGCCCAACTGCAGACCCTCTTTGCAGGCAGGAGGGAGTCTGATGGGGTCTCCAGGCAGATGCCAGACTTCTGTCTGGGGCAGCCTGTAAGCATCTTTCTCTCCCTTCGGTGTCCTTGGCTTGACTCATCAAGGGTCAGGCGTCCTACTGCACAGAAACCCTTCTCTGGCCAAAGACCTTCCTTTGCCTCCGGAGAACATTTTGCATTCGCTGGATCGGGGCCAGGGGCAGAGGCAAGACAGCCAAAAGAGAAAAGGGCACGGAATTCTGAAAGCTGCTGAGCACCCCCTCCCCCCCCACACACACAACGCACCCCAGTTGTGTTGTGTTGCCCTGGTGGTTTCTGAGCTGCCGAAGGAGAAGCTGTCGTCTCTGGGCACCTGTTAGTTGCCCTTTCCAGACCTCTTGAGTTGGGTGCTCCGGCTGAGGACGGGTCTGAGGCCAAAGGGATTTCCTGCTTCACCCCGTGATGAGTGGCCTGGCGGTGGCAGACGATTGGCGGGGGGAGGGGGGGAGAGGAAAGCAGCTGGCCTGTGGAGGGTTGGGGCAATTGCCGACTGGGATGCTCCACTGGTGGTGTGTGTGTGTGTGTGTGTGTGGTCTGAGTGTGGGATGGGATTGCTCGCTCTTGACAGGAGGTGGCGCTGGTGCCCCATCTTCCCTGCTCAAAGGAGCCATTTTTCGCCTGCGTCCTTTAAGCAGGTGAGCTACCAAATCAGCAGGCCAGCAGCAGCCTCGTGGGGGTCCTTTGTAGCTGCAGCTCAGGAAACAGTTTCACGGGAGGGGTTTTATTGGGCCGTAAAGCACAGGCTTGGGGAGGGGCTCAGGGAATCCCAGTGAAGGCGGCAGCTGTGCAAACCTATTGTGATGGTGACAGGAAGTGCCCTTCAGCCCCAGCTGACTTGGGGCAGCCCTGTGGGGCGTTCAAGGCAAGGGAGGGCCGGGGTGGTTTGACTCTGGGAGTCCTTGGTGGGCGCCCACCCAAGTGCTGAGCAGGGCAGACGTTTCTTCGCTTCCTGGTGTGGGCTGAACAGGTGGCCAGAGAAGATTCTGCACCTGAAAGGCTGCTCTTCCTGGCTTCCTTCTGTTGCCACCGAGTGGTCGGGTCTGCTGGACGTTGAGGATTGCCCCTCTCGTGAGGCATGCACACATAGCTGAAGGCTTGGGCTGTGAGGACATTGGTGTGTGTGCGCGCGGGGGTGGGGGGGCTCTGCCCTCTCTCCTTCCGAAGGGAGCTCTCAGCCCTTCACTCCGATCCACCGGGCAAGCAAAAGCAGCAGCGGACTGCAAGTAGTGCCTGCTCCTATCCTAGGCTCCTGAAGACGCTGGCCCAGAAAGTGTGCAGACCCGCTGCGAATCTCTTGCCGCGTCTTAGATGGATGAAATCACAAACGTCCCTGGTAACTGAGAGGCCACGGGTGGGGTGGGGCGCAGCCTCGGGATGCTCTTGGGACACGGTCTAGTCCTCGTGACGTGGTGGGCTTCCAGAGCGCGAGGCCTGCGGAAGCAGGTGAACTGTAGAAGAGGGTGTGGGGTGATCCTTCCCTTCAGGGCTGATGGCATCGCTCCAGGCCGGGGTGTCTGTGGGAGGGTGCAACTCCAACCACCTGAAGGAGCTGAGCTCAGGACCTCTCTTGAAAAAGCTGTCTGGGCCTCCGGGACCTAAATAGCAACCCCGCTCCTGATGGCCCCTGTTCCACTCCTGGGCTAGTTGCTCGGCCTCTGTGGGTGGTCATGGCTACGCATCCTCAGGCAGAGAAGAAAGTCCTCGCCTGGAGCCTCCGTATACAGGCCTGCGCTTGGGGTGCCACAGCCTCGGCCATCCCGGCTGATGGTTGTTGCTGAGGGAGTGAAGACGGGCGGTTGCCCCCGCTGGTTCTACTGGCCCTGACAGGCACCATTGGCCACTGTATCCTTCCACGGAGGTTGGCTGTGTGGGAAGCTGGGGGTCGCCGCCCTCTGGTGGTTGAGCTCTCACTTGCTCTTTCCAGAAGGTGGCTCTGCAGGGCTGTTGTTTGTGTTGGTGCTGGGGTCCATCTTCTTCCCTAGGCAGCCTAACATCAGCACGAGCCCGGTAGGGAGCTCATCCAGGGCCTTGGAGGGAGGCCACACCCATATGCGAGCAGCAGTCAGCTCTGTGTCGCCCTGATAGCTGTGCCTGGTGCCCCCATGGGGGTCCAGTGCACTGAAGCTCCTTCCCCGTGAGACTGAGAGGCTGTTGTGGCTTCTGGGGAAACGGCCTCCTGAGCACTAGCAATTGTGACGTCGCTTGTCTGAAGAGAGAAGGGTCGTGGGCTGCTTTGCCAGCTGCAGGTGTCAGGATACAGCAGCCTGCGTGGCTCTTGGAAGCAGTCAACAGCAGCAAGGGGGGTTTAGAAAGGCAGAGTTGTCCAAGGCAGAGGCCGGGTTCCCAGAGGGCGAGCAGACAAACTGTGATCTGGTCCAGTCCAAGGTCAAGCTTCACAGTTTCGATTGGAGGAGTGGCGCCAGCTCAGCTTCTGCTGTAGTTGTTGCATCCGCACCCTGCAGTGTCTTCTGGGAGCCTTTTATAGTAGCCCTGTGGGCTGCCAACGCTTCAGCCACCCTCTTGCAGCATCTCCACTGCACTGCATAACTTGCAGCTCAGTCTCCTGCATTGCTCCAAAGGTCTTGGAGGGCTGGGGGCATCTGGGGCTGGGGTGGGAGCAGGACTCTGGGCTTCTCTTTCTTTGGGGGATTTTTAAACAGAGGCTGGATGGCCACCTGGCAGGAGTGCTGTGGTTGTGTGTTCCTGCAAGGCAGCGGGTTGGACTGGATGGCCCTTGGGGTTTCCTCCAGTTTTATGATTCTAGGTTATTTAGGTTGCTGCCTAACAGAACAGACCGGAAAGGGAAGGTGCCTGGGTGCGTGCAAAGCTGTGCTGAGCCCTCTGGGACAGATGTGCAGGGAGAGCAGCGGGGGGGGGGGGGGGGGGAGGCCAGTGCTGGAGACGAACCTTCTCCTTTTCCCTAATATCTCAGGATGATGGCAAGGAGGAGCGCAGGCAGGTGGGCAGGTGGGGTATTCTGGGGTGGGTGGGGGAGGGGGGGCTGACTAAAGGACACTTCCCAACTTCCCCTTCTCGCTGCCATCTCCGACTAGTTCCTGGGGGCACTGAAGCCTGGAGAGGAACGGGGGTGTGGGGGAGCCCATGGAGCTTTTGCCAGGGCGTGGCATGACACCCACCCTTTAGGCCATATATATAGGATGCCCCACTGGGTGTGAACATCCCAAGCGACCCGCTGGCTGCACTCTCTCAGCAATGGCCACCAGGACCTTGCGAGGTGGTCCACTCTTTCTCCTTTCGAGCCACAGGGGGGACAGAGGCAAGGACGTAGGTAAGGGGGGGCTCTCGGGTTCAACCCCCCCATTGCATGTCTGAAGCTCCGCCCCCCGTTTGTGGGTTTTTTGTATTTTAAAATGTTTTTTGTTTTTGGCCTGCAGGGGGCGCATTTTTAGGCTAGCAGCACCAAAATTTCAGGGTATCATCAGGTGACACTCCTGATGTTACCAGCCAAGTTTTGTGAAGTTTGGTTCAGGGGGGTCCGAAGTTATAGACCCCCAAAGGGGGCTCCCACATCCCCCATTGTTTCCAATGGGAGCTAATAGAAGATGGGGGCTACATCTTTGAAGGTTCACAACTTTGGGCCCCCTGAACCAAACTTCACCAGACTTGGGTGGTATCATCAGGAGAGTCACCTAAAGATACCCTGAAAGTTTGGTGCTGCTAGCTTAACAATTGCACCCCTGACAGCAGGCACCCTCCAAATTTCCCCAGATTCTCCTTTTAAATCCACCCCCTTTGGAATGGATTTAAAGGGAGAATCTGAGGTCCCCAAGGATTAAACATTGGAAGTGATGCTGTTTCAGGATGGAAGATAATCCACCCAGTGGTGGGATTCAAATAATTTAACAACCGGTTCTGATGGTGGGAATTCAAATAATTTAACAACTGATTGTTTACAGGCACCATTTTAACAATCGGTTCTGCTGAAGTGGTGCAAACCTTCTGAATTCCACCACTGAATCCACCCCAAAACAGCATGTTGTTTTAACTGGGGACCCCAGATTCTCCCTTTAAGATTTAAAAGGAGAATCTGGGCTCCCTAATTTAAACACCATTGAAAGTGATGTTGTTTGGGGGTGGATTCCAGCACCACAGCGGCTTCCCCGTTGTGTGTGTGTGTGTGTGTGTGCGCGCGTGCAAAATGCAGATTTTGCACCAGGGTCCATTTTCCCTAGCTACCCTTGTTCCTGGAGGGGAGGGAGAAGGGACTGTCGGTTACCAGCTGGAAACCCAGCTGGTGGGGGGGGGGCAGGGGAGTCTGCTGTCCCTGGCCTCGGAAAGCTGTTTTTATAAGCACTGAGGCCGGGGCGGGGCTTGGGGAGGTGTGGCCACACCCCGGGGTGGGTGGGGGCATGGTCTCACCCCCGAACCCCCCCCCCCATAAAATATCTATACCTACATCACTGGACTGAGGTCAGGGGGAGAGGGAGGGAGGGACTCTTTTGGCCCCCAGAAACATCTTGTGCCGTATCTGGGGGGGGGGGGGGCTGTGTGGCTGCCTCCTCCGTGCCCTTCCTCTTCTCAGCCGCAGTGCAAAGCAGCCGCCGCCGCCGCCGCCGGTTTGTGCTGCCAGAGGTGGCCACGGCAGCCACTGGAGAATCCTGCTCCGTCCTGCCCTTCCCCGTGAATTAAGCCCACCCTGGGGGAAGCTCCGTGATACTTTTATTAATCGTTAATTGCTGCCTGCGCCTTGCCAGGGAAATGAGACTCACTCCGGCCTCATAAATCCAGGCAGTGATCCTGTGCTAAAGAGAGTTCATTCTGGTGGCACCTCCAATTGCCAGGCCTCCAGCGGTGGCATTTCATGAATGACAAATGCCTGCCGAGTGCGTCTCGGGTGGGGTGGGGGTGGTAGCTCTCTGGTTCGGGAGTCTCCTTGGGGAGGGAACACTGGGCACTGGATGACCCCCCCCACTGGAGGGCAAACCAGCAACTGCTTGAAGCTTCCATCCCCCAGCCCCCCCCCCCGCACACCCCTGGGGGTCTCTCTGCCCTTCACAGCTCTGGGATAGGCTGCCCTCCCAGCCCCCCTGCTGCCCACCCCGGCTGCTCCGAGGCCGGTTTTCTGCTGTGCTTTGGAAAATGCCCAAATGTGTGTGCTCTTTACTGGCAGAAGGGGCCATAAATCACAGCAGGGAACACTGTTTTGCATGAGGAAGGTCTCAGGTGCTGTCTGCACGGAGGCTCCAGTCAGCCATGAAGCCACCAGGGGGGAGCGGTTGGTCTCCCTGGGGTGGGCGATTGAGTGTGTGCGTGGGGTGGGGGTGGGGGTGGGAGATGCTCTGGCCAAGCACGGTCTTCCCCAGCACTGGACAGAGCACAGCCTCTTCCACAACTACCGACCCCTTTCAACCCCACGGCCCCTCTGCCACCACTGGACCTCTCCTTCTGGTGGGCAGGGGGGGACGCTGGCTGCCCTTCGCTCTGGGGCCTGGGCCCATTTTCCTGTGAGGAGCTGGGCAGGAGGGGGGAGAGTCGCTCAGCACCACCTGCTCTGGGCGTTATGGGGCTGGGGGCAACCATCAGAGAGCCAAGAAAGCTCACGGTGCCCCACGGCAGCTGGGGCAGTCAGTGCAGGGAGAGCGACCAGGGCCAAATTGACATTTTTTGAAGGGGGGCAAAAGTGCAAAAATGACACCCCCCCCATTTATACATGCCTATATAATAAACATATCAATATTGATCAACATATCAATAAATCATTATCGATAAATGAGAGAATAATAAATATCATTGTCAATAAATTATAAAACAATGTTGACCTCTATGAACTGTTAAGGAATAATCCCATTTTTATATTATTTTACCTCTATGGTGTTTGAATATTCCCTCAACCTCTCTGCACGTGTATAAGCCCAACCCAAAGATACATTTTTTTGGCCTAGCCTTTTCCTGGACATTTTTAAAAATACAGCACCCATAATTGTGACGTGTGAAACGCCGAGCGTATCTCTCATTCCTTTGCACCCCGACAAAGCACAGCCTACAAAAAACTTTAACTAGCAATTGAGCTGCTAAAAGCTAAAATGAAGCTACTCTATTTTAGTCACTGGAAAAGACAATAATGCTAGGAAACTCTGAAAGGTCAGCTGTTGTGCCCCTGGACTGCGCAACAGCCAGACTCTGCATTTGGATGATTTCTCTATTATGAAACAGCACCGGAGACAACCCTTTAGACGTCTGTTGCCAGAACTAAAAGTCAAGCGCCAAAACACCGTCCATTATATCCCACATCATCACGTCTGACATCATCACACGACATCACCCCTGAACAGCAGTTCCCGGGGGGGGGGGGTGGACCTCCTCCTGCCCCACAGTCCAGAGGCAGCCTGGCCTTCACTTAGGTCAAAACAACCCACACTCCCCAGGGCTGTGGAGGGCAACCCCAAGCAGGGGTCTAGCAGACAGATTAGGCTTTGCCTGGGAAACAAAACTGAAGCAAAAGTGGGAGGGAGGGAGGGAAAGGGGGTCCCACCTCCCACCTGGGAGACATTGCAGGATCCAGCCTGAACTGAGCAGCTCCTGACAGCCGGCCTCCGAAACCTTCCTCCCCCCTCAGTGTCCAGAATGTGCCCTGAGCTCCACACCCCCCGCAGAAGGGCTGCCTGTCCGAAGGCCACCGTGGCCACTGTCAGTGTGCTACCTTGAAGAGTGGGGGGGGGGGGCTGGGAAGGCAAGGAATGGGGAGGCCTCCCTGCAGGTGGGAGAGTGGAGGAGGGGGCCTCGGCTGGGGGGAGGGGGGTGGGCTCCAGGGCATCACATCCTCCCCAACCTCCACCCTGACTCTGCAGGGGTTTCCCAGGCAGCCCCTGGGCTCTGAGCCCCCTTCCAGCCAGGATGCCCCCTGGAGCTCCGCTGGATTTCTGAGTCTTAACTGCAGGTGGGGAGGGGGGGGGGCAGCACTGCGACCCTCCTCCCTTCCCTCCTTAGGCAGCCCGAGAGACTTCCTGTTTGCCTTTCAACAGCCAGCCGGAAGAATTTCAAAGCCCGTGTGCAGTGCTGGGCTATTTCAGTTGGCGTTCATGAAAAGGTGTCTCGTGCTGTTGGCTTTTGAAGTCTTTAAAAATGCAGTGTTTTAAATTTTTCTCATGCACACACTGAAGCGGGAACTCTTTCCCAGGCACCCCTTTTGTTTATTAGGGGCCGAGTTCTGGCTTCTTACACTTTTTCTGTTGATTTTTGTGGTGCTGCCGAGCAACACGGGTGTTTATAATACTCCAGTCATCATCTTCATTTTCCATCTGCTGAGGCCGTTGCAGGTGCTGCGACGTCCCCTCTGCTCACGAGTAGTGCCTTCAGGAGGTTCTTCCCTCCAGAAAGTATAACTGCCGGCTTCTTCTGGCTCTAAGCAGCCCTCCCTGTTAGCTCCTCCAGGAAGCACAGTGTGTGAGCGCCGGTGCACATCTGCAATCTCTCTGTTTTCCCACCCTTTGCTAGAAATAAATGTAATTGGGCTTCTTCCGCTCAGAGTTCCAGGCCCCTCCCAATAAACCAGAGAGCATCACTTGTTTAAACAACCCCCTTTCCTTGTTGTCAGAAACAAAACAGGCACAAGAGGCATTCTTTAAATGTTAAAAAGGTGAGCTAGAATAACAAAGTTATTTGGTGAAGTAAAAATAACATAAAGTAAAGCAGGTGAGTTGATAAGGCACTATATACAAGCTGTTGACTCTGTTTCAGTTAGTTTAGTACAGAGGTGTCCAACTTTGGCGCTTCAGATGTTCATAGTCTACAATTCCCATCAGACCCTGCTGGCATGGCCAATTGGCAGCAGGGTTTGATGGGAATTGTAGTCCATGAACATCTGAAGTGCCAGAGTTGGACGCCCCTGGTTTAGTAGTCCAGTAGACGATTGCTTTCATAGCTCTTTAAAATATATCAGTCAGGTATTTTAAAGACTTTACAGATGTTAATATTCAGTTCTCCTCTTTTTCTCTCTCCTGAGAGAACTCTGTTTACCCTCAGGTGAAATATAGTTTAACAGGATTTCTGCACACTTCAGGCAACCTGACCTTAGATATGTCCTGACACACACTGAGGTTCCAAGTAGGGTTTCTCTTTCCTGTTTCTTTACAGAATTAAATCCCCTCTCCCCTCTGTGAAATATCACTGGCCCAATAAGCCTCCTTTTTCTCATTTAGTGTATTCCCCCCCCCCCAAATAAGTAAGTAACCAGTGGGCTTTTAGTGTACTCCTGCTGTATGTCTGGGAACTCGGCCTGCCTTACCAAGAGAAAGCTTTTCACCAAGAGAATGGAGCAGTTCACTTTACAACCGTTCCTTAACTCTCTCTGCCTCCGAATCACCCTCAGTCCTCATAACGCTGACTGAAAACGGGCTCTCTAGTGGCCAACACAGCGGCTTCACAGTCAGCCTTTGAGGGCCACAGTGCCTCTACGATCTCATGGTTGGTCTACACTTCAAATGGGCATAAGGCCCCCTCCAGCCAACAGTGCTAGACACTCAGTGCCAGCTTAATAGCTCCAGCTTCTGTAACCTCTCTCTGTGGGTTCTGTGGGCAGAACTTGGAATGAGTTGGCAACAACAAATTTTTAAAAACAAAATGGTTTACTTTCTTAACATATAACATCCACATTTAACATCACACTTCAAAGTCCTGTTCAGGTTTCATTTTCAAGTCCTTCTAGTTACAGTCTTCTGATACTGCCAAGTCCAATTCTTCTTTGCAAGTGGGTTGGCTCCTGAAGACTCCAAGGGCTTGGTGAACAGGATTCAACATGATGACGGTTTCCAGGAGAACTCTCACCCATTACAAACACAAAAAGAAGCCCTTAACAAGGTGTTAAGGGCTTATACAAACCAAGGTCCGAGTCTGGGAGCCTTGTCTCCAAACTATAAGAGCTCTGCAGCCTTCTCCTGCTTTGGGTCTCCACCCCTTTCTGGGTCAACCCATTCTGAGCATGGGGGTTACACTTCCTTCTCCCACACTGCCCAGTTTCATTCAGTGTCTGAGGACTTGTAGGGCAGGGAGGCACATGGGTATAATCGCCCATCGTCCTCACACTGAAGAAGGGCCCCATCGCTAGCATCAACCTGTACAATAAACGGCTGAGAAGGGTCTGCAGGCTGCAAAACGGGCTCTGGCTAAACAGTGCCTTTAGATTCTCAAAATCCCACTGGCACTTGGGGGTCCAATCCAGCTGCCCCCCCACACACACACACTCGGTTCCTTAGCCTTGGGCCCCTCCCCCTTTGTTTTCAGTCAGGGGAAGAGCAGCCTGTGAGAACTGGGGGAGGAAACCCTGATAGAACACGGCTACCGTGTCACCTCTTAACATGTTCTTCACCAGACTCAAGCATACCCAGGTTAGGGACCACTCCGTCCTTTGGGGTCACCTCTTGTCAGCCCTGAGACTGATGCTCCCAGGTCTAATAATCTGCTTCTTCTTGGAAGTTAGTTGCAGAGACTTTTCTTGGCTAGTAGGATATCAGCACACTTTCGTTCCCTCTTTCCTATCCTAAATGTAGTTCCTAATAAACATTTACCTTTTACCCTTTTCATCAGTGTGTTCGTTGCTTCTCTATGCGGTAAACTCTTAACAGTCTTAAGGTAAGTAGACTTCAAAATTTTTTAAAAAACGTTTTAATTTTGTTTCATGTTAATGTCATTAAGAGCCTGGAAAACACAACTGTAAAAAATGCTTGCCCCTGATGTAGTTTTGTTTTTTTTAATAATAAGTTAAATTGTTATGCATTAGTTGACTATGTTTGCAGAGTGTAGGAGTGAAATAAAGGTGGCGTTATTATTCTAGCTTCTTCTTGATTATGTATTTATTTTTTTTACCTAAGCGGCTACTGTGAAAGTAGAGGGGGCACCACTTCATATTCCTGCCAGGGGCACAACATGAGCCCTGACGGGGCATCCCAGCCTGGAGGTGTGAAGGCCACTGAGGGCCACGCCCAACTCAGCACAACATTTTCTCCTTTGACCAACCCTGTGGTTTTGTTATAATGACCCAGACCAGTGGTGGCAAACCTTTGGCACTCCAGATGTCATGGACTACAATTCCCATCAACCCCTGCCCTGGTGGCGAACCTATAGCACCGTGGTGGCGAAACTTTGGCACTCCAGATGTTCATGGTCTACAATTCCCATCAACCCCTGCCCTGGTGGCGAACCTATGGCACCATGGTGGCGAACCATTGGCACTCCAGATGTTCATGGACTACAATTCCCATCAACCCCTGCCCTGGTGGCGAACCTATAGCACCGTGGTGGCGAAACTTTGGCACTCCAGATGTTCATGGACTACAATTCCCATCAACCCCTGCCAGCATGACCAATTGGCCATGCTGGCAGGGGCTGATGGGAATTGTAGTCCATGGCATCTGGAGTGCCAAAGGTTCGCCACCACGGACCCAGACCCTCAGTCCACCGAGCTCTGCACTGTCCACTCAGACTGGCCGTTGGCTCCCCTGGGGGTCAGGCAGAGAAAGGTCTTCCTGGTCACTGCCTGGTCCTTCAACTGGAGGTGCTGAGGATGGAACGTGGGACCTTCTGCGTGCCCAAAAGATACTCTGCCCCTGAGCCACAGCCTCTCCCCTGGGTGGCTGTCTAAGGTCTCTTCTGCAGGAAGTCCAGGCCGAGGCAGAAAATGGCAAACCACCTCTGAATGCCTCTTGCCTTAGAAATCCCACAAGGGGGTCGCTATAAGTCAGTTGAGACTGGATGGCCCTTTCCAGCCCCGCCCTGCCAGTTTCACACTGGAGACCAGAACTGTGGCTCTCCTGCCTCTGCAGGGCTTGTGTAGGGCGAGCCAGGGCCAGGCAACTTTTGGGCCACAGGTCTTCATATTATAGCCAACAAGCTCTTCAAGAGAACAGGGATCTGGAGAGAGATGAGAGCGAGAACTTATTTTAATGAATGCTTTAGTCCAGGGGCCCACCTTCCCACGCCCGGTGTCCCATGAGAGTTCCCAGCACCTCAAAAGGGCCACATCTTAAATCAAAATGTAACCCAAATATTAACCTGCCAATTACGTCAACGGGAAACATTCAGAGGCCAATGAAGAGATGTTGACGTGAACCTAATCCATTTTGGAACAATATTTTACTGTGGAGTCTTTGTAGCTCCGTACGCTTACCTAGTCGGCCTGGTTGACGCTCCGGAGAAGCATTCCCCGGGCGTGCCCTGTCCCAGCTTAGAGGACACCAAAGTCAGAGACGTGGATGGCCACTCTGATAAGCCCCCCCTGCTCCTTCTGGCCTGTTGCTTACGAGGAAGGGGTGATAGGCAGTGTGTGCCACATCTGGGCCCCACGTGCCCTCCTGAGCATTGGCTTGTATTTCTGAGCCCACCAAGGTCTCTCAGTCCAGGGACGTGGGGGTCCCTGTGGACAGAGCAGTGGCCGGCTCCCAAGCCAGTGGCCCAACCCAACCTATGGAAGGAGAATGAATCCAGCAAGACGCTGAAAGCGGAAACACCTTTCTGACCAAGGAGCGCTAAGCAGTCTGGGGCTCACAGAAGATGGCGCAAACCATGCTCAATGGAGTTCAGCACTGGTGCGTGTGAAGGAGTGGATTTTCAGGCCCCTCCTGTCCGGTTCCTTGGCCCCAGCAGCCCCTCCCCACACACACTGCCCAATTTTTATTTGGAGGCCCCTCCTCTTCCTCTCACTCTCCAGAGCTGCCAAAACAAATGGAGGAAACCCTCACTGCCCCCCCCGTGTCTCTGAGGGCCCCTCCTGCTCAACGGGGTCCTCCATCTGGTCCTCTGTCCTTCTGGTGCGGCTCAGAGGCTGCCTCTCACGACTGCCCCCACCTGCCCCACTCCCAGAAGGCCACAAGGAGGCAATTTATGGCACCTCTGCGATGTATGGCACCTCTTGTACTTGGGGGAGGGGCAGCTTACCTGCAGCCCCCCCAAGTTCAGGCAGCAGGACCCAATAGGCCTGAGACATTTCTAGATGAGTCTGAAGACATTTCTATCCTGCCTCTCCCCCCAGTTCGAGGTCCCCCAGGCGACAAATATTAAAACACTAAAACATTTCACATGTTAAAACATTTCACACATTAAAAAGAATTTAAAATACAAACACCTCACAGATATTTCAAGCCATTAAATGATCCACATAAACACATAAAACACGCAAACAGGGAAGTGGGCTAATAAGGGCTAGCCAGGGAATCCAAACAAAGCAGGAAGGACCCAGAACCTGCTGCCAGAAGGCCCTGGTGGAGAGAGGCGGGCAATTCCCCCTGAACCAAGAAGGGCCCTTCGTGGGCTGCCAAGTGCCTGCCTCCAGAAGGCAGCCACACCTGAAGCAGGGCCTCCAAAGACGACTGAAGGGGACAGGTAGGCTCACCTGGGAGAGCCATTCCTTGTGATACATTGGCCCCAAACTACCCAAATTGGCACACCCGACGTCAGCCTCCAAAGATGCCTGGAGTGGGTGGAGCCGTCCATGTGGAAGTCGGAGGTCCTTCCGGCACCCTGACCCTGAGCCACGCAGAGCTTCAGAGACCAATATAGGTTGGTTGTTTACTTGAAGATGTCTGGGCTGCCTGTCCGGTGACCTGCTGGTCTCTGCCGCAACGGGGGAGGGGGTCACCCACAGCCAGATGTTGGGGTGTGTTCATGTTGTGGGCAGCTGCAGGGCAGTGGGGCCACCGGATCAGCCGTCCTGCCAGCTGGGTTTCACGCGGAGGGTCAGCCCTGCTTCCATCCTTTGACATATTTATCTCCAGGCCGGGAGGACTCCTCTGCTCTGAAGACTTAGTTCTGCCGTTATGTAAACAACCAATCATGTTATACTGTCTGCTCAATGCGTAAGGCTGCAGTGCCTTTTCTGATCTGTCTATGGATCCCTATGTGCTAATATCCTGCTATAAAGGTTCGATAAAGAATACCATGACCAATCCTGAGTTCTTCCGTTGAGCCTATGGACACAGGGCATGACAGACAGAGAGAGCGGAAGGGCGGCAGAGCAAGGAGAACGGAGAGACCGAGCAGGAAAAGAGGAAAGGGAGAGAAAGGGAGAGAAGGGGGGTAGATAGAAGGGTGGCAGAATGAAGGGAATGGAAAAACAAGGGGGGAAACAGAATGGGGGGAGGGGAGGAAAGGGTGACCCACAGGGAAGTTTCTGCTGCTGCCCCCACCACCGCAGAGTCTTCCCTAAAGCCAGAGCCCCTCCCCCCGGAGGCGACAGAGGGGGCCACCTGCGACAGGCTTTAGAGGCCACCCTGCCTGCCCCTCTGTGGTGCCGAGAAGCACTCGGGGAGGGAGGTGAGTTGTGGTGGGCGAGCAAGTGGAATGGCTGAGCAGTGGCAGGCAGGCAAGTGTGTGAGTGGGGCAGGCAAATGGTGCCAGCAGGTGAATGGTGGCAGTGGGCAGGTGGGCAAGGTGGTGGCAGGGGGCGAGCGGGCGAGCGAGGGAACAGGTCAGGCAACCAGCAGCGGCAGATGAGTGGCCAAATGCACCCCCACATGACCCAGGCAAGCGACGCCTGGCTCAACTGTCCCCTCCCCCAATGTTACTAGCACTATCTGTGTGATGTGGTCCAAATCGTTCCCAGACACCCCTCCTCATTTTGGGTCCCAGAAGTGAGAGCAGGGTGTACCTCCAACACAGAGGTGGGATCCAGCAGGTTCTCACCAGTTCCCGAGAGTGGGTTACTAATTATTTGTGTGTGCTGAGAGGGGGTTACTAATTGGGTCCGCTTTTCCATTAGAAATTCCATTAGGTCCAAAAATCATGAAGTCCTGTTGTTTCCTATGTGGCTGGTTAGCAAAGGTAGAAAACGGGATAATTCTCGCTGTTGGGCTGTTTTAAAAACATGTTTTAGAAATAGGGTAAAGTTCCTTGTTTAAGGAAAGTCTCCTTCTTTTGATTTCTAGAAACAAAATTAAGCATTTGAAAGTATTAAGTATTTGACAGGCAGCCAATTAGCGGAGAAGTTGTTGTTTCTGTTGGCAGCAGACAATAGGACTTGCTATAATGAGTTTAAATTATGGACAGAAAGATACCAGCTGGAAATTAGGAACTTTTTTTACAGTAAGAGTTTTTCACAGTAATAGAGAAATTATTAATGCCCCGCCCCCGGAATGCCCGGCCACGCCCCGGTCGTGCGCGGCCCAGCCCCATTGGCGCTACGCCACTGTTTGAATCCCACCACCATGGGAACCTGTTACTAACATTTTTGGATCCCACCACTGCCTCCAACCCCTGTGGAGGGGCCCAGGTATAGCTGGAGAGGCAGCTGTCAGCCTGGGGGCCCCACGTGCCACACGCTTGCCTTCAGCTCCCCCCCGGATCTTGCAGCTATTTTGTGAGGTTCCTAGGAAACCGAAGTGTGTGTGTTTTTCTCACAGCACAATTCTTTGTTGCTAGTGAGGGACGGATCACACGCTGCAGGGACACACTTAGCTTTGAGAGGCCGACCCTGAGAAGGTTTCTCTTTCTCCTGGGAGCTGCACGTGAGTCACTCGGCCTCTGCTGCTGGACGGCCGTCCTGCCAGCCTCCTCTGCGCTGCTGGTGGGGCTCGCCACTTCGCCTGCTGCCGCTGTCTGCTTTGCTGAGAACTGAAATCTCCAATGACCGGCTGACCGGTGGCTTGTCCTGTGGAGGCCCCTTTTGGACAGAGTTCACCTGTGGGGTCACGATGCAGAGGTTGGTTATTGACGGTCAAGGAAGGCTTTGCAGAGCTCTCTCTTCCCCTGGCTGGCTTCTGATACCTCTAGCCACGCTCCTGGCACGGCTGCCCCAGGACACTTCTGCCTGCAGCATTTGGGGAAAAGAGATCTTCCCCACCCCCCACCCCCGCTCTCAGAACCACGCGTGCCTTTTGCTGCAGCACCAGAAGAAGCCTGAAGAGTTGCCGCAGCGTCTCCTAACGTGAGAGAAATTTATTGTGTACATTTTCCATATTTTAAAATAATCGAGCATCACACCCACCCCTGCAAATCCAGAGGACTAAATTCTCCTCGTCAGTCACGTCTGCCAAGTAATCCCACCCCTGCCCTCCCTTCCCCAAACCACACTGATGTTGTTATCCTGCTTTGGAGAGATGGTTTTCTACTTTTGTAACACTATTTTCTGCATTGATTGACATATCAGGTCTCCAAGTTTCAGAATCCTGGTCCTATTGCATTGCTCGTAAGACATGCTGTTGGACTGCAATGTTTTTGGTTGTTGCAAGTTGGGACCCACAATATTTATAGGAGATCCTTTCCCCTCTCTTAACTTTAATCCCCACCCCTCCCGGTCAGTGCCAGCTAAATGAATGAAGGGATCCCTCCACAAGTATGAGAGTTCCCCCCCCTCCAATGTGGCAGCCACGGCCATGAGCTTGGTGTGGCTCCCAGCCTCTGCCACCATGCCCCCACCTCCCACCATCAGATGCCGGAGAGCCCAGCGTGGCACCAAGCCCCTGCTGCCAGGCCCACTGCAGCTTATGAAGGCCTTTCCACACTCACTGCCTCTCCAAGGAAGGAGACCCCACCACTCTCTGGGGCAGTGAAGTCCACTGTTGAACAGCCCTGACTGTCTGGAAGTTTTTCCTGATGTTTAGGGGGAATCTCTTTTCCTGCACCTTGAACCCGTGACTCCTGGTCCTAGTCTCCGGAGCAGCAGAAAACAAGCTTGCTCCCTCACCAACATGACATCACTTCAAGTATCTCAAAATGGCTATCATGTCACCTCTTAACCTTCTCTTCACCAAACTAACCATCCCCAGCTCCCTAAGTCTCTCCTCGTAGGGTGTGGATTCCAGACCTTTTACCATTTTGGTTGCCCTCCTCTGGACCTGTCTTCTGGACCCATAATTCTTTTACAGTTTTCAGATTTTTCTGCAAACCAGGGGAGTTTCCCATGTTTGGAGAAAAATCTCCTTTCTTTCAGTTTCTATTTAAATCCATGGATTTAGGTATGCACATATCTGCCTACACTTTAGAAACAGATATGTAGATTCTAGTGCTACTGGATTGCATTGTTTTACACCGTGCTATCTACCTGAAGTCACAGTGAGAAAGGTGGGCCACTATAGGTACAGTAAGCAAAGGCATAAAAAAGAGACTTGCACTTAGCAGTTGGCAGAAAAACTTGAATTTTGTTCCAGAGGTCCAAATAATGACAATCCCAACATGACTGCACTGCGAGCAATCCGTGGCCGGAGCTGCCAAACAGACCTCCTTTGCTCTGATGCGGAGGGTCCCTCTCCAGTTTCTCCAACACTCTCCTGTTGAGAACTTGATGCCAGTTGTTGTTGTTGGTGGTGGTGGTGGTTGGAACCAGTGGAGTTTGTACCATGGGTGTCCATTCAGTGTGGGTCTGTGGAACAGGAAGAAGAAGAAGAAGAGTTTGGATTTATATCCCCCCTTTCTCTCCTGCAGGAGACTCAAAGGGGCTGACAATCTCCTTGCCCTTCCCCCCTCACAACAAACACCCTGTGAGGTGGGTGGGCCTAAGAGAGCTCCGAGAAGCTGTGACTAGCCCAAGGTCACCCAGCTGGCGTGTGTGGGAGTGCACAGGCTAATCTGAATTCCCCAGAGAAGCCTCCACAGCTCAGGCAGCAGAGCGGGGAATCAAACCCGGTTCCTCCAGATTAGATACACGAGCTCTTAACCTCCTACGCCACTGCCACAAAAGCAGGCTGCAAAGACCTGCGGAGAAACCACTTCTCACCAGTGGGAGCTGGTACTCAAGAAGTGCCTGAAACTGTATTCTGATGTTCTGGGGGTAAAATAGCAGCTGTCAAAGGTTACCATTCCCCTTTGAGCATTCTTCTGCATGTATCTTGCAGTAGCACAGGTAGAGACAAAGGCCTAAATGTACCCTCCCCATTGAGAGTCATGCATCGCCCAGCTAGCCCATTCTGACTGGGTCCTGTCCTGAAACCTCTTGGCCACGGAGGCACCCAGGAGCTTGCAGACAGACAGGGCCCGCCTTGAGCTGAAGCGGCGCTCTGGACCCGCCCTCAGCCAGTTCTGGCCCGGTCTGGCTGAAGGGAAGGTCCTCACTCAAGCCTCTCGCATGAACACAGACAGACCCTCAGTCCATCAGAGTCCAGACTGGCAGCAGCTCTCCAGAGTCCCGGCAGAGGGAGGGTCTTTTACGCCCTCTCAACTGGAGACGCCTGCAGCTGAGCCCGGAGTCTCCTGCATGCCCAGCAGGGGGTCTGTCTGAGCCGCCACCGCCCCTCTTCACAAACTGGGAATTGAGGGCAGTGGTGGGATCCAAAAATTTTAGTAACAGGTTCCCATGGTGGTGGGATTCAAACTGTGGCGTAGGGCCAATGGGGCTGGGCGGGGCACAACGGGGGCGTGGCCGGGCATTCCGGGGGCGGGGCTGTGGCAAGGACGCAACCGTTGCGCCAGTCCTTGGGCGGGAAACGAATGCACGCAGGCGCAGGCTGCCACGCACGCCAGTGCACCTCCTGCTAGACTGCTTCAAGTTCTGCGCGCTACTGCGGAGAGGAGGGACGTAACTAAGGCAAAAACCACCCATTAGTAACCCCCTCTCGGCACACACAAATAATGAGTAACCTACTCTCGGGAACCTGTGAGAACCTGCTGGATCCCACCTCTGATTCAGGGGACCGAAGCTGGGATCTTCTCACTACCACTGAGCCACGCCTCCCTCCTCAATGCTGGAGCGTCCCGGGACCAGAGGTGGGGCAGAGTGGCACAGCAGCCCACCCACCAACGCCCCCATCCAGTTTTCCCCTGCTCAGTCGCCCCAAACAGCCCCCACCTCCATGCTGAGGTTGAAGCCATGTTTGCAAGTGCAAACTTGGAGAGGGGAGGGATGGAAGGAAAGATGAGGAGGGCTCAGTTCCACCGCCCTCCCAAGTCTTCAAGCCCACAGGAAGCTGCCTTATGCCGCATCAGTCCGTCAAGGGACAAGAGCCCTGCTTGCCCCACTTTCCTTACGCCCCCCTGTCCCCCCCTTCCCCCTCCCACTCAAAGCACCAGTAACCAGAGGTGGAGTGAGGGGAAACTCCGCCCGGGGCACCACCTGCCCCTGCCCTGCCCCAGAACGCCCCTTCCGTGGCCTGGCCACGCCTCCGCCATGGCTCTGCCCGGGGCGTCGCTCCCCCACCCCGCCCTGTCAGCGCTACGCCTCTGCCAGTAGCCTGCTTGGGTTGCCAGGGAGAGCCAGCTGGGCTGGAGAGCGCTGGTCTCCCTTTTTATTGGTTTGCTCTTAAGCATGTCCAGCCCAGCCTCTCCCCCGGGGCCCAGCCAGGAGCTCCAATTCTGCTCAGACTCATCCTCAGCTGGATCTGCTTCGTGGGCTGCTGTGGGAGAGCCCCCTCCCCACCAAGGTCACCCGGGGCTCCCTGCAGAAGAGCCAGGGGCACACACGAGGCCTTTGCTGGGCCTTTTCGGGCTCAGCACATGTTCATCAGGGGCTGGAAGCAACCCTCACGCCAGCAGCCCTCACGGCTGCTCTGAACCCGGCTCCGCTGGTGGCTCATTGCCGATCCGGGGCTGGCCTTTCTGGCATCCTGCGTCCCCTCAGGGCAATCCCAAGGTGGCTTCAGTTCCCTGCTGCAGCCCACGGGCACCCTTGAATGGCACCCGCCTCGAGCCAGGAGCGGAGGCTGCAGCTGCAGGGGGCTGTGGAGGGAGACTTGGGAGTCCCTGCAGAGCCAGCCACAGTCCCAGCTTCAGGCACTGGATGAGCGGAAGGGGAGGCAGGAGCCCCCGTGGTGGCCCTTCTGAGCTCCCTGGGGCTGGGGCCTCATCATGTGCCGGGGCCACACTGTCCCTGACCTTGCCAGAGTGGCTACAGGGCCAGGCCCTTTGGCGGCCTCCCCCACTCTTTGCCCTTTCCCTCCACAGGGGTTTGGCCGTGGCTACGGAGCCAGCCACAAGGCATTCCCTCTCCCCAGGTAGGAATCCCAAGACCTGGCTGCCTCCTCCAGGACTGCCCAGCCCTGAAGGTCTTGCCTTTGGCCGGTCCCACGGCAGCACTCCTGCTGCGCTCTCTTCACCTGAGTGGTCCACAAACCCCAGGCAGAGAGAGCTGCTCATCCTTCCTGATATAAACTTGCCTCCTTTCTTTCCAGAAAAGAGAGAGACGCAAAAAAAGGGCAGCCAACGCCGCAAATAAATCATAACTTCTTGACGTTAATCTGCGCCCTGAATAGGAAGACCAGTGGGAAGACTTTCCGTGGGAAGCCAGCTTCTACCTGAGTGGGATTCCGTGAGAGGGCCACTGAGTCTTGTTTCTGCTGATGTCCCTCTTGGTCCCCTGTAGTGCTGGCTCTCTGCTGCGGGTCTCGTTCCTCTGCTGCTAGAAAGGGGTTTGGCACAGTGGTGGGATCCAAAAATTTTAGTAACGGGTTCCCATGGTGGTGGGATTCAGAATGTGGCTTGGCACCAATGGGGCTGGGTGGGGCACGACGGGGGCGTGGCTGGGCATCCCGGAAGCAGGGCATTCCTGGGCGGGGCTGTGGCAAGGATGCAGCCGCTGCGCCAGTCCTTGGGTGGGAAACGAATGCATGCAGGCGCAGGCTGCCACGCACGCCGGTGCACCTCCTGCTAGACTGCTCCAAGTCCTGCGCGCCACTGCTGAGAGGAGGAGCATAACTAAGGCAAAAATCGCGTGGCAAAATCACCCATTAGTAACCCCCTCTCGGCACACACCAAGAATTAGTAACCTACTCTCGGGAAACTGTGAGAACCTGCTGGATCCCACCCCTGGTTTGGCACCTTGAAAGACTGTGGTCTTGAGGGGGTGGAAGTGCTGGCTGAACGTGCTCCTTCAGTGGCCTCTCAGAGTACCCACCTGTCTGTCTGTGTGTGTGTGGGGGGGGGGGGCGGTACTTTAAACAGTCACGTGGAGATTAAAACCTTGGGTTGAATGAAAGCTGCCCATTAGCCACTCCATCCCAGCGCTGCTTGGCAACGGAATCCTCCTTTAAAACACTGCAGGGCTCAGCCCTCAAAGGGAGATATCGGCGACGGTTTGTTTGCTCCAGGATCTCAGTGAAGCCCTGAATTCCCAGACAACAAACAGTCAATGCATAAATGAGAACTTTCATTTAAAAATAACCTGATAACTTTAGATAATTTCTATCCCATCTCTCTTTGTGGTTCACAAGACTCCTCGCAGTCGAACAGACACACAGAACTGTGGCACAGTCCACAGAAACCAACCCCGGCCGTGCAAGCAGACGTGCCACCCTTCTCCTGCTCGTGTTGCCTTCAAGAAGAGAGGGACAGACAGCGTGGTGCAATGGTTCCGAACAGCGAACTCTGCTCTGGAGAATCGGATTCCCCACCCCTCCACGTTAGTTCTCCCTCACTGGCAGTCTTCAAGCAAACACTGGTCAGGGAGGCTCCAGTCTGCTCCCCAAATGGAGCAGGGGTTGGACTAGATGGCCTGTACGGCCCCTTCCCCCTCTGTGGTTCTGTATGGGAGAAAACAGCCCTTGGGACACCCGGTTCCCAAACCGTTCTGCCTTCCCATCTGCTTCGCAGAAGATTTGTGGCACCTCTGCCACTCGGCGCCTCATCCAGCAGCCCCGTCAGCAGCCAGATGCTGCTTATGTTTCATGAGCTCAGGACTGAGTTATGCCAAAGGCAGTGCTGAATAAGGGAGTTGCTTCTTGCTAATTCTGTCCCCGTTCCGAGCTCTGCTCCAGCTCTTCCTTCGATGTAAGCAACGAGTTCCGAGTAACGTATGGAAGGCCTGGCTTGCTCGAAAATGGCCATTCGTTGTTCCAGCCTGTTGGCAGTTTTGGAGAGCCGGGCTGAGCGGGCCAGACGGCAGAGCAGGGCGTGAGCTGCGGCTGCGGGGACAGCGCTGGGGTCTCGCCTTGTCACTAGCAGTGAATGAGGAAGTGGTCCAAGAAGGCCCTGGCCCCAGGCTGCGGAGCTGCAGAGGTGTAGGAGGTTAAGAGCTCGTGTATCTAATCTGGAGGAACCGGGTTTGATTCCCAGCTCTGCCGCCCGAGCTGTGGAGGCTTCTCTGGGGAATTCAGATTAGCCTGTGCACTCCCACACACGCCAGCTGGGTGACCTTAGGCTAGTCACAGCTTCTCGGAGCTCTCTCAGCCCCACCTACTTCACAGGGTGTTTGTTGCGAGGGGGGAAGGGCAAGGAGATTGTCAGCCCCTTTGAGTCTCCTGCAGGAGAGAACGGGGGGGGGGGGGGTTTAGAAATCCAAACTCTTCTTCTTCTCTGCCTCAAGGTGGCGCTTGTTAGCTGGAGGCAGTTCAGACCAGTCCTCCCCCAGTGTGGAGGTCCCTGAGAAACTGTGCAGCACCCAACACACTCCACTTCATTAGGGCTCCATTAAAACTCTTGGGGGGTGGGGGCAGCTCCTGGCGGCAGCTGTGGCTGGTCAGGAACGGAGCCACTTGCCGAGCAGCTGTCCAGTGGTGGCCCCGTGGCCCCGTGGAGCGGGAGGCTGCCAGAGAAAGGGGTGGTGAGTGGAGCGGCTGCACTCATCAGTCTGCCCTGTGGCCCCTCAGGACGCCGGCCTCCTTCCCTCTGTGGCTTCCTGCTGCTTGGGTGGGAGGGTGGGTGGGTGGGAGGGAGGCTGTTTTCCCTTCTTCCCTTTCGAAGAACTCCTCCATCAGCCCACCCCCGTCAAGAATCTTCACTGCCATTTGCATGTCTGACGTGTGATGCCTTCTTTCTTCTTGTTGTTGTTTCTCCTCTCTCCCTCACACCTGCTGGATCCGTTCAGAGCTGCTGCTGCTGCTGCTGCTGCCAACTCCGGGGATTAGGAGTGAATAATTCACGCAGGACTCTCAGTTTGAAGTTTTGCAGCCAGAGTTGGACGTGCGGCATCTCCCTAGCCCTCCCTCCCCCCTCCCCGCCGCCACCACCACTCAGAGCCAGCGCTGAGCTGCCAGGTGGAAATCCCTCCCTCCCCGCCCCCCCCAGTGGGCCTCAGTCTGCTCTTTCACCAGAGGCAGGGGCCTCGTCTGGCCAGGAGGACTCCAGCCTGCTGAGGCCCTCCAAGAGAATGGACCCCCCCATTGGCTCGACATGTGGAAGCCTCAGGTGAGGGCAGCTCATGAGACTCCCCCCCCCAAACACTGCCTCCCCACCCACTTGGGAAGGCGGAGCCACAGTCAAAGGCAGGATGGTTGAAGCTGGTCCACAGCTGGGTGGTTGATGCCTTCTTGAAAAGCAGAGAAGCGGGGGGGGGGGGAGGCCTCTTCCAGGTTGGGGAGAGGCTGGATGGGTGCCCTGATTGGGGGCAGGGGTGGGGGCGGGGAAAGCTCCCCTGCAGAGATGGCCGAGATGGGCCCTGCTTTGCCATTTATACTTCTTGGTCCTTATTTTCCAGTCCAACCTCAAACATGAATGTTATTCAAACACTGCGGTGTTGTGGGGTTTCTGGGTTGCATGGCCGTGTTCTGGCAGCATTTTTTCCTGATGTTTTGCCTGCATCTGTGGCTGGCATCTTTGGAGGATCTGATAGTAGTAAAGCCAGTGGAGTATATATACCCGTGGAATGTCCAGGGTGGGAGAAAGAACCGTTTGCATTGGTTAGCAGAGGTAAAGGGTGCAATTAGCAAGCGTGATTTGCATGTGTTGAGTGGAATCCGCCCATCTTAGCAGATGTAAGTAACACTGAAGTTGCACCATCAGTTAGTGAGGGCATCTGCCTGGTAGTTGCCTGGCATTTGAATCCCTTTGACTGCTTCCTACATAAGAACATAAGAACAAGCCAGCTGGATCAGACCAAAGTCCATCTAGTCCAGCTCTCTGCTACTCACAGTGGCCCACCAGGTGCCTTTGGGAGCTCACAGGCAGGATGAGAAAGCAGTGGCCTTCTGCGGCTGTTGCTCCCAAGCACCTGGACTGTTAAGGCATTTGCAATCTCAGATCAAAGAGATGTCTTCCTGCCCGGAGACATCCGGTGTCTGGGTGGGGTTCGCTAACCATGGTCTTGATTCTAGTGCTTTTAAGTCCTGGTATTGAATCAGCTTTCGTGAGGCACCACCTCCAGCTTGCACAAAACAGCAGAAGCCCCCAGAGGGAGAAACAGGGAAGCAGGACAGGGGAGCGGCTCCCCTCCTGCCTCCGTCGACCATCCCAAGCACCGAGCGGCTCCTCATTCTTAAAGAGGCGGCTGGTCAGCGGTGGTTGAGAGGACGTCCAGTGGTTGACGTGAATGGATGCAAAAGGAACGCCCAAAGCTGCTCAAGGCAGACAATAGGAACGTGGGACGTGAGAAGCATGAATCGAGGCAAGCTGAAAATCACAACATGAGACAAGGAACGTTTAATCATTTCACTCCTGGGCGGAGGGGAACGAAAGTGGACGGGACTGGGGCATTTTCAGCCAGAAAACTACAAAGTGTTTTACTTAAGGAATGGCCAACAGAAGCAACAGAGGTGCTCCAGTAGCGAGGCAAGATGCAGGACAGGCAGGCAGGGGCGATTGTGCAAGGCCTGACCAAATAATGTCAATTAGACGTCAGGGAAGGCACAACCATCATTCACGTTTACAGATGCTGATGGGGAAGAAATTGAAAACTTTTATGCAAGTGTCCAGGAGGAAATAGCACATCTTAATAAGGTGAGCTGATAATTATAGCTGACTAGAACACAAAAACAGAAAACAAAGCAGAATCAAACACTGGGGTGTTGCGGGGTTTCTGGGCTGTCTGGCCGCGTTCCAGTAGCATTTTCTCCTGACGTTTCGCCTGCCTCTGTGGCTGGCATCTTCAGAGGATCTTCAGAGGATGCTAGCTACAGATGCAGGCAAAATGTCAGGTGAAAATGCTACTGGAACATGGCCATACAGCCCGGAAATCCCATGACACCCTAGTAATTCCGCCCGTGAAAGCCTTTGACAGTACATAGAATCAAATACTGTTGGAAGATTTAGGCTAGGAGCCCAAAATGAAGCAAGAGAGCGACGCATTCTGTGAAAACAATCGTTGGTTCATTCAGGCAACCAGTCTGTCATGTTTCCCAAGCACACAGCCACAGCCCAAGTTCAGTGGCCAAGGTCCAGTTCCAGGCAGGGGTCAAGCATGAAATTTTTCAAAAACTCACAGTGGTCAGTTCAAGTGTAGTAAACAGATGCGTTGCTTCCACCCTACCCAGCTGCTAATAAACATGTTGCTACTGGGCCACCTGCAATGCCGACCACTGGCTGGCTGCTTCAGCCCTGCTCCGTGCTTCCACACCGGTCTGGTGCTGGCCTGCCCGGTGCCCATTTTGCCCCCAGTCCTGCAGAAGCCTGCAAGTTCTCCTCCCACACTGTTCCCGGGGCTCTGTAGACAAGGGAAGTGAGCAGACTGGCACCTCACTTCCTGCAGACAGCTCAGAGCTAGGAGGCTGAGGGATCACTGGGCTGGTTCTTCTGGGCGTGGGTTTCCAGTGGCGGCGAACCTTTGGCACTCCAGATGTTATGGACTACAATGCCCATCAGCCCCTGCCAGCATGGCCAATGGCAGGGGCTGATGGGCATTGTAGTTCATAACATCTGGAGTGCCAAAGGTTCACCACCATGGGTCTCTAGCCCCACTGGGGCTGCTTATTCCCATAACATTCCTCCTGCTGACTGTGGCTAAGAGACAGGACTGCTGGCTGACTCTTCACTGGGTGTTTGGTAGCTATTGGGCCCATGACATAATTGTATACATTGACATCACTGGATGGCCAATACAGAAATTAAATAGATTCCACTAGCGGGGCCCGGCCACGCGTTGCTGTGGCTTATTGTGGTGAAATGGGAAAGGAACAGTAGCAGCAAATCAATTGCAGAGGCCAGCCGTACGTGCTCATGCAAATACTGTGCGATGTCATTGATGCGTGTGCCCCCATTCCTTGGGGGGGGGGGAATGGAAAGGCACCTCTCCCACACATCTAGGCTGGCTGGTCATGATCCTTTACCTGGGAGTAAGTTTGGTTGGTGGCAATGGGTTGTCGCCTTCTGAGGAATACCCTCTGAGGGGCGCGTTCTACCTATGCAGCCATGCAAAGAAGTATCACGAAAGCAAGCTACCCTGGAGGAGAGTTTCACTGCTTGTTTCATTAAAACCTGGGTTCTTTTCTCCAATAACTCCAACCAGCTGAGGTCTCAACGATTTCTTATTGAAAAACCAGAAATAAAAGAAATAAAACTTCTTAAGATGCAGTTAAAGGGATTGCTTAGGTGGTCATATTATCCCTTTGGTCTCTTTGTCCCTCTATCTCCGTGGAACCCATGGCCTGCAGAGATCCTTCTCTGACCACGCAATCTCAAGATGGAATTTACCAAAACCTTTGTTTATCCTTTCCCAGGAAAACGTCTGTTCAGGCCACGAGAGGTAACTTAGGGCT
Source organism: Sphaerodactylus townsendi (assembly GCF_021028975.2). Taxonomy (NCBI): domain Eukaryota; kingdom Metazoa; phylum Chordata; class Lepidosauria; order Squamata; family Sphaerodactylidae; genus Sphaerodactylus; species Sphaerodactylus townsendi. The sequence goes on along the minus strand of NC_059429.1, from coordinate 139,115,667 downwards.
TTGAAGTTTCCCATCCTAGCACCTCTGCATAATTTCCTGTCCTCCCTCCAGGAGATCAAAAGGCAAAAGATGCTTTCTTGCCACAGTCATGTTATTGATTTTGCTAGTTTTATTAAAAGTACTATTCCCATCACACGCTCCCCTTTTGGAGAGGTAAAAATCTGGCGTAGTCTAATGGCTACATCTATTTCATCTTATCCATATAGAAAAAGATGCGTACATGTGTTACATTCCACATCAGTCATCTCTAACTAATACAGGAGAATCTGCTAACTACTGAATTCGCTTTCATGCATAACACATAGTCCCTTTATGATAGCATAACAATACAAAATGAAGAAAATCATGTTCAATACAAAACACAATTTCAGACTAATACATACTTTTCAGACTAATAAAGCAATGCAATATCCTTTGAGCATTGAACTACAAGGGCCTCATGCTCACTTCTCTTAAATCCATATAGTCTTGGATACGGCTTCTTCCTCTGGAGAGAAAACACAATAGTTATCCTCCTCCCTTTGGAATTCTCTTCACCAATTCCACTGGTTACTGCATGATGCTAACATCATTGTGTATGAGACATCACTTCAATAGGCAAATTCCCGCCCATATCAATGTAGTGTGGAAATCAGAAGTCAGTGTAACCTTGGCTTGCTGCAAGAACATACCTTTTCCTTCAGCCCAGCATTTCTTAGCCACTTGGAGCCTGCTGCTCTGGTCAATGATACCTTTAGCACTTCTTGCATATCAAAGAGCGCCAAAACAATTTCATCCCTCAAAGTTTTCGTGACATTCAAAAAGGATTTCCTCATCCATCCCCCCTTCAACTTCGAAGAGGAATGCTGCTGCTCTTAGCAGTTACAGGATCTGCCACGTCAATATAGACTGCTTTTACGCACTGATCGTGTAATTACAGTTGTATCACCTTTTGTAATGGAAAATCCACAACTTCTCACACAACTTTTCATCTCTCCACCCCCCCTTCCTAAATCAACATTTTCTTGGGGCCTAGTGGAAAACACTCATTTGTGCATTTCTACCTTTCTCATGGGTCGTTCAAAACATGAATTTTCCCATTGGGAAACTGATTAAAAACTTACATGTAATTCAACAACATCATCACTAATCTTTACACCAGTTTCAAAAGATGAAATGTTCATCTGTCCACTTCTCATGCTGTCATCCGAAAGTTCCTGTTCCTGGGGGACGATCTCCTTCCCCACCAACCTTCTGGTGCTGGATGACCGCTTATATGGAGCTCGTTCCGGGTGACTTCCAAGCCGTTTCTCCAAAGATGTGTCTTCTGTTTCCTCTGGCGATTTTGCTCTCTCCCCCCTTTCTGAAAGCGATGCTGGTAGTTTCCTGAAGAGGATTTCATGCCAGGCTTCTCTCCGCTTGCATCTGAACTGGAACAAAGTCTCCCCACCTGGAGGCTTTTTGTTCCCTCTGCTTGAGACTTTGTTGATCTCTCCAGCTTCGAATTTTGGAAGTTGTTTTCTCTCAAGGTGCTGTCAAAGATTCCACGCAATAGCCTGCTGTAGATGCAGCATAAAAGCTTCTTAGGAGCTCCTGCCATCCGCTTTGAGAAAAGCCCTCTGGGCGCTGGGCCAAGACCTGAGCTCCTGGCTCCCTTTGACTTCTCCCCTGCCGGATCCTGGCACATCTTCTCCCAAAGCACTCATGCCATCAGCATCAGACTCTCTGGTTACCATCTTCAACCTGCACGCAGCCTTCCTCCTGTCCCAAAAAAATTCTCCACACTGGAATCACGATTTGAAGCAAGCCTCAAGCTGCAAATCCACGAAGGTGTTTAATTTGGAGTATCAGAGATCAGCCAAATGTAAAGCCACTCATTATCACGAAAGCAAAGCCTGGGAGAGCCACGCTTGTTTCATTAAAACCTGGGTCTCTTTTCTCCAATAACTCCAACCAGCTGGAGGTTCTCAACGATTTTTATTGAAAACAGAAATAAAAGAAATAAAACTTCTAGATGCAGTTAAGGGATTGCTTTAGGGTGGTCATAAGTATCCCTTTTTGGTTCTTTTTTTGTCCCTATTCCGGGAACCTCTCTATGGCCCAGGAGAGATCCTTCTCTGACCACGTCCTCAAGATGGAATTTTACCAAACCTTTGTTTTCCCTTTTCCAGTGAAAACTCTGTCTTCAGGGCCAATGAGGTAACTTAGGGCTTTGAAGTTTCATCCTAGCACCTCTGCATAGTTTCCTGTCCTCCCTCCAGGAGATCAAAAGGCAAAGATGCTTTTCACAGTCATGTGTGATTTTGCTAGTTTTACAGTACTATTCCATCACACAAAGTATGTCACGGTTGCTTTACCGAGTTTACTCCTGAGTAATGCGTGCCTGATTTTCTTAACTGTAACCGCAGTATTCAGGGAATCTAGGGTGTCTGACCCCTCCCTCTCATCCCTTGCATGTCGCCCCTCACTCTCTTCCCTCCCTCACTTTGCTTCCCTTGCATGCCACCCCTTCTCCTCCCTCCCCTTTCCCTCCGCTAGGGTGGGTCATATCAAGATGCTGGGCCCCCTGCCTCCCCTCCCTTGCATGCCACCCCTCACTGTCTCACCTCCCTCCCTTCTCTTCCCTTGCATGCCACCCCTCCCTCCCTCCCTCCCTCCCTCCCCTCTCCCTCATGCATATGTGCGTGTATGTGTTTCACTTCCACTCGAGTTACTGCCTATATGCTGTTTCCACTGCTCATATTTGGCCATTTGAGTGAACATTCTAAGCAGCACGAATATTCTAAGGGTGACAGTTACACACGGGCAGCTGCATGTCCTTCACCATGGAGTGCCAGGAAAAAGGCATTTTACCTGGGCCAGGTGTGAAATTTCAGGTTTGTGAATGTCTAAAAACACTCTCACCTGGCTGACTATAGTGGCTGGGAATTTTCAGAGGAATTGGCCCAGCAGTTACTGAGTTATACCATCACTAACAAATACACGGTGTGCTTTTTATATACATAGATAATTGGAAGCAGAAGATGGAGACACCCCCCCCCCCCGGGGCGCACTGTTGAAATGGGAGGTCAGAGGCCAGCTGCTTTGGGCTGGGAAGCCTGGACACGAAGCTGCCAGGTGGACTGGCCATATCACTCACAGGAAATTTCACAGGAGGTCCAGACTCTCAGGGGCCACTGGGAGCCCCAGCAACTTCGCCTGAGCTGCAGGATGAGCCCTGTGGCCCCTGCAGGCCGGGGGGGGGGGGCAGTCAGCTCAACCCTGGGCTGGAGCAGAGCCAATAATGGCTGCAGATGTGCCCACCCCCACTGCCCTTCCTTCCACAGCTGGGGGGAGGGGGGCTTGATGGAGGTTCATGAAGATATGAATGAAGAAAGTGGACAATGGAGGGCATCTCCTCCTCTTATGACACTCTAGTGGGGGGGGGGCACCCAATGAAGTTGAGGGGCCACAAGTCCGTCCAAGACAGGCAAGAGGTGAAGTTTAAGGAAGGGCGCTTACCTGGAAGAGTGTGCAATCCTTGACCAAGCTAGTGGAGGTGCAGTAATCGAGCGTCCTTCTCCTGTCGCTGGACTCCCCTGGGACGTCACTCGTGTGTGCTGCTGGCTTAGAGAGGCTGTCTCTCTGCGGGGGTCTCCTGCTGCCCCTCCAATTCCCCTGCTCAACTCAGCCCAACCTCAGCCCAGACTTCCTCTGTTGGCCGGCCATGAGCTGCTGTCTGGTTTCTCAGGGCCTTGACCTCTGGTGGACTCTGCTTCCAGCTGTGTTCTGAGACTCCTCCCCCAAGCCTCAGGCAACACCAACCTCAGTCAGGTGGTTTACCTCACTGGGCAGAAGCTCCTCCCACAAGGACCAGGTGCTACAAGGAAGCCAGGTTCGAAAACCTGGAGGAGCCCCAAGCAGCAGCACTAGTGCCGCTCAGCCACCAAGCAAACGGCTCTTTGCTACTTGCACCAGCTCCAAGCTTCACTCTGCCTTTGCGCACTCCAGGAACGGCTCTGCACGAGTTCCTGCTCTCCAGAACTCTTCTTCAGGTGGGAGATTTTAAAGAGGCTGCCACCTCAGGCCTCTGGGACGGATCAGGTGGGGCCGTGTGGGCATCTTGCCAGGGTGTGCTTTGATCTCCTTGCAAAGGGAAAGGGGGAGGGGGCACCCCCCAACAACCAAGATAAAAGCCGGCCCGTGAACAGCCTCTGCTTCCGGATTCTGCTGGGGACCAGCGTGGCTCCCTCCCTCCCTCCCTGCAGGCTCGTTCTTCCCTCCCAGGCCCTGGCTCTGGCCAGGAGTCCTTCACAGACAGCAACCTCAAAAGAATGTGATGCCCACAGGCCCTCTTTCCTCCCCACCAAACAGCACACTGGGGCCCAATTTGCAAGGGGAAAGCTGGCTTGAAGGAGAACGGATTCCTCTCCCCTCTGCAGAGCTGCTATTTACACCTTTTGAGTCCCACAAGAGGGCCACTCACGGTTCTCTGGCGATGAGGCGCTCCCATTCCCTGCGTGTCTTTGTTTCCGTACTGAAAGGCTGGCCCCCCTCTGTGGCCAGAACCTGCCTGGACAGGCACTCGCCGTTGTTGCAAGGACCCCCTCGCAGCTGTCTTGAGAAACAGAATCAGGCTGGCCCGAGGCCACGGCTCAGTGACAGACTGACACACACACCCTGCTTGCACTGTGGAAGGTCACCTGTCCAATCCCTGGAGTATCACCTGTTCATAAGGACCAGGGAGCAGGGAGGGGGGAGGGCCCTTCTTCACCTGAGACCCCACCAGAGAAAGCTGCTGCCAGGCTGACGAGGCGATGCTGACCTCCTCTGGGGACGGATGGGGCTTGGTGTGGCACGAGGAGGAGGCGTCCCTCTCGCGCGAAGCAGACGCCTCGTTGGCCAGTGGCCAGAAGCATCCCCCAGGCTTCCCGCAACCCTCTTGTGGAGCTCAAGGCCCCCGTGGCTGGTGACGTCCGGTCCTTCCGGAGAAGGATCTTCTGGCAGCAACGCCCTTGGCGGAGGGGAGGGGGGATGCCACGGTGTGTCGCTGAGCCACAGACTGGGGAGGGGGCTGTTTGAGGCACGGCCAGGTAGCCCTTCTCATGAGTAGCCAGGACATCCAGGAGCCCTCCAAACCAGCTTCCTGGGGAGACGCTCTGCCTGGCTGGCTCACCCCCCCCCTTCCCAAAGCAGCAGCAGCAGAAGCAGCAGAAGCAGCAGCAGGCAGATTTGACATAAAGTTCAATTAAATATTTGCTTTATAATTGCACAACAAATTATTCATAAAGGCACTGGAATCTAATCACATGGCTGCTCTACCGAGCCTGCAAATGGCACGGCACTCCGGGAGAACGAAGAGTCGGGAGGACGTTCAGCGGGCAGAGAGGCTGGCCCTGGCCTGCGGGCACAAAGGCCGGGACCCCCTGGCTTGCCTGGGGTGGGGGGCGGTGGCATCGGAGTCATGGAGCGGCTGGCTACATTCTGCCCCCCCCCCTCGACACATGGCTTGCCAGTTGAAGGCCCAGCATTGCTTCTCCAAGGGCTCTCTGGAAGAGGGGGTCAACGTGGGTGGTCTGGGAGTGTGGAAGCTGAGGTGCACAGGAGCTGACAGCGTTCTCCTTGCACCTTGATCTGGACCAGAAAGGGCTCCTGGGACCCACCCTCCGGGGACACTGCATGTAGCCCTCACGACTCAGAGCAAAGAAACAGATATGGAAAATGGTGCGGGGGGGGGGGGTAGGTTCAAGCCCTCCCTGCGTGTGGGGGTCACTCCCAATCTGAATCGGCCCCACCCTCATGCCTTACATGATAAGAGCCAGCGTAAAGAAACAGAACAACAACAAAAAAAGGAAGAACAAGAGATGCTCCACATGATCCCAGGAATCAAAGGGAAAATCTGAGGCATGGCCAGGTGTGCTGAAAGATCAACATGGACATATATTAACTGAACAGGACAAAATAAAGAAAAGGTGGGAACAATACACTGAAGAGATAAAAGGATGACTGATTCCTTCCAAGAAGAATCTTTTGAAGAAGAACCGACAATGTTAGAAAGTGAAGTGAAAGCAACACTCAGAACAACTGGGAGAAACAAATCTTCAGGAGTAGATGGGATATTAATAGAGATTCTCCAAGACACAGAAACAGAGCCTTTCACAATCTTAACAAGAATATACCAACGTGTACAGAAAAGAAAATGATGCCCCATAGACTGGAAATGGTCAATTTCAATTCAAAAAAAAGGAGACGTCAAAGATTGCAGCAGCTATCTGTTGCAATAGTTTCTCATGCAAGTAAAGTGATACTCAAAATTTTACAATAAAGGCTCTTACAATATATGGAATGATAAATCCTTGCTGTTCAACTGGATTCAGAAAAGGAGAGGCACTAGAGCCATGGTGGCGAACCTTTGGCACTCCAGATGTTATGGACTACAATTCCCATTCCCAATTGGCCATGCTGGCAGGGGCTGATAGGAATTGTAGTCCATAACATCTGGAGTGCCAAAGGTTCGCCACCACTGCACTAGAGCTATGTTGCAATTTTGCATTGGTTACTAGCACATACCAGAGAATTTCAGAAGAAAATAGTTTGTCTTTCATAGATTACAGCAAAGCTTTTGACTCTGGGATCATGAACAACTTTGGCTGGTTTTAAAGGAAATGGGTGTTCCACAGGATCTGATTGTTTTGATGCGGACTCCATACTCTGGACAAGAGGCTCCTGTCCGGACAGAATACGGAGAAACAGAATGGTTTCCAATTGGCCAGGGCGTCAGAGAAGGATTTCTTTATTTTTTTCAGTCTGCATAAGGCAGAGGTTCCCAATATTTTTCACTCCCATGCCCCTTAGCAACCCATTTCCCTAAAAGTGTAGCTCCACATTAGCAACCCCATTATATAATTTTTCTGTACCCCGAAATGCTCTGGTGCGTACGCATACCCCCAGGTTGGGAACCACCGGTATAAGGAAAGTTGGATTGGTTTTAGATGAAGGTGGAGTGGAAACAGATTCCCAGATGGCTTTCACGTGTAATGCTGTCAAGCCAGGTGTCGGCCGCCTCATACCTGTGCATTTCATTTTTTTCATGAGATGGACGGATGCTATAAAGGAAGCCAGGGCTCTCGGTTTGCAAGATCTAAGCAAGGCTGTTAATAACAGGATATTTTAGAGGACATTAATTCACAGAGTCTCCATGTGTTGTAAGTGTCTTGATGGCCCTTAACACACCTGTGCCTCGGAATGGAGTTCAGCGCAAGGGGCCTCAGGTGTTTGCCTGAGCAAAAGTTCCCGGGGTAGCCACAAGGTCATCAAAGCAGGTGACTCAGCTTCAATCACTGCTGCAGCTGTGAAGGACAGAGTTCCTGGTGGCCATGGACTGTCCAGAAGACGGGTCCTGCCCCGTCTCAAGTGAGTGCGTCAAAGCTGAAGTGCTCCAGACTCTTTTTGGCCCGGCTTCCTGGGACAGTTGCTCTGGGGAGAATCCCCCTTGGCAGCTGGCAACAGCTGTGACACCCTGACAGCTGCTATCAGACCTACTAGCAGCACCTGAGATTTGACAAAGGGGTGGGGGTACAGAAATGGCACCCCCACCCACTTTGCCCAGCAGAGTTGCCACCAGAGGGGCAGAAGGCCTGGCCTGGCCCTTTAGATATCGCACCTTGTGAGGCTCTGTTCTTTTGCCCGAGTTGTCAGCAGACAGCAGCTGTTGCTCTCCTGGTCCGACGTCCGGAAGCCACGGCCAAGTGGATCACAGAATCCCAGAGATGACCAGGGCCGTCATGCCTGTTGAGATAAGTGCTCCTGGTAGTTGGAGATGATCCCTATTTGTGGTTAGCAGAGTACACGGGTGGCTTAAACCGCACAGCAGAAGCCCTTACCTCGTGTGCGTGCGTGCGCGTGATGGATCCCAATGTGCGGCAAGCTTGCACAAAAGAAAGTCGGAGTCAGTTGTAGTTTCTAATCTAATATAAAGAGTATTTATTAGTGAACTCCATTCTGGATAGAAAGGTAGGTAGATAGAGTCACTCTGCTGTCCTAATCTAGCTGGATGGAGACGGATGCGCAGGAGGCACATCCTCTCCTTAGTCATGGTAGGAAAAAGATGGAGGGGGGTCGAGGAAGAAGCCGGAAGGAAGGAAGTTCCTGAGAGTATCAGTCTAACATCAACGGGATAGCGCCAGCATGATAGGGTAAAGGTGACAAATTCCTAGCTATCTATAGTAAAGGAGCAGCAGTAGAGTAGGAGGTTAAGAGCTCGTGTATCTAATCTGGAGGAACCGGGTTTGATTCCCCGCTCTGCCACCTGAGCTGTGGAGGCTTCTCTGGGGAATTCAGATTAGCCTGGGCACTCCCACACACGCCAGCTGGGTGACCTTGGGCTAGTCACAGCTTCTCGGAGCTCTCTCAGCCCCACCCACCTCACAGGGTGTTTGCTGTGAGGGGAGAAGGGCAAGGAGATTGTCAGCCCCTTTGAGTTCCTGCAGGAGAGAAAGGGGGAATAAAAATCCAAACTCCTCCTCCTCCTCCTCCTCTACTTTGCTCTGTGCTGCCCTTGCCAGCCACAAGCCGGAAAAGAATATCAGGACTGTGGCTGAACAGCTGCAGACGTGGCGAATGTGATTTCTGGCTGTATTCAAGGTCACATGGAACCCAAGTCACAAGAAGTCATCAGACCTCACCTTCAGTGCCGCCTCCAGCCACACTGGAACAGGCTGCGGGAGGGCTAATGAAGGCAGTGGGAGGTCTGGAAGGAAAGGTGGGCGGCACGGGCTGCATTGAGCCTGGAGAAGGCCCTCCCGGCCCTTGAAGGGCTCCTCAGTCGAACTGCCTGTTCTGCCGCTCCCGCAGGCAAGACGAGGCCTCACTGGGGCCCTGTCCCAGGAAGGCAGATTTCAGTGAGGCAGAAGGAGAAGAGACTCCGGGAATGAGGCCTGCTGTCACTCAGGAGCACACAGGAGCCCCTGGCTAGCCAGGCAGGCGATGTGAGAGACTTCCCCTGAAGAGCCCCTGCCTGTCCAAGCAGATGAGGCTGACCTGACAGACCAGCAGCCTGAAGCAGCAGGTCTGCTAAGAGCTGCCTGGCTGCAGAACCCATTGCCCCTGCCCGTCCCCTTTGCCGCACTTCAAGCCCAGGCAAGAAGACAGCTTCTGTGGAAGGCCAGCATGGGGCAGGGACTGGGACCAGCCCTCCCACCCCACCCCCACCCCCACCCCCCGGTAGTCCCGGGTGGGCTCCCTCTTGATCTGCAGTAGAGGAGCTGGATTCGAGTCCCGCAGCTGCACCCTGGATTTCCAGGGCAGGGCTTTTCCAGAGCGGCAGCTCCCTTCATCAGGCCCCAGGCCGGCCCTCCCAGCAGCTCAGTCAGAAGACGGGAGGGGTGCTGCTCCCCCAGAGCCGTGGGAAGAACAGCGGGGGTGGGGGAGCCTGGAGGGGGCAGGGCCAAAGGCCCCCTCCCCACTTGCAGGGACTCTGGGGGGAATCCTGCGGGCGGGGTGTGTGTGTGTGTGAGAGAGGGCCAGAGAGGGCAGGCGGAGGAGACCCAGGCGCGGCAGGAGAGGGGAGGGCAGGCAGGGGAGGCGCAGCCCCCACCCCGTCCTTGCTCCCCTCCTCCTTCTGCGGGCCTCGACGGGCTTCCCCGACAGACCGCCAGGCCCGCGCTGCGCCTCTTCCTCCCACCGCGAATGCGACGCCGCTCCAGGCCGGGGTGCCCGTGCAGGGGGGGGGGGGGCAGGTCGTGTGGGCTCGGCCCCCCCAGCCAGGAGCGCGCCGCTGGGCCTGGGCCTGGGCCGGACGGGGTGGGGGTGGGGTTGGCACCCCTCTGCCTTCCCGGCCCTGCTCGCCCGGATAACATCCCCTCCCGGGGCGGGCTCTAGGCTCCGGCTTCGCCCGTCGGGGCCGCTGGAACCCCGCCCTGGCTGGCTGCCTCCTCGGCCGCTCCCGACGGAGCACCAGGCCGGCCCGGCCCGGCCCGACCCGACGGCATCGCCGGACGCGGCCCCCCGAGTGGGCGCCACGGCTTCCGAGAGGAGTCCGGCCTGGCCTGGCCGGCTCAGAGAAAGCGGGCGGGGCTGGTGAACCTGCGACGACGAGGGCGAGGCCAGCCCAGCCCTTCCCGAGGCCGCCGGGGGGTCTGGCTGGCCGGCGGAGCAAGCCCGGCCGCAGGAGAGCTCTGGGGCCCGGAGGGCGGCTGCCGTGTCCCGGGGGGGTGGCGGCCGTCGGGAGCACAACGTGCTGGCGCCCGGGCCTCTGCCTGGTAGGGCTGCCCCGTCAGCGGCTCACTGGGGAGCGCTGCGACCGCCCCGTAGGGTGGGCCGGTGGCCCAGTGTTCTGCCCCTCTGCGGAAGGCCACCCCCCGACGCCTCCGCGCCCAAGACGGGTCCTTACGAGGGCGGGTCGGGCCAGTTTCTGCCTCCGCGTTTCCGTGGGCCGCCGCCGGTTTGAGCGATGCCCCCGGGTGGCCACAAGGTGGCCGCGGCATCCACAGTGACCTCCGCCGGGACGCGGCACGCAAACGGGCGGGGACGGGGGCTGGCCGGGCCGGCCGGCCGGTTCGCACGTTACGCTCGGCAAATCTGGCTCTTCCTAGGAGTTTGCCGATCCCGGTTTCATTGCGGCTGGTCCCACATGTTACGCGCGCCGGCCGCTCACACGTGCATTTCAAACACCCTAAAGTGCCCCTGAAGCAGAGCGTGGGAAGGAGGAGGGGGCTGGTGGGTTCTGAAGAGTCAGCGCAGAGGCCGCGGCACCTGGCCCGCAATATCTCCAGACGGGAGCACGTGGCGGGAGGGCCCCCCCTGGGCATGTGCAGAGTGCCTCCCAGCCGGCAGGTCAACCCCAGCGCCCAGGGTTCAAGGAGACAGGCGAGACACGCGCAGCAGCAGCAGCAGGCCTGAGGCGGCCGTGGCCCGGCGGACGGGGGAGTCCACTCCGGCTGGCCGCGCCTTCGCCGGGACTTTGGCCTCGCCCGTGCCCTGCCGCTCTCCGCCGGCCTTGAAGAGCGGCGCTCCAGCTGCAGCCCGGAAAGGAAGCCGGCGGGCCGGTGGACCGAGCGCCGCAGCCGCCACCAGAGGGCCACGAAGAGCCGCCCGCCCCTGCGCCCGGGTCCGGCGCGGCCACCGGCAGGGTCGGGCGGCGTGCGTGAGCGGAGAGCTCCGGGGGCGCCGAGCCGGGGAGGCGAGGAGGGCCCCCCCCCCCCCGCCGCCCCTGAGCCGCCTCCCCATTTCGGCTGCCGCCGCCGCCGCCGCCGAGGGCCGCCTAGGTAGGGCGGAAGCGCGGCGGGGCCGGGCTGGCGACGGGTCCGGCCGTGCGCTCTGCGCGCTCTAGCGGGGCTGGGCTGGGCTGGGCGGCGCTGCGCCGGGCTGGGCGGAGCGGAGCGGATCGCCGGCTGCCGCTGCCTTTGCCCCGTTGCCGCCGCGGGTTCGCTGCCTGCTCCCGCTCCCGCTCCGCCCGCCGCCTCCGGGGCTCCGCTGCCAGCCGCTGCTGGGAGATGCGCCGTCGCCGGACCGTCGCCGGACGCCTCCCTGCCGGCTTCCGCGAGGTAAGCCACGCCGGGCCCCGTCGGGGAGCGCAACTTGCCGCCGCCGCCGCCCCCGCTTCGCAAACTTTGCGCCGCGGCTCTCCTGGGTGGGGCTGCCCGGGCAGGGGGCGCCGCCGGGCGAGGACTCCGGGATCGCGCCCCCTGCTTCCCTGCCCGGAGTCTGCGCGCTGGGGTAAGGGGCGGGCGGAAGGGGTTGCTGCGCCGGCCGGCCGGCCGGGGGATGGGGTGGGGGCGTCAGGACCCCTCCGGAGCTGCCGGGGCGAGGGCACGTGGCGTCCCGGCGGGCTCGGAAGGCGTGCCCGTTCGCTGGTTCGCTCCCGGCCGAGGCTGGCCCCCGGGAAGAGAGTGTGGGGCGCTGGCCAGAATGCCGGGAGAGGCTGAAGGTTAGCCGGCTCCAGCTCCCTGCAGAAAAGTACGGGATACCTTTTGCTACCTGTAGCCTACCTCGCTGGACTGTTGTGAGGTCTTGAGGCTGGGTTGGAAAGAACGAGAGGCGGCTCCATCTCTCCTGCCTTTGCCCTCTACCTTTGGGAGCGTCCTTCCCCACGCATCTCTCTTCCCGACCTGGGAACCCCCCAGGACACACGCAGGGCTCCCCAGAGCCCCACCACGCTGGCTTGAAGCAGGACTGAAAGAGAAGGCCCCCGCCTGCCTGCCCGCCCGCCTGCCCCCTGCTCGCGTGCCATCTGCTGGGCTGGCCTCGTTGCCACGGGCTGGTGCCCAGCAGCAGCTGCTCAGGTGAGGGGCACCCCGTGCTTGGAGCTCTCTGGGTGCCAGTTTGGACCGGATCTGGAGGACAGGAAGCCCCGAGCCCAGGAGGGAGTTCCTGCCTGTGTTCATTCCTTGCTCTGTCCAGACCTTTCTATCCTGCTTGTCTGTCTGCTGGGCTCCCACGCTTTATCTTTGCCGCAACCACCCTGTGAGGTAGGCTAGGCTAAGAGCGCGTGGCTGGCCCAAGGCTCCCTGGCCAGCTCCAGTGGCCCAGTGGGGATTGGAGCCTGGGCTTCCCTGTTCCTCGTCCTGGGCTCTAACCACTCCACCAAGCTGCCTGGCAAGCATTCTCCTGCAGCACTTGGCCCCCACCCGGGCAGGAGCGGGGCAAGCCTGACCAGAGCCAGCTGCCCACACCCTGAGGGGGGCTGCCCAGGCTAGCCAGGCAGACTGCGGTGGGGCAGCCAAACTGACGTCCAAAAGCGCCCAGCAGAGAGCAGGAGTCCCCCCCACTCCCCCCCCCCCGCAGGTGAATCGGGTCCCAGAGCAGCAGCCTTCGTTCCCCGCTCCTTTCTGCTGCAGGGAGTGAATTTCCCCCACAACAGTTGGGGAAGGGCAGGTGTGCCCCGCGGGGTGCGCCTGCTGCTTGAGTGTCTGTTGGGGGCCCCTCCCTTGTGGCAGCCTGGAGAAGCCCTGGGGCAGCCTCACCTGCAGCCACGCCCTGGGGGTCTCCGTCCCACATGACTGGGCGGGGGTGGGTGGGGTGGGGTGGGGTCCTGAGGGTGCTGGCCGAGGCTTGGGGCCTGCCAGGCATTCCTGCATTGTGGGGGGTGGTTGGGTGGGCTTGATGGCCCTTTGGGTCTCTTCCAACACGATGGTTCTAGACCTGCCCAGTTTCCTGGCAGGGCCTGACCTGTCCTGGCAAGGGAGGTGGTGCATGGAGACCCCTCCCAGGGGGCTTGTCCTGGCAGGGGGCTGCCCCTTGGGGTTGGTCGGGGGTGGGTGGGGGGTCCATGGTGTTCCTCTCGCCTGGAGGCTGACCACAAAACCTCCGGGTGGCAGAGAGCCCCTCTGGGGGCTGAGGTGTCTGCTAGCGCTCAAGCCAAGCTGCAGCCCCTTCCCCATAGCCCTGTCCAGCTGTGCCAGGGAGTTGGGGGCGCCAGGCTGACGCTTGCTGCTGGGCGATGGGTGTTGGGCCTCCAGGTCTGCGCTTTCTGGATCGTGGGTGCTCGGAATGGCTCTGCATGCAGCTGAAAGCAGAGGCTGATCTGCTCCACTTTCGTTTTTGATTAGGTTTTGTGATTGTGATCTTCTGGGGGGGGGCAGGGAAAGGCTGGGGGGCTGCAGAGGCTTTGCCTGTTCTCTGCCCCTGTGTCTTGGCAGAGTGACTGCCCAGTGCGGGTGTGCACACGGAGGCTGGGGGTCTGGCACACTCACCTGCGGGGGCCGCGGCACGGTTCCTTCAGACCCCCCACCCCCTCGTGTTCGCTGGCCCCCTGAGAGCCCCTGCAGGGGTGACGGGACAGGAGGTCACGGGGGGGGGTGTGCTCTTCTCTGCCTGCCGTCGTGCACAGGGGGTGGGGGCAGGCTCTGTGGCATCCCTGCGGCCACGGAGGTGTGTGTGCAAGGGTGTTCCTGCCTGCCAGGAGGGGCCGTCAAGGTGCCACGTGTGCGTGAGAGAGAGGAGTGTGGCTGTCACCTTGCAGGTAGCTCCATTGCAGGCAGCGGCCCCGCTCCCTCTTCCGACCGGCAGGCTGTCCGGTGCCTGCTGTTGCTGCCCGGTGGGTGAGTCTGCGCCTGCCCTCCTCTTGGCCCGAGGGTGGGGGTGTTTGGGGGGCTCACTGGGGCAGATTTTACTGGTGGCTGAGCTCTTCTCTGGGTGTGCCCTGCAGCACCAGCGCCCTGCTCTCTGGCGTGTCCCCTGCCGGGCCTGTGGCTGTCCTGGGCTGCTGAGGGGCAGGAAGCCGTCCTCTGCACAGCCCTCTCGCTGGAGCCTCTTGGCCCAGGGGAGCGCGAGCTGGTTTGGAAGGGGTGGCTCCTGCTGGGATCCCTTTCAGGGGCTGGGGGGGGGGGGAAGGGGGGCTGCGTCATTCCTTCCACCTGGGTCTCCACTTGTGGCGATGAACCCTCTTTGGTGCCGTGGCCGGCGGAGCGTATTCGGGGAAGACCGTTGGCCAGCCCAGTGGAGCCCTGGCACTCCAGCGCAGCCTCTGACTTTGATCCTGGGAGTGACGGCCGGGCGAGGGGGCTCTTCCGTGCACTGCTTGGCAGCTTCCAGACGGGTTCTGGCTGGCGCTCGGGAGACAGGTCCTTCTGACCCCACCTCGCAGTGTCCCAAGTGGCCTTCGTGGCAGAGGCTGTTTGGAGTGGAGCTGGAGAAGCTCCGTGTGGTCCTTGGTTCCCTTCTTTGGCTGACCAGTGCAGCCCTGGCAGAGGCGTAGCTCCAGGGGGACGGGGGGGGGTGCGTGATGCTTTACCAGAAGCGTTGTGTTATTTCTTGTGGGGAGGAAGTGTGTATGAGGCGTTCCCGGGGGGTGGGATGGGAGCTGGATTAAGAGGCGTGGCAGAGTGGGAGGGAGACGGACCCGGAGGACGCACTTTTCCCTCTCGCTCCGTCCCTGAGCCCTGGTATCCAGCCGTCCCCTGGTTCCGTCCTTTCATGACTTTGGCCAGGGGGTGGGTGGGACTGAGATGGCCGGCGGCCCAGCTCCCTTGCAGAACTCTCCCGGGGAGGCAGGCAGGCAGGCAGGCAGGCAGGCTGGCCATCTTCTCCAGAGAAATCCCCTGCTCAGCTGCCTGGAGCGGCTCCTTCTGGGACGGAGGCTCTGTGGGGATCCCTCGGGAGCCCTTCAGTCGGAAGCTGTGCAGCTGGCAGGCAGCGGGGGCTGGGCAGGGCGCTGGGGAGCCAGTCCTGGAGGCGGGGACGGAAGGGAGGCCCCGGGAGTGGCTGTCCAGGGCTGGCGCCTGGAGAGGAGCGCCCTGTTTCCAGCCGGGGGAGGTCCCTGCTCCCTTGGGGGGCTCATGGGTTGTTAGTGCTGACTTTGGGTGGGTTGGGGTCCGTGGGGGGACTCTGCTCCTTCAGCTGCCCTGGCTGCTGCTGCTGACCATTCAGCGAAGCCTTCAGGGTGGAGAAGGCGGGGGTGGGGGGTGCCTCTGCCGTCATGAGGTTGGGGCCTCCCTTTGGCTGCTGGAGCCTCCCTATCCCTGAAAGACACCAGCCACCCCCCCCCCCCAGAGATGCCGCTGACCCAGTGGGAAGCCGAGGAGTAGGCCGAGGAGTCGGAGGCCAGGATTGCCTGACCAGTCTGAGCCCCTCTGCCCAAGGAACTCCAGGGAGAAACACGGGGGGGGGGGGGGAGGGCGGAGCAAGATGAAGAATGCCTCCAGGGAATGTGTCTGAGTCTGGCCTGTGCGGTCGGATGGGGAGAAGTCCTGGGCACGGAGTGTCTCCCTTTGGGGAGCCTGTCCCTCTTTGAGGTCGCTGCCATCTTGCTGCAGAGAGGAAGGGAAGGCGTTTGAGGCGTCCTCCTCTCTGCCTCTTGTTTGTGGGACATTCCAGCCAAGCGTGGCGTGGTCAGCCCGGCCAGCGGCTTGAAGAATCACTCCCCCACTCTGTGACGGGGGCTTGGTGTCCCCTGGCCCCCCCTCCTGGCAGCTTTGACTCTAGGGTGTAGTCCCACAGCAAAGCTATGGAATTTAATCATCCATTTCCTGTAAGAAAAAACTGCAGGTATACCCAGTCCGTGCGGAAGACTGTCAGACTGCTGCTCCCTGGGCTGCCGTGGGATGGATCTTTAGCTTTTGCAACCTGAGCAGCAGGAAAAAGTAAAAGTTGAAGGTAGAAAACACACTCAGCAATGGACTAAAATTAAGTATATCATTTGGACAGGAAAAGCCTTGCTCAGTCAGAATATTTTAGGATTACCAACAAGCTTGGATTTTAAATTAAACTTTTTAACACTGATAATGAAAACTCTGAAAATATATTATCATTAAGCAGTTTATAGCATATGAATTGTTGGCAACCCCCGCCCACCCCTGAAATCTTTAGAGTCTTGTATTTGTCTACCGTGCAAGAGGCATATTTCCCACGACTCCCCAAAACTTTCCATGGCCACAACTGGAGAAACTGGGGAAGCGCTCAGACTTTCCCATGACAGATACACTGGCAATGAGTGACGTGCCTTCTGAGGCAAGGTTTCCCCCCTCAAAAAGCCAAGGTTTCGCCAGTCAGTGTTTTCCCCAAGTTCCCAATTTTTCAAGTGGAACCGCTGAACAAGCCCTCAGACCAGAGGTGGGATCCAGCAGGTTCCCACCTGTTCCCAAGAGTGGGTTACTAATTATTTGTGTGTGCCGAGAGGGGGTTACTATTTGGGTCCGCTTTTCCGTTAGAAATTCCATTAGGTCCAAAAATCATCAAGTCCTATTGTTTCCTATGTGGCTGGTCAGCGAAGGTAGAAAACGGAATAATTCTCCCAGTTGGGCTGTTTAAAAAACATGTTTTAGTAATATGGTAAAGTTCCTTGTTCAAGGAAAGTATCCTTTTGATTTCTAGAAACAAAATTAAGTGTTTGAAAGTATTAAGTATTTGACAGGCAGTCAATTAGAGGGGAAGTAGTAGTTTCTGTTGGCAGCAGATGATAGGACTTGCTATAATAAGTTTAAATTATGGACAGAAAGATACCAGCTGGAAATTAGGAACTTTTTTTTACAGTAAGAGTTTTTTACAGTAACAGAGAAATTAATGCCCCGCCCCTGGAATGCCTGGCCACGCCCCTGTCATGCCCTGCCCAGCCCCATTGGCGCTACGCCACTGTTTGAATCCCACCACTATGGGAACCTGTTACTAAAATTCTTGGATCCCACCAATGCCTCAGACTTTCTCACTCTGAATCTTTCCTCAGGAGCATTTTACTAATTCTAAACGAGAAAATACCTCTTGGGAGCTTTTTTCAGTGCCCCTACGTTTTCTTTTGGAAAAATTGTACGAAGTTCTTGGGGGAAAAACCAGAGTTGGACCCCCCCCCCCCCCCCCGCGGCCTCCACCTCTCTCACCCCAACTATTTTATCCTCTCTCTCTGTTGAGCTCCAAGTGGATATTTTGGTGTTTCCGGCTGCACTCCTGGGCACAGTGTAGAATATTCACAGTTGCCTGAAATTCACTCATTTAATTAGGCTCATTAATTTAAGTAGGCCTAAGTGCACACAGGATTGCCTTTGCAAAACAGATGTGCCAAATTTTCCGTCTTTGCAGAGCAAGTCCTGTTCTGGAAGGAAGCAGTTTTTGTCTTCTATAATATTTTCCTCGTGTGAAAATGAGTGTCTTTGTGCAGCAGCAGCACGCCCCCCCCCCCCCCGGGCTTACAGGGCCCCCGGCTTGCTCTGTTGAAACGTGGATGTGTCGTATTCTCAGATCCAGAAGGAGCATGTGAGGCCAGGCAGGAGGACGTGGTGGGCAAGGAAAGTCTGCCGGACTCTGCGGTCTCTTGGGGGGCTTGGAGGGCCCAGGAAAAGCCGGGAACTCTTGATTCAAGGGGGGAGAAATCTGGATGGGGAGAGGAGGGCAACCCCTCTCCCAAGTTGTTTCAGAACCTTGTGGTGCTCAAGAGAACACCAAACTCTGGAATGTTTGCTGGAACATGATCTGCAAGTCAATGGTTTCGTTTCTCCATGTGGCTGTCGCCGGGAAAGGGAGCGGGTCGGAGAAGGGGAGCCCTGGATGGCCTGAGGGTGCTTGCTTAGCCTTGCTTAGCCTTAGCAGCAGCAACGCTACTGCTTGGGGAAGCCAGCCTGGGATCCAGGAGCCCGCACTTAGGGAATCCGTTTGGGAGTCCCAGGATGACAAGTGGCTCTCAGCAGGGACTGAGATTGTCTTGGGAGTGGCCTTGTGTTATTTTGATTAAGCTTATTTGAAGTCTATCTTTCTCACCGAGGCTGTGGGTCCAACGACCCGACCGGGTGTATGTGTGGTGGGAGTGTTAGGATGATAGGCCTGGGGTGCGTGGAAGTCTGGAATTGGGACTTCTGAGTAGCAGGGGAGGGGTGTCAGGAGGAGTTTCGCATAGTCAGGGGTGGGGTGGGGTGTGTGTGGCGTGGGTGCAATTTAAAAGCCCCACCTAGAGCTGGCTGTCCCCCCCCCCCCAGTTGGATTCTGGCACTTGAAGTCAACTTGCCTGACATGGAGTTTGCCAAGGGTAAGATGCAGAGAAAGTTTCAGCCTTTGCTGCCCTCCGCAGTTGGGGACCCACAGTTGAGGCTGGGCCCCCCAGTCTTTGTGGGGAGGGCAGCCTGGCCTTCTGAGGCAGTGGGCCTGGTCAGCTGGCCTCTCTTGTCGGGGGAGGGTGCCCTTTTTGGAGCAGGTGCTTTGGTGCTGAGCCAGGGGGTTGGGGCGGGGTGGGCTCCAGGGGTGCCTGCTGTGTGTGTGGTGGGGGGGCTATTGCTGTTGCTGTTCTGGGACTGTGTGCCTGTCCTGTGTGCCTGTGTGGAGTCTTACCCGCCGCCCCCCTGTGACTGAGCCTCCCGCCCCCATCAGCACCTCTGAATGCTGAAGGCCTGATGCCAAGGTGGGTGGGAGGAGTCTGGCTGCCTTCAGTCCACACTGGGGAGGTGAGTGCCCGTCACAGCAGGCCCTGGTGGGTCCCTGGTGCTGCGCCCAAGTAGAGGCTGAGCTTTTTTCTGAGGTTCAAGTTGGGACGGAGGTTTTCTGCTGGTCCCAGTGCTGGGGAGGTCTGTTTCTGGGCGTGTGCAGATTCCTGCCGGGGAGTCTCTGAGCCAAGAGGGTCAGCTGTGTGGGCTGGGGAGGAGCTGGCGTGGCTGCCGTCCCGCTGTGCCAGGCAGGGCTGGATCCTATGTGTCTGCCTTCCTTCCGGCCATCTTTTGGGAAAGGCTGCAGGCAGAGAAGCTGTGGGGGCTGGACCTTTCCACGGCTGCCATTTCTCCTCGCCCACCCCCCCACAGTGGCCACCCCCTCCCACACCACTGAGGGGGGGCTTTGACTTTTCTTTAAAGCATGGGTATCAGACTCATTATTTACAGCACAGATGTCAAACTCGCAGCCCTCCAGATGTTATGGACTACAGTTCCCATTATCCCCTGCCAGCATGATGCTGGCAGGGGGTGATGGGAACTGTAGTCCACTGAAGCACAGCCTGGAGAACTACAAGACTGGCTACCCTGTGATTGACAGGGACAAGGATACTGAGCATCCAATGTGACTGATTGGACCTGACCAGGCCCCATCTATGTCATATCTGGGCCCCTCAACTGCTGAGTCCGATATCCCCGTGTCAAAGAATCAGCCATGGGCTCCTGTGGGGGTCTGGGGGATGGCTTCCTGTGGGGGAGCCCCACTTCTGCTGCCCGGAATCAGCCGTGGCAGTGAGCACCAGGTCTCCGGATGCCGAGGCTTCCCTGACATGGGGGCAGAGGTGAGAATCGAGGCGGGAGAGAGCCATTTGTCTTTGGAGCGTGTCCTCGGCTGAGGAGGGGCTTGCGTGGCTGCCACGTGTGGGCACGGCTTCCTTCTCCTTCCTTGTAAAGGTTAATACAAGCAGGTGGACTTTAATCTGGAGAACTGGGTTTGACTCCCTGCTCCTTCACCTGAGTGGCAGAGTCTTACCTGGGGAACCAGATTTGTTTCCCCACTCCTACGTTCCTGCTGGGTGCCCTTGGGCCAATCACAATTTGTTTAGAGCTCTCTCAGCCCCCCCCCCCCCCGCACCTTACAAGTGTCCATTGGGAGAGGAAGTGTTCACTGGGAGAGGCCATTGCTTTCACCTCCTGCCTGTGAGCTCCCCAAGGCACCTGGTGGGCCACTGCGAGTAGCAGAGAGCTGGACTAGATGGACTCTGGTCTGATCCAGCTGGCTCGTTCTTATGTTCTTATGAAGGGAAAAGGAGTTTGTCAGTCCCTCTTGAGTCTCCTTACAGCAGAGAAAAGCAGGGCAGGGAGGGGGGGGGTATAAATCCAAACTCCTCTTCCTCTTCTCCAACCCATTTCAATCCAGTTGAGCTTAAAAGCCCCCCAAACATTCCTTCTTATTTATGCTTTGAAAAGAGACAGTTTGCTGTTGAGAAGTCCTGGGCAGAATATTGCCCCCCCCCCTCACGTTTCTCTGCTTTTCGTTCTTTGGGGGGAGACCTGGATTGAGCACATTTGCATGGCGAGGAGAGGAGAGGAGAGGAATCTGGCCCCCAGGGGAGTTGCCTGTTGCAACTCAGACGCATCCCCTGATCCCTAGGTGTGTGCAGGGAGGGACGGAGCCTCGCCAGCTCTGCCTGCTCCAGCCGCCAGCACTTCCTTCTCTTACGATCACTACCTTGGGAGCGCCATCGTGGGATGCCTCCAAGTGGCAGTAGGGCTGAGGGGGCGTTCTGGTCCTTGCCTGGGCATATTTGCGCCAGGCTTGCCGGTTCTGCTGGGTGGGGAAGGGACCCCTGTTCAGTCAGAGCGCTGCCAAAACAACTGATATTCGGTGCTGAGATTGAAACCTCTCTTACCCCAGACTTGGTGCAGGTGGCTGCCCCTTTCCTCGTGTGTGGCTCTCAAGGGTTCGCGCCGTTTCCATCCTGCTGAGTCCGGCCTGGTTCAAAGCAGTAAAGGTCACCTTGAATTCTATTCCGGTCCGCTTGGGCAACTACAGTCCTGCGTGCGCTTGTTTTGTGGGGCATATTCTGCACCGCTGAGCATTGGGTTGGGATGCGCCCCTGGAGAAATGCCGCCCGGTGGCCGCTGTGGTTGCCGAGGAGGCGGCAGCAGCGGTTCCTTGCAGGGTCCTCTTTCATACTTCTCCGTTTCCAGTGAGGAGGGTTGACGGGGACAAAGCCGGGTGGGGTTGGAGGCCCCTCCGTTTCCACAGGGTTCAGAGTAAAGGGGTCGCTCTGAGTTTTGCCACGGAGGAGCCCGGCCACGCAGGTTTGGTGGGGACTCTTGCAAATCTCCTGTTTTGTCACTGGTGCTCTGTGTGTGTGTGTGTGTGTGTGTGTGTGTGTGTGTTGTTTGCATTACAAAACTGCCAGGTTTTGTGGCAAGGCTGCCCGTGCTTGCCCCTCTGCTCCGGACCACGCTGTGCTTGCAGAACTCGGAGGGGCCGTGGGCTCCTCGGACCCAGGTGGGGGGGGGGGATGGACCTCTTGCCCCATTTTGCTCCCCCTTCCTCAGCCGTACTTCTGTCCCCAGCAGAGGGTGGGCAGGAGCTGGGGGGGGGGCTTGTTGTTCCGAGGAGGGGGGGCTTTGCCCCCCAGGAATGCCCGTGGCTCCCTTGTGAAAGAGGCAGGAAACAGGGAGCCTTGGTGGGGGGGGGAAGCAGAGGCACTTGAGAGCAAAGGGGGGGGGGGGGGGGTCTGTAGCCTGCATTACCTGTGGTGAGGAAGGGTGTGTGTGGGGGGGGGGCTGGAGGAAGTGGGGCTGGGCTGCTTTTCAGGGAGAAGAAGAAACCCTGCAGGGGTCTTGGGAATGGGGTGGGGTGCAGCTTTTTGGGGCCAGCGCTGCAGTGGGCGTGGGGCTGCCCCCCAGCCGTACCTGGAGGGGCTGCTTCGTTCTGGGTGGGGCTTCCTTTATGGCCTCTGGACTGGTCTAACGGGAGAAGCTGGCAGTGGGTGGAGGCTGGCATCCCTGCCCGCTTGCCTGCTACTCAGGCCTGCACCTGGAGGACACCCACGCGCCACCCGCCCGCCCGCCCGCCCACTTCAGTGTCTCTCTGCCTGCCTGCCTGTTTGTGCCTGGGCTCCCCACCATGTCGCCACGGCACGTCCCTCCCTCCCCTCGCACGCTCCTTTTGTTCCCAGCCTGCTTTCCCGACTCCTGCTTCGCCGTGTCTCGCTGGAGCTGCATTGATGGAGAGCAGAAGAGCCCGGGCACAAAAGGCTCAAGGCCTCTCTGCTTTGTGAAGCGCACCAGCCAGATCTCCCCCCCCCCATAGCCAGTCCTGGGGGAAGGGAGGCCTGTGGCTGGCCGTGTGCTGGGGGAGCTCCTGCCGAGGGGACGTGGGCCTGCGTGGGGGCGGCTGTGCCCTTCACGCCCCGGAGAAGAGTCAGCTCTCCTAAGGCCACTGTCCTCTGGGGTCCTCCGGCACCCCCAGTGAGTCCGTTGCCTCCCAAATCACCTCCTCCCCTAAAAACAATTACAACTCTTTGAAGGGAAGACTTTCCACAGTAGAATGTAAGGGGAGGGGAGGGGGGTTGATGGAAGACCTGGGAGAGCTGCAAGGGGCCATCCGGGCTTTCTAGTCCAGCCCCTGCTCAGTCCCAGACAAGCGTTTGCCCAGCCGATGCATGGCACTGCCGGGGGGGGGGGGTCAGCACTGCCTTGCACGGAGGGACTCAGAAATGGCCTGTGTTTTGGGTTGGGCGGGGGGCTTTGCCCACTGCTCCCTCCCATGTGGTTATGCAGCAAGAGGACAGGCTCCGACCCCCACTCCTGGTTCTGGCACCCGTTCCTCGGACCGTGGGCCTTCCTGCGCCCTTCTGCTCGGCCCCCTTTCCTGCTGCTCGGCGGGCCTGTCTTGTTGAGCAGCTCTCAGCTATTCTGGGTCGTGGAGCACCCGCTGCTGGCGGGTCCCAGGAGAGGCAGCTAATTACCGGAGAGGGAAGAGGGGACGGTGCCTCTCTGCCTCGGGCTTGCTGGAAAAAATAAATTAGATCCGGTCAGGTAAAGGCCCGGGAGGGGCCCAATTCTGCCAGACGGCTCTTCCTCACTTTGCTCACCTGTGTGTGTGTGAGTAGGGTGGGGGGAGCTGCCCTATCCCCTTGTCCGGGCAAGGATGCTGACACCTGGTTCCCTGCAGGAAGGGGGTGTGTGCTGCTGCGGTGTAGCGGGGCTTGGGGCCCTGAATGGCGTCCCCCGCAACAGGGCAGGGGTGCTTCCTACTGCCGCTGCCTGTTTGGAGGCCGGGGCAAGTGAGGGCAGGCGGGGGCCAGCACGCCCCACTTCAAACGGTCCCTGGGCTCCTTCTCCGAGCCCCCTTCTCCTCTTGCTAGTTAATATTAGTATTCGGCTGGCGGAGCGGGCGGTGCAATTAACGAGGAGGTTCGGTCATTCATTCTGACGGGAGGACTCCGGGGACCTGGGCCGGGAAGGGGGGCCTCCTGCTGGGAGCGGCTGTCACACCACAGTGGACACAGAAATGAAAAGCTATTAATAATGATGCTGGGACTTCACTTCCATCAGCTGTTTGTTTAAAGGTGCTCCGTATTCAGAGCCACCTGATTTATGTGGGCAATAACAGGCGTGGGCCGGGGATCACTTTCTTAAGCAAGGCTAATGGGGTGAAACCATCACACGGCGACAGCAGGGACCACGCTGGGAAAATGATACTGGAGCGCCAAGCAAGCGATTGCCTGCATTATCTGGGATCTGCGCCGCGGATGGAGCCGCGTGTTTGCGGGCACCTCCGCTCTGCCACCGCCAGCGTTTATGAGGCCTTTTACGCCCCTTCTGCCTTTTCCTTCCCAGCTGGATTTATTGGCTGTGAAAGGATATAAAAATTTGATTCTACTAGACAGGACGCTAAAAGCCTCTTTTCTTGCATCGCGAGCAAGCCGGACGCCTCTGGCTGGCGGGAAGGAGGAGTGTGCTGAGCCTCTGCAAAGCGGGGGGCGGGGGGTGCGAGGGGGGGGGCGTGCGGGAAGCTCCAGAAGCCGTGCCTTGTACTCATCAGCTGGGCCTCACAAATCAGGTCCCTGCGCTGCCACCCCAGAGACCCCAACAACTGGAAAGCGTTTCTGGCCGTGCGGAGTTAGGGAACAGGATTGTCTGGCCTGGCCGTGCCCTGCGGTGTCTTCGGTGAGGGTCCATCCCAGCCCTCTAGGTGTGGGTTTTTCATGCCCTCTGTGACTGGCAGAATGCACTCTGCTCTTTGTGCCCTTTGTGACTGGCAGAATGCACTCTGTCCTACTTCTGGGGCTCAGCGTCAGCCCTGACCAGGAGGGAGAAATACCTGCCTCTGGGAAGGGCAGCCTCACCTTGACACAGAACCATCCTGGTCTTTGACCCCCTTGAAACACTTAAGAACATAAGAAAGAGCCAGCTGGATCAGACCAGAGCCCATCTAGTCCAGCCCTCTGCTACTCGCAGTGGCCCACCAGGTGCCTTTGGGAGCTCACCTGCAGGATGCGAAAGCAATGGCCTTCTGCGGCTGCTGCTCCTGAGCACCTGGTCTGCTAAGGCATTTGCAATCTGAGATCAAGGAGGATCAAGATTGGTAGCCATAGATCGACTTCTCCTCCATAAATCTGTCCAAGCCCTTTTTAAAGCTATCCAGGTTAGTGGCCATCACCACCTCCTGGGGCAGGATATTCCAAACACCAATCACACGTTGCGTGAAGAAGTGTTTCCTTTTATTTGTCCTAATTCTTCCCCCCAGCATTTTTTTTTCAGTAGAAAGCCCCTAGATTCTAGTGGCCAGAAAGAGAGAAAATTTGTTCTACTCTAATAGCATTTTCTACCCCATGCGCCTTTATAGACTTCAGTCCCTGTCCCCCCTCAGGCGTCTACTCTCCAAACTAAAAAAAAAAAAAAGAAGTCCCAAAGCGCTGCAGCCTCTCCTCCCTTAGGGAAGGTGCTCCAGTCCCTCAATCATCCTAGTTGCCCCTTCTCTGCACTTTTTCTATCTCTTCAATATCCTTTTTTGGAGATCACGGTGACCAGAACTTCGAACCTGAGAATTACTCTCCCAAGTGGCGATCCTTACTGGTTTTGTAATTCCAACTCCTTTCCTAATGATCCCCAGCATAGAGTTTGCCTTTTTCACAGCTGCCATGCATTGAGTTGACATTCCCAAGGAACTATCCACTAAGACACCCAAATCCCTTTCCTGGTCTGTGACTGATAGCACTGACCCCTGTAGCATGTATGTGAAGTTTGGATTTTTTGCCCCTATGTGCATCACTTTACATTTTGCTACATTGAACTGCATTTGCCATTTCTGAGCCCACTCACCTAATTTATCAAGGTCCGCTTGGAGCTCTTCGCAATCCTTTGTGGTTCTCACCACCCTACATAATTTGGTATCATCTGCAAACTTGGCCACCACGCTACCCACCCCTACTTCCAGGTCATTTATGAATAGGTCAAAGAGCACTGGTCCCAAAACGGATCCTTGGGGGACACCACTCCCGACATCTCTCCATTGTGAGAACTTCCCATGTACACCTACCCTTTGCTTCCTCATGAGACCCTTCGAAGAGCCTTCTGGCTCATCCCCCTGTTCTGCCTGGCCCAGTGTTCTGCATCCCTCAGAGACCAGCTAGTTCAGAGGGGTCCAGCTCTGGCACTTCAGATGTTCATGGACTACAATTCCCATCACTCCCTGCTGGCAGAGCACTCGGCCCAATCAAGTGGCAGTGGTCCGTTGAGCCACCTTCCACGGTATCTTGATGCTGAAGGGAAGCAACTCCACATGCTCAGAGGCACTCCTGCTTCCAGATCTTTCTGTGCTGGCACCACAAATGCTTCAGAGCTGGGGCCCAGGCCCTGCACTCCAGGGACACCAAAAAGGAGCCAGGCTTCCGGAGCCCCCTGCTCTGCCCTGCTGGCACCCCCTTGCTTTTGGGAGGGGGCTCCAGGGGCTGGCTGCCCGGCTGGGCATGGACGGGGTCTGGGGGCAGGAAGTCAGTGGAGATTGACTCCTCTCTCTGTTTTCTAATTCTTATTTAATGAGTTCCCCTGAAAATAAGAAAATCATTGGAACAATTTTCTTAAGTGTGAAAGATTAGGCTGCAATTGGCATTCCAGGGACTAATTGCCTTCATTCGCCCGCTTCCCTGACAGTTGCTGTAGCTCCTCAACCGGCTCTTGGGCGTGGGCCAGGGGGACAGCCAGGGTCCCTTTGACACCCCCCCCCCCAGGTGGTCCAGACTGAGCTCTGTGTGTGTGTGTGGGGGGGAGGGAGGTGGCATTCCTCAAGGCTGCAGCTGCAAGCGATTGGAAGAGGGTGGGCAGGCCAGGAATGGGGCCAAGACTGCCCTTCAGCGTGGGCAGCCGGCCTCAGGAGAGGAGGACCCCTGCCCACTGCCCAGTCTGCTCCAAAGGCCGCGTTGGTTCCGCCCCAGCAAAGCCTTGGCTCGGCAGGGGTGAGATCCTCTGTGTCGGCCATGCGGGGGAGGGGAGGGGTCAGCAGCAGCCCCTGCTGAAGGGAGGGGAGCTGGTGCTGGGGAAAGCAGGCGCCACGGAGAACACCCACGTTCTCCTCACTGACCTCAAGGGAAGGTCCTCACCTGGAACCGGAGCAAATGCAGCAGGTCCAGAACGGCATCATCGGTCCTTGTGGAACCTGTGGGGACTTTGGGGACTTCAAGAACCAGCAGTGGACACCGAAGCCAAATGGCTACCAGGGGAGGGGTGTGTGTGTCATGGGAAGACTGCTGTGCTGTGGGGAGTTTCTGTCTGGAGGCAACTGTTTTCCAGGAAAGGGGCACTCTCTGCAGGCAGAAGAGGGATCTCCCCCATTCCAGTGTAGTGGGGCTGGCTGGCTCCGCTTTGGGAAAGAAGCACGAGAGCTCCAGGGAGGGAGCACAGGGTGGGGGGGGGGAGGCTGGGAGCCCCTCGGAGTTGCGTCTCTCTTGCCTGTTGCACCCGACTTCTAGGCTGCTTCTCTCTGCCTGAAGCCTACGCAAGCCTCCACCTTTTCTTCTGTGCAACAGACTCTTGGCAATTGAAGTGCTGCTGTTTTGCAACACTTGGAAAGTCTTCAGCATTTTGATTTGTGCCTGTTAGAGCTGCATGGAGCAGTCATGGCTGGTCTCTCCTAATGACTGCAGAGGAGGGCAGCGGGAGGATCGGGGCCCCTCTCAGTGCAGGGAAGACTCGCAGCCTCCTCTGACAGGGCTCGGTCTGGTCTCCTGTGTCCATGTTGGTGTTACCCGCCGTCGGCTGTGGCGTGAGTGTTCTCCTCCTGTCGTTGGCCTTCCAGGGGAAGTGGCTGGCCACTGCATGGGATGGGATGGGATGGTGGACTACTAGATGGACCACTGGTTTGTATCTTTGATTTGTATTAAGGAAAGACGTCTGCCCTGTTCGGCCCTCCAGAGGAACTTGTTGCTCCCTGTGTGGGACAGGATGCTGGGCTAGAATCCAGGGGTCTGCGACCTCCCCTCCCAGTTGGCCATGCTGACAGGGGCTGATGGGAA
Source organism: Sphaerodactylus townsendi (assembly GCF_021028975.2). Lineage (NCBI taxonomy): Eukaryota > Metazoa > Chordata > Lepidosauria > Squamata > Sphaerodactylidae > Sphaerodactylus > Sphaerodactylus townsendi. The sequence goes on along the minus strand of NC_059429.1, from coordinate 139,088,330 downwards.
TTGTAGTTCATGAACATCTGGAGAGCCGCAGGTTGCAGACCCCTGGACCTTCAATAGGGCTTCTTGGGACCACCCAAGAAGGTTCTTGGGGTTCTTGGGACCACCAGTTTTCCATTCTGGCTCTTCCCTTCTCCACAGCCAAGCCCAATGATTTGGCCAACCCCTTGAAGGCTGGGGAATACGTGGGCTGCAGTGCCTGGTGGCCACTGGCTCCACGGCCTCAAGTTGGTTGTTTCCTGGAGCCTCTGGTGGCCACTTTCTGGCTGCTCACGCCCACCTGGGGATGCTCGGTTGTCGTCTCTGCGTCACGTGGGTTGATGAAGGGGGGAAGCTTCATGCAACGAATGGCAGGGGTGGGGGGAGAGCCAGCAGCGGTGTGTGAGGAAGACCGAGGCAGTCCTCTCTGCGGCCCTGCCTTGACCCTGGCTTCACCCGGCGGGACAGGGTAGGGGTCCAAAAAGAGCAGGTGGGCCTCTCAGTTGTGTTCCATGTGAAGCCTTGTTTGCTTTCCCAGTGGCGTAGGAGGTTAAGAGCTCGTGTATCTAATCTGGAGGAACCGGGTTTGATTCCCAGCTCTGCCGCCTGAGCTGTGGAGGCTTATCTGGGGAATTCAGATTAGCCTGGGCACTCCCACACACGCCAGCTGGGTGACCTTGGGCTAGTCACAGCTTCTCGGAGCTCTCTCAGCCCCACCCACCTCACAGGGTGTTTGTTGTGAGGGGGGAAGGGCAAGGAGATTGTCAGCCCCTTTGAGTCTCCTGCAGGAGAGAAAGGGGGGATATAAATCCAAACTCTTCTTCTTCTTCTTCCCCACATCTGCTGTGGAGGCTGGCTGGGTGACCACGGGCCAGTCATGCCTACCTCAGAGGGTTGCTGTGAGGACAAAGTGGACGAGGGGCCAATGGGGTAGGTCATTTTGGGCCCCCGCTGAAGAGAAGGACAGGGCATGAATTAGGCAAGTAAATATGGCTGCCTGCTGTCCAGAAGACGGAATTTCCCCCTGAACGTCGAACTAGACAGCCAAGCTGAGACTCCGCTCCCCTCCCCCCTCCCCCCGCTCGAGTTTGGGGACATGTAAGGCAGCAGGTAGCTGCGGATGAGGCCGTGGTGAACGTGGTCAATTTTCCACTTAACCGGGCCATATTGAACGATAAATAATTCATCCTTCTGCCAAACGTTTGATTAAAAGAAGCCAATTCCCTTTGCATTTGTCAAGGGGCAAGAAATCCATTTCATGTTTTTCTTTTAATCTCTCCTTTTCATTGGGTGAATATTTTAGCTTCCTCACATCCAGGTGTGTTCGCTTTGCCCTGACGCTGTTCCAACAAGACCGGCCTCCGCCGCTGCTGCTGGTGCCGTTGCAGAGGGGGGCTAAGTTTAGCTGGGCTGAAGGTCCCTGAGGGTGGGGGCTCCCCGCTTATCCCCCACCCTCCCACAGGCCACGGGGGGCCATGTGGGGGGGGGGTCGCTTTGCTTGGTGGAGAGCACCAGGAGGCGTCTGGGACTGCTGTGGTCGGGCCCCTCCCTCCAGCTTTGTGTTGGTCACCACATTGGCTGGCCGAGTGCCGCTTCCCCAAGAAGCACTGCTAAGTGGTGCTGGCTGGAGTGGGGGAGCAGAGTGAGCCCAAGGAGCACGGGGGGGGGGGGGCTCCATGTGGTAAATCCCACAGATGGTCGCCCACTCACCTAGCCAATCATGTGGACAAGAGCTAGTGAATGGTGCAGAGAGGCTGGATGGAGACTCTCCAGGAGTCCTGGCCTGAGGGGGAGGCCCCTTGGAGGAAAGGCCAGATTTGCAGGGGGGGGGAGGGGGGAGCACCAGAGTACCAACAGGGGCCCCTGGAGGCTCACAAGCCCAGCCCAGGCAAAACCCAGCCCAGGAGTATCCTGCAGACAGAGGGCTCTAAGGAAATGCAGAGTTTCTCTCCACCGTGAGCACAGCCCCAGGAATCTCCCAGGGCTTTAGGCTCCAGAGAGTCTGTTTGTTTGTTTGTTTGTTTGTTTGTTTAATAGATTGATATCCTGCCCTCCCTGACCAAGGCCAGACTCAGGGCAGTGTACAAACACATTTAAAAGCTGGTTGTTGCAGGTTTTCTGGTTGTTGCAGGTTTTCTGCGTGGCCGTGGTCTGGCAGATCTTGTTCCTAACGTTTCACCTGCATCTGTGGCTGGCATTCCTTTGCCAGCACCTCTGAAGATGCCTTGAAAGCCTTCAACCATACATATTTAAAAACATTCCATATATAAAACTGATGAAACTAATCCACACCTTACCATTTGAGACTCAAGACGGCAGGTAGCATCATAAACCTATGGAAACCCACCCGCCCCACTCCAAACTAAGGCCCTCCTCCTGTTCAAAGGATTGTCCAAGTGTGGGAAAAGCTGAGAAAAAGGGAGTGGGTCAGAGGGACAAAATGCAGAGGGGGTCAGTTGTTGCAGGGAATCCGGCAGATGAAATCGGAAACATTCAAGTGACCTCAGCCCAAAGTCTGGTGGAAGTCTTTGTCTTGCAGGCCCTGCGGAAGTGCTCAGAGAGTTCCACCAGGCTGGAGCCAGGGAGTTCCACCGGAGAAAGCCCTGACTCTGGGTGGGAATGATCGCATGATTCTGGTGTCAGGGACTGCCAGGCGGTTTTTATCAGAGGACCGCAGCCCCGTCCGCAAGCAAAGTGGGGTGATGCAGTTCCGCAGAAACGAGGGTCCTGGATGGCTCAGGGCCTGAAGGGGTGGACCCAAAACCTTGAACCAGATTCAGGATTCCACAGCGCTCTGTGCTCCCTCACCAAGACTTCAGTGAGAAGCCTGGCGGCTGCGTAATGAACCCGCGTCAGCGTCTGAGTCACTCTTGGGGCCGGCCTGTGTAGAGCGAGTTGCAGTAGTCTAGCTTGGAGGTGACCGTTGCATGGATCACTGTGGCCAGGGCCACCCTCGCCGCATGTGTGCGCTGGGCCTCCGCAGACAGGGAGGACTCCGAAGTCACACCCAGGCTTTTAACAGCTGCAACTGGTTGTATCTCCACATTTGCCAAATCTCAGCTGCTGGAAACCCTCCACTGACCCCCTCCCGTCCCAGCCACAGGACCTCCGTGAGTGACAGGTCACCTGGGCAGGGGCATAGCCCACGGTCTGCCCAGGGTGGGGGTTTACTTGCTAGGGACAGGTTGGCCCCCAGAAGAGCACTGTGCCTGAGTGCTGCTGGCGCACCCACCGGCCACCTCTGCCGTTCCGAGCACAGTCCCAGGGGCTCGCAGGGAGCTGCGCTTGCTGATCACATCAAAGGTTCAGTGGCTGGGTCCCTGTTCTCGTGTGTGTGTGTGCGGGGGGGGGGTGTCTGCTTGCCACCAGGAGCAGCTTGGAGTCTGATGCTCCTTGAACGCAAGAACCATGGGCTAGTTCTGCAGCTGCAAGTATCAGGCCAGGGACAGAACTCCCAGCAGCCTCAGCCCTTGGAAGCCGCCCCACTTCTGCCATCGGGCTCCGTTTCCCCAAGAGCTGCGTTCCGGCACTAAAACAGCACCCGAGGCCGGGGGTCTCCCCTGTGTTGCAGCTGGCAGGCTTTGGGGCTGATTTGCTGAGGTGTGATGATCCCCTTCCTCCTGCCCGGCTGTCCTCCCTGCCCAGTCAGCTGTGAGTGTGGCTGACGTCCATCCGTCTGTCCACCTGGTCCGTCTGGGCTGTGGCCATGACAACCCCCCCCAGCAGTGAGGCCGCCCCCCCTTCCTTGGAAGTTGCTCTCCGGAGGAGTGTGTTGGAAGATGCTGGCGCCTGCTGCTGGGAAGGCCGGCCCTCCTCCTCCTCCTCCGCCGCCTCTCCGTGTCCGAGGGCACGTTGCGAAGGGCCGATGAATGCTTTGTATCTGTGTCGCTGAAGCATGAAAATTCCCTATTTGGAGAGGAATTACTGCGGAGCGAGCCTGTTCTGGCTGCCAAGGCACTTCCCCCCCCCCGAGGGAGATGCTGAGATTCTCTTTGCAATTAAAATTTCTTTGAAACTTGGACTGGAGAAGATTTGAAGAAGAAATATTTTGAGTTTGAAATATTATCCCCAAACAGCGACTGTGTGTGAGTTTCAACAACCACCCCCCCCCACAACCCCCCCCTTTTCCTCCTGGTGTGGCTGGAAAGTAAAAAGTTGGCTCTGGAGGAGACCTGCCCCCCCCCCCCCCATCAAAGCGGCCTCCATCACAGCTCTGCATTAGGGTGGGCAGAAGCGCTTGGGGCTCTGTGGGGGTTGAGTGGGGGGGGGAAGCACTGGAAACAAGGGCTTCCTTTGGCCTTGGTGGATCCGAGCCCAGCACCAGGAGAAGCTGGGGAGAAGGACTCCCGCTGAGAAAATAACGCTAAGGAGAAAGAAAAGAGGAGGCTGGAGATTTACTTCAAGGGTGGCAAAGACTGCACGTTTAATCAGCAATGTGGGTTTGGGGTTCCTTTAGACTCGCCGTGGTGGCGAACCTATGGCACTCCAGATGTTCGTGGACTACAAATCTCATCAACCCCTGCCGGCATGGCCAATTGGCCCTGCTGGCAGGGGCTGATGGGAATGGTAGTCCATGAGCATCTGGAGTGTCATAGGTTCGCCACCACTGCTTTAGAGTATGAAAGCTGGAGGTGATTAGTGTGGGTGGGGACTGTAAGGCAGGGAGGGGGGCTTTTCTTTTCTCCCTGTCCTGGCCCGGGGCAGGAGGAGGGAGGTTTTGGTGGCCATGTTGGAGTAAAGCCCCCCGCCTGGGGCCAGTGAAAGGCTGGCTGCCTTGAGTTTGGGCTGGGGTTGCTGATTCTGGGTCATGAAAGGACCTGGATGGGGTATAATGCCTTAGAGCTCCCCCCCCCCTCCAAAACAGCCATTTTCTCTGGGGGAGGGGGCTGATCTCTAGAGTCTGGAGCTAAGTTGTAATTCTAGGTGATCTCCAGGCGCCACCTGGATGTTGGCAGCCCTTGGTGGGCTCCATAGCTCTGCAGGGTAACACTTGACACACATCTGGTAGATCTTGGCAGCTGTGTGTTTTGAGCCACAGCGAATGGCAAGTTAGAAATGCTGAGTAGATAAGAGGTATTAGGCCAGCCACTGGGAAAGCAAAGAATGAAACGTTGGTTTGGTATGGGCTAGGCTGGCTTCTTCTTCTTCTTTTTTTAAAATGTTATTTTATGTAATGTCCCCCTTTCTCACTGGGGCTCAAGGCCAGGCCAGAGAAGGTAAAGGTACGTCCCCTGGTATGCAGCCAGTCATTCAGACCCACAGGGTGACTATCACATCGTGGGTTTGGATTGCAGACAGTGTTTGCAGGGGCGGCTTTCAAGCCTTCCCTCAGGGGCCCAGGATCCTTAGCAGGTTCTCACAGGTTCCCTAGATTGGGTTACTCATTGCCATTTGTGTGTGCCGAGAGGGGGTTACTAATGGGTGGTTACAGTTTGCCACGTGATTTTTGCACTGAGTTCACGCCCCTCCTCTCAGTGGCACTGGGGCTTAGAACTTGAAGTAGTCCTGCTTGGAGGGAGGTGCACCGGCTGTGCAGTGGCAGCCCTCTCCTAAGTGCATCTCGTTTCCTCCCCCAAGGACCGGCGCAGCGGCTGCCTCCTTGCCACAGCCCCTTGAGAGATGCCCACCCTTGAGAATACACACCCCATGTGCCCCATTGAAGCCCATTGGCTCTATACAGTTTTGGAGTCCCTATGGGGGGAACCTACATTTTTTAACATTTTTGGATCCCACCACTGCCTTCCCCACTCCGATGCCCTTTGCCCCCAGCAAGTTGGGTCCTCCTTTTACCCACCTTGGAAGACTGAGTCCACCTTCAGCTGGCTGCCTGGGATGGATTCCCGTCCGGATTGAACTCAGGTCAAGAGCAGAACTGGGGCTGCCGGGCTGCAGCTGGCCCTTCTGAGCCGGGGGGCTCCTTTCAAGGCCGATGACATGGTGTAAATGAGTGTAATCAAATCGTTTGCCTGAATCCCAAGCAAACAATCTAGCTTCTAGCTCTAGAGACCCGTGGGGGGTGGACCTATGGTGCTCCAGATGTTCACAGGGCTACATTTCCCATTATTTCCCTACCAACATAGGAATTTGTAATTCCTTGGGCATCTCAGGTCTCCTCAGTTCGCCTCCTACTGGACTAGGGCATCAAAAGAATTAAAAACTAAGCAAAATGAGGTGGCTTGAATAGAAGGTGTCGTTAATCATGGACAATGCCTAGAGTGAATTGCAGAATTTGAACACAAGGCAGTAAAAGTGGGAGGGGGCATCCAAAAACCAGGTATTGTACAGCCCCCTGCTCTTGATCAAGTGCTTTTCTGTTCCACACTATTATGCTTTAGTTCTGGTCCGTCCCGTTCCTATGAGCCCTGTGGGGGACAGTGGCATAGAAGTTTGATGATAATAATAAAAAACCTCCCCTCTTTCACATCGTTTATGGAATCAGAGAAAGGTGGGAGCCCTCCTGAGCCCCCAGGTTGGCCGTTCCCCAGGGTGGGGACCACCCAAGAGGGGGACAGGGGGGCTGCCGCTTGCGGGGGGGCAAGTGGGCTGGGCTGTGGCGAGGAGATTGGATCCAGGCTGGGACTGTGCCATTTAAAGCCAACTGCAGGGGACTTAGAGGTCCTGTAGTCTGTGCCCCCCCTTGTTACCCCAGGAATCTGCCTCTTTGGCATGGGGGGGGGGAAATGAAGAACCCCCTGCCTGTCCACTGGCCTTGGCCCAGCCTTCAGGGCTCTTGGTTCTCTGTTTATAAAAGGCCTGGCTGCATCTTGGTGGAAGGAGATTTCAGAGGTGGGATCCAGCAGGTTCTCACAGGTTCCCGAGAGTAGGTTACTCATTATTTGTGTGTGCCGAGAGGGGGTTACTAATGGGTGATTTTGCCACGTGATTTTTGCTTTAGTTACGCCCCTCCTCTCAGCAGTAGCGCGCAGAACTTGAAGCAGTCTAGCAGGAGGTGCGTGGCCATGATGTGGGCAGCCTGCGCCTAGGTGCATTTGTCTCTCACCTAAGGATTGGCGCAGTGGCTGCTGTCCTTAAGCACAGCTCCTGCCTCCAGGGAATGCTACTTGCCTCTGGAATACCTGTCCACACCCTCAAGCTGCCCTCGGGCCCAGCCCCATTGGTGCTATGCCACAGTTTGAATCCCACCACCATGGGACCCCGTTACTAAAATTTTTGGATCCCACCCCTGGACATGATCCTTTGCCATTCCTTTTCTGGCCAGGGGCACTCCCTGTGGTGAGTGGGGGTGGGAGGGAGGAGGCCGCACTCAGCGGGAACGGTAGCCCTTGTCCCCCCTCCCCCCGCTGTGATGGGTCTCGCTTCCTGTCAGTCAAAGTGCCGGCCCACAAGCCAGATCTAGTCCAGAATGACTTCTTGCTGTCTCTTTCCTGCCCCACAGCCCCACGTGCTTTGGCCAGGCAGTGTGCTGGAACCACAGGGCTCCTGGCTGCGGTGGGTTTTCCAAGGGGCTGTGTGGCCGTGGTCTGGTGGATCTTGCTCCTAACATTTCGCCTGCATCAGACTCTGGCTGGCCTCTTCAGAGGTGTCTCACAGAGGGAAGTCTGTCACATGCTGTGTCCAGGAACGGACCACGGCCACACAGCCCGCAAAACCCACCACAGCTGTGAAAGCCTTCGACAATCCACAGGGCTTCTGTTTGGCCCATCCCCTTTTACCCGGCTGCTTGGGAGCAGGGTAGTCCTTGAGGGCTGGGATTGACACACCAGAAAGGAAGGGTGCGTGTGCGTGCGTGCGTGCGTGCGTGTGTGTGTGTGAGAGAGAGAGATCCACCCACCCCTCTTGACTTGAGGGGGACCCCCAGTGATCGTGGGTCTTGCTTTTCTGACAGACAGGAGATAAATTAAATGAAATCATTTTAATTAGCTAATTAAATGGAACAATTTGGCTGCTCCAGAAGAGCCTTTTCAGTCTGGTTCCAGATGGGGCAGAGGTGGACGCGGACCGAGGCTCTGCTTCCTGGTTGCTCCTGCTGGATTCATCAGCCACCCTCGACCGGGTGAACATTTAAAGACAAAAGTGGGCCCAGGCTCGGGATTGGTTGAAATCTCCAAGGGTCGCCCTCACGGGTGTGGGGTTTGTCCAGGGCAGGGTTGGGTTTCCCAGGGGGCAGGCCTGTCCCCCATGCTATTCAGACTCTGGGTAAACCCCTTAGGAGAAACCCTGCCTACTGTGGAAGTTGTCATCAGCATGCTGAGGATGCCCAGCTCGGTATCTTTCTTTCCAAGTCTCCTGGTGACGCGGTAGCCGACCTGAGCTGCAGTCTGACTGTTGTGATTCGATGGCTAAGAAGAAAGGACCCTGGCAAGGGAGGCTGGCTGGGCAAACTGTGCTCTTGGTGGGCCCGGCGCTTCCCCCTCGGCTGTGAGCTGCCTGCCTGGGTGTCATAGCGGACTCAGCGTGACTTGTGGAGAAGCAAGTTAATGCGGCAGCAAAGAACTCTTCCTTCCATCTTCATTGAGCCTCGAGGACGATGGGTCCGTAACTTGGCTCAGCTGATCTTGCAGTGTCCATCTATTCCAGTGGTGGTGAACCTTTGGCACTCCAGATGTTATGGACTACAATTCCCATCAGCCCCTTCCAGCATGACCAATTGGCCATGCTGGCAGGGGCTGATGGGAATTGTAGTCCGTAATATCTGGAGTGCCAAAGGTTCGCCACCACGGATCTATTCCATGATTGATTGCCTTGAGGCTTGACTATTGTGATGGACTCCAGATGGGTCTGCCCTTGAAGTCTATGTGGAATGTGCAGCTGATATAGAATGCCTCAGCTCAGTTACTGTTGGGAGCTTGGCAGAGGTTGTGTAGGACACACATTTTGCCGTTTTTGTGTTGGTCATTTTCCACCTGCTGGGTTCAGTTGAAGGTGCTAGTTATTGTTGGAAGAAAGGGACTGTACGCTGTTTCCTGCCTCATCCTGCAGAGGGGCCTACCATGGTTAGTGGCTATTAGGGACTCAGGAATTTACTACCTTTCTTTTACTCTAATATCATGCTGAGTCTATCCCTTGATGTAGACTGATATTCTTAGGATCTCTCCTTGCTTCCCGGGCTTCGTGGACCCCTCTCCATTACTCTACTTTCACCATGCCTAGGGAGAGGATGTGTCTCCTACGCATCCGCCTCCATCCAGCTAGATTAGACTAGATAGTGAACCTATCTCTACACCTTTCTATCCAGAATGGAGTTCACTAATAAATACTCTTTTTATTAGACTAGAAACTACAAATGACTCTGACTTTCTTTTGTGTCTGAAGTTCTCTCTAGCAAGCTCAACCACGTGTTTGTACCCAGGTAAGCTTCCCTGTGTTTTAGCCTCTGTGCACTCTGCTACTTTTCAAGGGATACACACGCACCAGGTGTGGTTCCTCCAACAGTTATCACGTACAAAGCCCTTTGGGGGGTCGAGCCCCCATGTTTGCGATATCGACTCTCTCCTGCTTTGTTCTGCCACCAAGACCGTGCCCCGCAAATGAGCAAGACCAGCCGCTGCCCATTGGTGTGCATTCTCTGTAGCAGCTCCCGCCCTGCGCAACGGCCAGTCGGAGGAGGTCAAGGGGGCTCCCACGCTTCTGTCGTTCTGCAGGATATGTCAAAGTGGAATTAGGATGCGGCAGTCAAGGAGGATGCATGGAAATGGTTATAGTCCACTGCAACCATTATGTTTGGCCCCTCTTTGGTTTTACTGCATTGTCTTCTGCTTTGGTAACCCTATATTTGGCACTGCTCAGAGTAGGCCTTGGCCCAACCAGTTTGCTGCTCACAGGGTTGTCTAATTCAGGGTCTTGTTGCTTTGTTGGCTGGTTATCTTGTGTTGATTGTTTGCACAGTTTTAGTTATGTTATCTGATTGTCCTTCATGGGTGAACGTTTGTCTGTCTTGCCTCTTTCTTGAGAAAGGTGGGCTACAAATAAAGTACATAAAATAAAATAAATTCCAGGCCAGTTAAAAGGATTGACTGTGAACCTGCCCAGTTGCTTGGAGGCGGCAAAGGATAATGCCGTTTCCCGAGAGGACGGAGCCTTGTAGCACTCTGGTCCTCTGCATAACAAATCCTGGGAAATGAATCCCGGCTTCTGTGTCGCCTCTTCCTCCCCCAGGATGGGGAGAGTTAAGTGAGGAGAGTTAAGTGGAATTGAATCTTATTTAAGGAGAGGAGACACAGTTACATGGCACTGTAATTTACTGCTCTGTTGACAATCTGAGAGAGGAATTTGCTGGAGGAATAAACGCGAGCTTTTTGGCCTGTTGCGGGAAGATCAGGCTGCAGCCGCCGGCTCCGCATGCTGTGCTGCCGTGCCGAGATGAGATGCCGAGCCGGTGATCTCTCTGTGGTCGGTATTAAGAGGAATAGAGTGCTTTGATCCCACACTAATGCACTAGTCCAGAACGCCGTCCGGGCAAAGCCACACTTCCGTGGGAGCTTTAGGGATGCTGCGGCTGGCTCGGCTCAGCGGGGGGTGCAGGGGGGGGGGAATCGAGAAGCGGGATGGGCCCTCCCGGCACACAGCGCCCGCACAAAATAAGGAGCCTGCCTCCGTTTCATGGCTGGCTCCTCCTGCCCTGTGGCGGAGTGGGGGCCCTGGCCTTTGGGGCAGCCCCCCATGAGTTTTGCTTGGCGCCTCTAGGTGAGCAAAGGCTGGCAAAGCCTTCCTTTTAATCTAGGCCTGTAGCAGAAGAGGGGTCTCCCTGAAGCCCTCTCAGGTCTGCTTCTGGCCCAGGGACCTTTTCGTCTACGTCAGGGGTCTGCAACCTGTGGCTCTCCAGTTGTTCATGAACTACAATTTCCATCAGCCCCTGCCAGCATGGCCAATTGGTGTGGGGTTTGTCCATGAACAAATTGTAGTCCATGAACATCTGGAGAGCTATAGGTTGCAGACCCCTGGTCTACGTCCTCTTCAGATGCTCCGTGGGTGTTTTTGCTGCCTGCCCTTATGCCCTGGCTCGTTTAAAGAACTCGGCTTAGCTAGTTTCTCTGATGACTTTGATTTTAATGGCTGTGTTTTAGCAAATTTGTGGTATTGTCTGTTTTGTCAGCTGCCTTGAGTGGGTCTTTGGAGATGGCGGCAGACACATCTTGTAGGTCAATAAATAATTAACCCGGGTAAGTTCTCTGCCCGCCCAGAGTCTCCTCTGAGGTGCTGTGAGTGGGTCACCAATCCTTCCACTAGTCTGCTTGCTACTTGTGGCCGGTCTGTTCTGTTCCGCCTGGTTGGCTTCAGCTTCCCAAGGCAGTGGCAGGATCATGGGCCTTTGGATTGGGGCTGCCCTGGCAGGTCCCTCTATTGACACCCCCCCACCCCCGCTGCCCCAATAGATGAGCTCCTGTCTTTTGAGGCTCAGGCTGCTAAACTGGGAAACCTGGGAAAGGAGAAGAGCCAGACATTCCAGGGTAAATTTTGAGAAATCTCTGAGAGGCAGCAGCAGGCAGCTGAACAGGTTAGCTGTGTTTGGGTGGGGGGGGGGGAGCTAGCCTCAAACCTTTAACTGTGTGTGTTTTTGAGGGTCTGTGTAGTGGTGGTTAGTTTTTTTTAGGGCCATGGAAGGCTTTTGTTTGTGTTGGGGGTTTTCTTTGTTTTTTGGGGCATTTGCTTGCTTCCGGCTTCTAAGAGGCGGGGCTTGGGGTGAGTCACCCGCTCTGTTTTCGCTGCCTTCCAGCTCTTTTGAGAATTCTCTGGGTATTTTTGCACATGCAGAATAATGCACTTTCAATCCATGTTCGATGCACTTTGCAGCTGGATTTTACCGTGCGAAATAGCAAAATCCACTTGCAAACAATTTTGAAAGTGAATTGAAAGTGCATTATTCTGCATGTGCGAAAGAGCCCTCTGAGAGGCAGCGCCATGCACAGTTTTCATCCGTGAGAACCAATTTTGGGGAGAGAACGGAAGGTGAGTTGGAGACTTGACTGGGGGAAGAGGCTTCAGCCTGCGGGTCTCAGTCCCTGGAGCTCAGTGTACAGCAAAGGCTTACCTAAAACTCATTCTTTGTGGGGGAGTTCAGTTGGGGACGTTTTGAAGGAGGCCCATAGATCTGTTTTTGGACTACTTAAGACTGCTAAATATGGATGGTCAGGGAGTTGCTGCCATCACCTGCACCAGCTGTGGCATGTTTTGTGGGCAGCTACACCTGCAGCAAGTGCAAGTTGGCTGCTCTCTTGGAAGAGAAGGTCCCGCAGCTTGAGGCACAAGTATCCAGCCTGTTAAGAAGGAGAAGGAGAAGGAGAAGAGTTTGGATGTATATCCCCCCTTTCTCTCCTGCAGGAGACTCAAAGGGGCTGACAATCTCCTTGCCCTTCCCCCCTCACAACAAACACCCTGTGAGGTGGGTGGGGCTGAGAGAGCTCAGAAGAGCTGTGAGTAGCCCAAGGTCACCCAGCTGGCGTGTGTGGGAGTGCACAGGCTAATCTGAATTCCCCAGAGAAGCCTCCACAGCTCAGGCGGCAGAGCTGGGAATCAAACCCGGTTCCTTCAGATTAGATACACGAGCTCTTAACCTCCTACGGCACTGCTGCTCCTTAAGAAGCATGAGGATTTCCTGGACAGAGTGGAGCAGAGGAATGTGACACACAGAGGCGCAGGAACCAGGAAATATTCTTTGCGTTTGAAGCTACAGAATCAATTTGAACTTCTCTCCCTTGTCAGTGAGGATAAAGGAACAGGCCCAGGAGCAGCAGAGTCTGGCCCGGGAGAATATTCCAGTGGCAGAAGGCTCATCCCATGGAACGGCCCCTGCAAAGCCCCAGAGAAGAGGAGAGGGGGTGGTAGGGGATTCCCTGCTGAGGGGAGCAGAAGCAGCGATTTGCAGGCCTGACAAAATATCTCCAGAGGCGTGTTGTCTCCCTGGGGCAAAAGTCCCTGGTGTCACAAGACTTGTCAAGCCCACCGACCATTTTCCCCTCCTGTTGGTCCACGTGGAAACCAATGACACGGCAAGTTGTAGCTTTCAGGACATCACCAGGGATTTTGAGGCTCTGGGAAGAAAGATGAAGGATCTGGATGCACAGGTTGTCATTTTATCTCTCCATGACTTAAATCCTGGAAGCCTGGTTGAGAGCATCCGGGTAAAAGTTAAAGGGGAGAGAAATAGCAATGATCTAATTGAGCCAGACTGAAGAGTTAGAGCATAGGTGTCAAACTCGCGGCCCTCCAGATGTTATGGACTACAGCTCCCATCATGCCCTGCCAGCATGATGCTGGCAGGGGATGATGGGAACTGTAGTCCATAACATCTGGAGGGGCGCGAGTTTGACACCTGTAAGTTAGAGGATGCTTTCCTGGAACAAATGACCAGACTTTCTTCAAAGCACAATTTCAAACTCTTTTAATGAGGAGGAAAATCAGGATGGTTTCAACTGAACTAACATTTAAAGGGGACATGTACAAGGAATGGAAAAAAGGGGAAACCACCAAAGAGGAATTCAGACAAACAGCCAGGACATGTAGGGAGAAAGTCAGAAAAGCTAAAGCTCACAATGAGCTCAGACTTGCGAGAGGTGTTAAAAACAATAAAAAGGGCTTTTCTGGTTCTGTCTACAGCAAACAGAAGAAAAAGGATAGGGCAGGGTCACGGCGTGGAGAAGATGGCAAAGGGTAACCGGGGGTGGAGCCAGACTACTCAACACCTCCTTTGCCTTGGAAAACAGTACTCAACCAGATGGAAAGGAAACAGAAGATGCAGTCGGGGAAATTCAGCACAGAATAAAGATGTAGCATGGGAATACCTGGTTAATTTAAATGAATTCAGATCTCCAGGGCCTGATGAACTACATCACAGGGTACTAAAAGAACTAGCAGAAGTAATCTCAGAACCATTTGCAATAATCTTTGAGACTCCTGGGGAACAGGAGAAGTCCCAGCAGTCTGGAGGAGGGCCCCATCTATTGTTGTCCCCATCTTCAAAAGGGGGTGGTGGTGGTGGACTCAAACAATTACTGCCCAGTTAGACTGATATCAATACCAGGAAAGATTCTAGATCAGATCATTAAACAGACTGCCTGTGAGCACTTAGAAGATTACTAAAAGTCAACATGGGTTTCTCAAAAACAAGTCATGCCAGACTAACCTTATCTCTCTTTTTTTTTGATTGAGTGACAAGCTTGCTTGGTGATAGATGCTGTGGATGCAGCCTACCTTGATTTCAGTAAGACCTTTGGCAAGGTGCCCCATGACATTCTTGCAAGCAAGCTAGTAAAGTGTGGGGCTAGACAGTGCTGTTGTTAGATAGATTCGTAATTGGTTGATGGAGCAAACTCAAAGGGTGCTCACCAATGGCTCATCTTCATCCTGGAAAGAAGTGACTAGTGAATTCTGTCCTATGCTCAGGGCTATTCAATATTTTTTTATCAATGAATTGGATGATGGAGTAGAGGGCATGCTAATCAAATTTGCAGATGACACCAAATTAGGAGGGGTAGCTAATACCCAAGAGGATAGGGTCAGAATTCAAAATGACCTGGGCAGATTAGAGAGCTGGGCCAAAACTAACAAAATGAATTACAACAAGCAGAAATGTACAGATATAGGATGGGTGACACCTGACTTGACAACATTACATGCGAAAGGGATCTGAGATTCTTAGTAGACCACAAACTGAACATGAATCAGTGGTGTGATGCAGCAGCCAAGAAAGCCAATGCAATTCTGGACTGTATCAATAGGAGTATAGTGTCTAGACTGAGGGATGTAATATGACCACTGTCTTCTGCATTTGTCGGACCTCACTTAGAATACTTTGTCCAGTTCTGGGTGCCACAGTTCAAAAAGGATGCTGACATGCTGGAATGGGTTCTGAGGAAGGCGACCAAAATGGTAGGAGGTCTGGAATCCACGCCCCATGAGGACCATCTTAGGCCGCTGGGTATGTTTAGTCTGGAGAAGAGAAGGCGTGACTTGGTAGCCATGTTTAAATATCAGAAGGGATGTCATGTTGAAGAGAAAACAAGCTTGTTTTCTGCTATTCTAGAAACTAGGACAAGGAGTAATGACTTCAAGATACAGCGAAAGCGATTCCCCCTGGGCCTAGACAGTAGGAAGAACTTCCTGGCAGTCAGGGCTGCTCGACACCGGACTTCACTGCCTCAGAGTGTGGTGGAGTCTCCTTTGAAGAAGAAGAGTTTGGATTTATATCCCCCCTTTCTCTCCTGCAGGAGACTCAAAGGGGCTGACAATCTCCTTGCCCTTCCCCCCTCACAACAAACACCCTGTGAGGTGGGTGGGGCTGAGAGAGCTCCGAGAAGCTGTGACTAGCCCAAGGTCACCCAGCTGGCATGTGTGGGAGTGCACAGGCTAATCCGAATTCCCCAGATAAGCCTCCACAGCTCAGGTGGCAGAGCTGGGAATCAAACCCGGTTCCTCCAGATTAGAGTACACCTGCTCTTAACCTCCTACACCACTGCTGCTCTCTTTGGAGGTCTTTTTAACAGAGGTTGGCTGGCCACCTGTCAGGAGTGCTTTGTCTGTGTGTTCCTGCATGGCAAGGAGCTGGACTTGATGGCCCTGGTGGTCTCTTCCAATTCTGTGATTCAAATTGTTGCCCTCCCCCCCATTATTTCCCTCTGATGAGGGTCTCCAAGAAAGCATCACGCTGAGGGGGAAGTGAGTGCTCTAAAGGGACCTCTCCTCAAGCAGTGAATAGACATCCTTTTGTGCCGAAGGTGCGCACCTTCTGGCCTAGCCTTTACAAAAACAGAGGGAGGGA
Source organism: Sphaerodactylus townsendi (assembly GCF_021028975.2). NCBI lineage: Eukaryota > Metazoa > Chordata > Lepidosauria > Squamata > Sphaerodactylidae > Sphaerodactylus > Sphaerodactylus townsendi. The sequence continues at coordinate 139,072,639 of NC_059429.1, read as the reverse complement.
TGCCCGTGCGGCAGGGGCTGGTTTTGGCTGCATGGTGAGTCTCCTGCCTGAGGTGAAGAGCTGGATGTGGTGAGGAAGAGCCAGGGGTTGTGGCCCCTCTCAGAACCAGAAAGGCTGGCCAGAGCAGCTGTGTGGGGCCAAGAGGGCAGCAGGAGGGCAAGATCAAAACCTGCAAGTTCGCCTTCTGAGAAGTAGGGCCTGTTCTGCGTAGAGAGGCCAAAATTAGGGGGTCTCAGCGAGGAAGGATTCGTATTTGCCTTGACTGTGTATTCTTGCAGGGCAGGGAGCTGGACTTGATGGCCCGGGTGGTCTCTTCCGGCTCTACGTTTCTGTTATTTCTTAGGCACCGGGGAAGGTTTCAAGACAGGCCGCTCCTGTATCAGTGGCCCAAAGGGAGCCAGGCCTGCTTCGTTAGACCCGGCTCTTCCAGGAGGGCCTCAGCTGTCCTCCTCCTCCTCCTCCTCCTCCTCCTCCTCCTCCTCCTCCTCCTCCTCCTCCTCCTCCTCCTCCTCCTCTTCTTCTTCTTCCACTTCTTCCTCTTCTTCCTCTTCCTCCTCCTCCTCCTCTTCTTCCTCCTCCTCCTCCTCCTCCTCCTCCTCTTCTTCTTCTTCTTCTTCTTCTTCTTCTTCTTCTTCTTCTTCTTCTTCTTCTTCTTCTTCTTCTTCTTCTTCTTCTTCTTCTTCTTCTTCTTCTTCTTCTTCTTCTTCTTCATGCTTTTGGTGGGGTTGATGTGTTGTTGGTTCCCAGGTGGACCATCGCAAATGGGTAGTTACTTGTCGATTTGATCAGTTTTGGGACCCAGGCTATGATATCGTTAAGCTTTGTCCCTGGCAAGCAGCTCACCTCTTGGGCTGAGGGGCCAAACCTGGATACATGATGCTCCACACTCTTCAGCAGCCATCGGTGGCCATCAGTGACCTTCCTTTTCTTCCCAGTGCCATCACTACGTAGCCCCCACCCCACCCCACCCCACCCCACCCCGCCCTCCCCCTCCTCCCTCTGTCTTTCTTGTCTTTGTGGTTCTTCCTCTGCCAGAGTTCCCATCTTTTTCACTCCTGCCAGGGCCTGGAATTGACCCCTGAATCCCAGTGGCATTGAGTGCTGTCTTGCCCGATGCCTTTGGGGCTGTGATGCATCTGGCTTCCCTAATCAGCCACTATGTTGCCCCTCCGATGGGTCTCCCCAACCCTCCATAGGGCCTCCTGGTTTCTGCAAGTGAAACCCTCCCCTTCCTTGATCTCACAGAGAGTAGCAGTCTTTTCCTGCAGGCTCTGAGCCTCCTTTTCTGAAAGCCCCGTCAACTTAGACTTTTGACACGCGAAGTCCATCTTGTCCTCCGGGAGGGAGACAAACGTGGCGCGCTCCCTGCAGGTGGCTGGGAATGGCCTTGTCCCCTTCCAAGGGAGTCTCTGCAGCCTGGAGTTGCCTGGGTGTGTTGATGTCATCTGGAACTTGCTTGACGGCCCCTGACGCGCACACCCAGGCTCTGGCAAAACAAATGCAAGCTATTGATCCAGCGGGTGGGAAGACAATAGGAGGCACTTATTGATAAAAGCATTAAGACAAAGAATAAGGATTTCTTTTAAATACACCAGAAGCAGGAAGCCAGACAGGGAGGAGGTTAAGCTGTTGGATGACAAAGGAATGAAAGGATTCCTTCAGAAAGGTGGGGAGATGGAGGAGAAACCAAACTAATTCTTTGCCTCTCCTTTCACTCAAGAAAATGTTGGGAATGAATCCATTCCCACAGCTGCTGTTTTCAGGAGGGGGGTCGGAAGAACTGAGTCAAATGAACATGAAGGGAGATACTATTCCAGCCCTCTTGGTTTAGTCTAGAATCATGGGGGAAACATGAGTGTTCTTGGAGAACTCATATGGGGAAAGATTGGTCTCCTAATCAGAACATGCAATAGGACCACCGTCAGCCTCCATTCCAGAGTATTTGTAAGTAGCAAATGTAATGTGTATTTTTTTAAAAAGGATCCCGGGGAGATCAAGGAGATTACATATCTGTTGGCCTAATCTCTGTGCTGAGCAAATTGGTAGAAATTGTTAATAAAGGTAGAATTATGAAGACTTAAGTTGGCCGGTGAAGGGAGTTGGTGCTTGCAAGCGACTGTTCCTGCCTGGTTTGGGAGTGAGAATGTCGGGGGAGGTTGCAGAGAAACTGTGAGCTAGGATGTTGTGGGTTTTTCGGGTTGTATGGCCCTGTTCCTGTAGCATTTTCTCCTAAGGAAAATGCTACTGGAACACGGCCATACAACCCAAAAAACCCACAACACCCTAGTGATTCTGGCTGTGAAAGCTTTCAATAAAATTGTGAGCTCTTTGTGTCTCTTTTTTTGCTGTGGAAAACCTGCCCTGCCCAGTGAGCTCCCCCCCCCCTCTTTCTGTGGGCACGTTCAGCTCCACTAGCTGACTGGTTTCCTTTTTGAGGTTCCAGCGTGACGCCTTCTCAGGTGCCTTCTGCCGCCTGGCAGTTGCAGGAGCCACTCTGTGCGTCTCTCGGGCGCTCCTTTTGCGCTCACCATCAAGGGGACCAAAGTGCTTTCTTGAGCGTGCTGCGTTGAACTCCTGTCGCTCCTATTTTGGTTGTTGTTGGTACATGTGGATGGAACGAGAGCTTTAATGTGGGTCACGGAGATCAGTGTGGCTGCACGGAATATGTGGAGGAGTCTAGTATGACAATAAAAAGTATTTGCAGCATCTGTAAACACAACAGAGTGAGCAAGGATGAAAAGAAATGGGAACAAAACACAGTCCTCTACACCCTGACTCTTTACAGGTGCTCATAAGAGATAGGCTCTCTAATTCTTGGAGTAGCAAGCATTTAGAAATCCTCTATTACCTTGGTTTCAGTAGCTGGAGGCCGGCCCTCCCCCCCGCCCCCCCCCCGCCGCCCCTGACAGCTTTGCTCATGTCTGCAGGAGTTTCAGAAGGTGATGAAATGTAGATAGGTTGAAATCAACAACAGCTTGTACGTAGCTTTCTCTGCTGTGGCCCCGACCTTATGGAACGGCCTCCTTCACGGGGGGTAGGGAGGCTCCCCCACTCTACTGGCTCTTGGCAAACTATGGCCCACTTAATTATTCAAGAGGGATCTTTTGCACAGATGATAAGGTTGCACTGACTGTGCAAAATGGTTTGCAAATGTTCTTGGGTGAGTGACGAGGGATCGTGGACTGCAGCTCTATATCTTCCTTACTGTTAGCAGGATCTGCAGGGAAGGGGACGCCTCCTAGAAGCACCCGTGGGATAGACTGCCGGGCTTGATAGACCTTGTCTGATCCAGGAGGGCTTTCATATGTTCTTATCCTGGTGTCTAATTTTTGTGCTGCTTAATGTGTCAAGTTCATACCTCTGCGCCTCACTCATTTCTGGTTGGTTCCAGACTTCTGATGCATTTTTAATTGAATTTCCCATTTTGTTGGTACTTGGTAGTATTGACACAATCTGCCCTGAATCCTTGTGAAAAAGGCAGACTGTTAAAAAAACCATGGATGGATGGGAGCATCTGGTTCTGGTTGGCGTGCCGAGCGGTCGCTCTTTGTTGAGCTCCCCCTCCTTTTAAAGATAAGTTTTAAACTTCTCCCTCCCTTTGTAGTTTTTATCTTTTTAGGATGGATGGAGGGAGGGAGGGAGGGATGGAGGGATGGAGGGAGAAAATCCTCCAGTGAGTTCCAGACCATGCACTCGTGGGTTCTTCTTGAGTTAAGGTGGAATCCTGGTGGCAAGGAGTGGCAGCGTGGCAAAGGGCCAGATGAAACAAAGAGCCTCTCCAGTGTGTGCTCAGGGTTTTTATTACCTGCCTTAGCCCACTCCCCAGCAGACCCTATTTACCTTCCTGGCTGTAGGAAATGTTCACTCTTTACTTTGACCTCCCAGAGCTCTGTAGCTCAGGTGTGACCGCAGTGTAGGTGGGGGTCTTGCTGCCTCCTTCCCCTCTCTGGCCAGGGCTGCCTCCTTTCCCATTGTGCTGGCTGCATCAGGTAACTCTTTCTGACAGGTTTTTCCTGTCTTCCTGACGGTCAACAAAGAGACCCTCATAGCTTCTGTTCCTGTGCAGAGTCCTTTGGAGCTCCTGGGCCGGCCTGCTGCCGTGGTGCCCACCCACTGCCGAGCCCTCTGCCCCCACCCTCCCTGTAGGCTGGCTCCTGTCCTCCCCAGGAGCCGGCCTGCAGGAGGCTGGGGGGGGGGGTAGGGCTCAGCGGTAGGTGGCTCGTGTGGGCACTGCAGTGATAAGCCAGCTCCTGCTCTCCCTGGCCTGCCTGGGGGGGGGGGCAAACACCTCAGCTGGTGAGTGGCGCCCTAGCACGGGGGGAGCTGCCGGGCATTGGCCGCACCGCCACGCCATGGGAGAGGCCAGGCTCAGGGACCTGACGGCACCCGGGGCCCCTCCATTGTGACGAAATGGCGTGTGCCCGAGGACATGGGATGCCCCCTGTCCCCATGAGCAGTACGCCCCTGCTGATTATGTCTTTGATATATTGGGAAAGGCAGGGTATAAAACTTTTAACAAAAATTAAAAATAAATACACTAGATTAGAAACTAGTTAAATGACAGAAAACAGAGAAGAATTCTCCCCTGGGGATTCCTGGTGCTGTTGCACTTGGTCAGGAACGGGTCGTGGTGGGGGTTGGTCTGTTCTGTGTTCAGGTTTGCAGGTGGCTCCAGATCCTCCAGAGCAATGACAGCCCAAGACGGTGGAGGAGGAGAGCGCCCGGAGGATCTCTCCAGACTGGCTAGGGGCCGAGGGTGTGCCAAGTGAGGTTCACCGAGAGTGGGTGTAAAGGGGTGCACACTGGGAATGACGGAGCCCCCGTTTGCAAGTGAATGGTGGTGACTGACCAGGAAAGAGATCCAAGAGTTCTGGCTGAGAGCAAGATGAACAGGCGGACTTTGTGCGCGGCCCCTGGGGAAGACGTTGGTCGGAAGGCACCTGAAAATGTCTATTGCAGGACATGCATGAAATGGTTGTTTGCCTCAGCTTAGATCAGAGGTGTTCAACTCTGGTGCTTCAAGATGTTCATGGACTACAATTCCCATCAGCCCCTGCTGGCATGGCCAATTGGCCATGCCAGCAGGGGCTTATGGGAGTTGTAGTCCATGAACATCTGAAGCACCAGAGTTGGAAACCCCTGGCTGAGACGCTGAAGCACTTCCCCACAGCACTGCAGTTCTTCTGTGCACCTGGGTTTCCCACGTTTTTTCTATGGTCTTTCCCAAACCTGCTTTGCAGTCAGGTTTTGGAAATGATCCCAGGTGAACCAGGCTGGCACCTCTGTCTGTGCAGGGGAGCAAGTCCGGTCCTTCCCATGCATGCCTCATCATATCAGGGCCATTTTCCTTTGCCCCACCCCCCAGAGTGGCCATTTCCCCACCTCCAGAAGGCTCTTTTTTAAAAAAATCAGCAGTTGGATATCGTTAGAGACTCTTATTATGTATGTATTTATTTTATTTACATTATTTATAGAAGGCAGCCATGTTGGCCTGCAGTAAAACTGCCAGATTGAAATCCGGTTGTTCTGCAGAGACTGACAAGAGGTTTGGCCTGTGAGCTTTCAGCATGATCTGAGTCGATGTTTCCTTTGTCAGATACATCGGGAATGGAGGGAGTTGTGACCCTTCAATGCTCAGGCCCTGAGAATCTTGCTGGTCTTTACGGTGCTCTGAGACGCAAATCTAAGGAGCAGCAGTGGCATAGGAGGTTAAGAGCTCGTGTATCTAATCTGGAGGAACCGGGTTTGATTCCCTGCTCTGCCGCCTGAGCTGTGGAGGCTCATCTGGGGAATTCAGACTAGCCTGGGCACTCCCACACACGCCAGCTGGGTGACCTTGGGCTAGTCACAGTTCTTCTGAGCTCTCTCAGCTCCACCTACCTCACAGGGTGTTTGTTGTGAGCGGGGAAGGGCAAGGAGATTGTCAGCCCCTTTGAGTCTCCTGCAGGAGAGAAAGGGGGGATATAAATCCAAACTCTTCTTCTCTAGCCATTATTTATGGGCTTGGGGAGATTCGAAGCAGGCGGCACATTGTCATTTAACGTCATAGCAGGTCTACCTGTCCTGTTCTCTGAATTCCCAGATTTGATTGTTTCCCAGAAAGAAAGTTTCTAGTCCCTTTTGTTGTGGAGAAATCTCTTTTCCTTTACTTTTTTTAAAAAATGAAAGCTGCGAATGCAGAGTGACAAATTGCTATAATGTAATCTTACCATGGGAGCCGGGTGGCGTAGTGGTTTAAGTGCTTGCACTGCCACTCACACGGTCAGGAGTTCAAGCCCCCTGTGGGTCAGATATCCTGGCAGCTGGGTCATGGCCAACTCAGCCATCTATCCATTCCTTGGTTGGTAAATGAGTACTTAGCACAGAGCTGGGGGGTAAAGAATAGCTGGGGAGTGGCAAACTACCCCACAAAAACGGCTTGCCTGTGAAATCACTGCTTGCAGGGGTACCCCAGGGTCGGACACGACTGAAGGGGAAACTTTACTTTAATCATACTATACCAATATGCCGCTTTCCAATTTTAAAAAGCTGCCCCCTTCCCGCCTCACAACAAACAAGCTACTCTAGTCTGACAAAAATCCCAACAGCGGGTAGATCATAAATTCAACTCTAAAGGGGCTTTCATTACATCTTACAAGGGCAGAGGCAAGAGGGAAACCATATAACATTGGCACAATCACATGTTTATGTCCTTTGCGAGCCTTATGGAGGCTTCTGAACCACACAGGTCTCTGCGTCTTGACATGGAACCAGTGTAGTCAGGTAACTTGACTCAGGAAAATATTTTAACTATTTTCCTGGGCGGTAACAGTATTGTGGTTAAGAGTATGTGCACTCCAATCTGGGGAACCGGATTTGATTCCTTCTCTTCACCAAAACATACCCAGCTCCCTAAGTCTCTCCTCATAGGGCCGTGGTGGTGAACCTTTGGCACTCCAGATGTTATGGACTACAATTCCCATCAGCCGCTGCCAGCATGGCCAATTGGCAGGGGCTGATGGGAATTGAAGTCCATAACATCTGGAGTGCCAAAGGTTCGCCACCACTGTCATAGGGCACGGACTCCAGACCTTTGACCATTTTGGTTGCCCTCCTCTGGACCCGTTCCAGCTTGTCAATATCCTTCTTGAATTGAGGCCATGGCAAATCTGACAGTTAGAAGAAGAGTTCGGATTTATATCCCCCCTTTCTCTCCGGTAGAAGACTCAAAGGGGCTTACAGTCTGTCCCGTAGTGGAAGGCGCCATCCTGTGCTTTCGTGGCTTAGCCCCACGAGGAGGGCCGTGGGGGACAGTTCTGGCTGCTGTCTCGCAAAAAAGACATTGCAGGGCTAGAGGGGACCCCCCCCCCCCCGGTGTTGGCCAGGTTGGAGCACCTTTGCTGTACTAAAAGAAAAGTGTGAAGGAGTTTGGGTCTTTTTAGGTTAGGCAAAGAGGGAGTGAGGAAGTGAGGGAGTGTAGTGATTGGAGACCGAGGGTGGAGGAGGCCCTTTCCCCCTCCCTGATAATAGTAGGATTCAGCAGCACCCCTGAAGTGAAGGGATTTGTGGAACTGGGGGGGGGGGGCTCAGCGTGTGTGAATGGCCGCTTCTTAGCTTCAAAGGGGGGGGCGCATAGAATGGGTCCCTCCGTGCTGTTAGCCATATCTGGAGTGGAATTGCTGTGCCCCAGGCAGTCGGCTTCCCCAATACTAGTGCTGGGGGCGGACGGGCGGGCGGGAGCCTGTGTCCTCTGTGCCCTTTCCAAGCTTTCTGGGACTACCCCATTGGCCGCTGTGGGGCAGGAGGTTCTGCAGAAGTTTGGGTCTGATCCAGTGTGGTGCTCTGATATCGTTGTGGGTGTCCCCATTGTTGGAGTGTGTGGGAAGGCGGAGGGAGCGCTGGTGTTCCCTGTAGCCCCTTCCTGGGAGTGGAGCTCTGGCGCGCGCTTGCAGCCAGGGTGCCGGCAGAGCGGTCGGCTCGGCTGGTGCGTGTGCTGCGCGCAGCAGCTCCCCCGCCGCATTTGTAAAATGAAATAAATATTGACACGGACGGGATGCTATTCAATTTGTCCTGATCACTGGGCTGCGGTGAGTTCTGACAGGGCAGAGTGTAAAACATAAGCTCGGGATGTAATTTCTACTGTCAACATGATGTACAGTACGGCTCTGCCAAACACACGCCGACAAGCTGGGGGAGGCCTGCCTGGCGAGGGGGCGGCAGGCTCACTCTGCACAACGCACGTGCCGCCAGCCGGCTGCAGAGGAGGAGGAGGGGGGCCTACCTGGCTGTCTTGGGTGGGGGGGCGCAAGCCTCTCTGCCCCTCCCGGAGGAGCAGCTGGGGCCTGGGCCGGGCGCTGATCCTGCTCTCTTCAGGAGCCCCTCTTTTTTTGGGGGGGGGGGGCTGGGAATGGAAGGTGCCCCCATCAGCTTACAAATGAGGTGGCATTAAGCACGACAGGCTGGGGGAGGGGGAGGTTTCCCAGGCAGGCTTCTGTTCCCACAGCAACCGCTTCACAGGCCTCCTGCAGGTGGGTGGGGGACGTGGTGGGGAGGGGACAGAGGGGTGTGTGTGTGTGTGTGTGTGTGTGTGTGTTTATATGTGTATTTCATGGAACATAAAGCAGAAGGCAAGCTAGAGGACGGGAGTTGTGGGGCCTGGGGGTGGGTGTGAAGCCGCAGGGCAGGCAGCCTCCACCTCTGCCGCTCGGGGGTCCAGAGAAAACACCGGCCTCTCACTCGCGTGGGGCACAATCCCCCGGACCCTTCCCCAGCAGGCAGAGAGGGGGCTTCAGAACCACAGGTTAGATCGGACCCTGCCTGGTGGGACTCATCAGAGGGGGACCCGGCAGAGCAGCTCCGAGCCCCGCCTCGTGCCGTGGGAGCTCAACCGGGCTCTCTTGGGCCAGTCACAGACTCTCCCCCCGACCTCCTTCACAGGACTGCTTGGGATGGGCGGGGTGGGCAGGACACTGGAGGAGAGGAGAGCACTCCCAGCCGCCTTGCCCCCCCCCCCACTGGGGCAAAGCAGGGGGCATAAAGGAAGGAAGGAAAACCCATGAATCTGGATCGGAGGTGGCTGCTCTGCTCCGGACACTTGCCACGCGCTGAAGACTGGGTCCGAGCTCAGATCCCGGGCGAGGCCTGCGGTTCACTGGCGTGGAGGCGAAATGCCCGTCCCGACCCAACGGCAAGAGCCACCAGCCCTCCCCATCCAGACACAGCTGAGGTCCTGTGGTGAGACGGAGCGGTGGGGAGAGCTCAGAGAAGTGAGCCAAGCCACGGAGAGCAAGGAGGCAGCCGTGAGGAGCAGCAGAGATGTCTGCTTGACCTGGTGGGAAGCTCCTCTCGCACTCCAGATCCGACTTGGGCTCCAAGTGTGCCCAGGAGCCATGGAGCTGGCAGGGGCAGACGGCACCGTGGCCCTGCAGTCGGCCACCCGCCGGCCCTTTCCCTGCCCAGTCCCTGCCTGGAGGTGCCCGAGCACCCTCTGACGTCTGGTCCCGCTGGGCATCACCTGCAGCAGGAGCTCCAGACATCTTGAGGTCAGGGTGGGCCAAGGAGGCTGGGAGACCAGCCCAGGGGAAGTGGAGTCCTGGGCTGCGATGCCCACCTTCCAGGTCAAGAGCCTGCTGGGCAGTGTGTGCGTGTGCGCATGCCCGTGTGCCTTGGCCTCCTCATACACACAGCTCTGGTCTCCTGCAGCGACTGTCAGCTCCTGCCGTCATTCCTAGAGGCAGTGTCAGCAGAGACTGACAAGAGCCCCGTCTCTCGCTTGGGTGCTTTCCCCAGCGCCCTCCTGGACAGTTCCCCTGCACGCCCAGGACGGCCTGCTCTGCTCTCCTCCACCAGCTGCCATGGATCCCCTGGGTGGATATTCCACTGACCGACCGGTGGGCCTCCCTCGGCCCCTCTTCCTTGAGGCTCTGTTCCTCGGGTGCCCAGCCGGCCTCGGCTATTCCCATTCCTCCTCCCAGGGACCTGTGAGGAGGCGGTTTTGGATCTGGTGAAGCAGCTGGTCTTTGCCTGAGGACGGTGGGCTTCCTGCTTCCTGCTCCAGAGCCCCGACGAGTCCTGCCACGAGGGCCGCTCGTGTGTCTTCCAAGGGCTGCCTGCTCTTCATCTTGTCAGTTCTGATCCATCTCTTCTTTGGGGGCTATTATCTGTGAGCGGCACCGGCTTCCTCCTGCTCCTTCACTCAGAGGCCACCGAAGCACAAACATTGCGGGAGCAGAAGGAGCACTTTGGAGCAAAGCGCTTGTCTGAAATGCCAAAGGCTGTGAAAACAGTCCCAGATTTCTGTCTCGCAAAAGGGAAGCAAAATCCCTCTGGGGATGTACGAGCTGAACTAGCGAGCTGGCCGGATCTGGCCCCATCCTGGCTGGTGAGAATGCCGCGGTGGCTCAGATGCCTTCCCAACCCCGCCCCCCCAGCTAAGGCCCTCTTGCACCTGAGGAAGATGGATGAGTCTTCTCCCCCCCCCCCTTGGCCTGCTTTGCTGGGAGGAGGGGATTTGGTGCTTGCAGGAAAGGTGGCAGGCTCAGACCCCCGAGAGGCCAGAAGACCATGGAGGGAGGCGAGGCCAGGTTTCAACCACAGCCACCTGAAGAGCGGTCTGGGATTCCCTCGGGTCTCCGGGGCAGGGCAGTGGCTGGCCCAGAGAGGCCCCTGAGACGCAGCTGCTTCAGAGCAGCAGGATTTAAGTTGTGGGAACCCCCGAGTCAGATGAAAGTGATGAGAAGTGAAGTTCTAGGGCTGCTAAGCTAACTGGTCTCCACCCCCAGGCCCCGTGCTCTGCCGAAGGACGAATCTGAATTTCTTGATCTCACCCGCAGTATAGGTAACAGTGGAAAAATCAGCCTCCGTGCCGGAAGACTGGAAAGCAGCGAGTGTCACCTGGTTCGAAAAAGGGATCCAGAGGGGTTAGTACAAGGAATTAGCCCAACGTCTGTTCCAGGTCGCTGTTAATTATTAAATATATTGAGGAACAAGAGCTGTTGAGGGTGTGAGCAGCAGACAAGCTAAATTTGCAGAGCGTACCAAGTTACATAGGATTGGTTGTGGAAAACCAATATGGAAAACCAGTCACCTCCAGACTGGATGCTAGTAACTTGCTTTACATTGACTGTGATCCAGAAACTGAAGCTCGTTCAGCACGCAGCAGCCAGGCTCCTTACTGGAGCATCCAGCCAGGACTGGATCACACTGGTCCTGTCCTGTACCAAACTCACTGGCTGCCAATCGAGTTCCAGATCATCTTCAAAGCGTTGGTCTTAACCTTCAAGGCTGTGAGCAGTCTTGGACCTGCATCTCCGATGGACCACGTCTCCCTGTGCTGCCCGGTCAGGTCCCTCTGCTCTTTGGAGGAAAACCTGTTGGAGGTCCCTGGCCTGAAAAACATCCAGCTGTTGGCCTCCACGAGGGCCAGGGCTCTCACCTGGTGGAATAAGCTCCCTGGGAGATCAGGGCTCTGTGGGATTTGCAAAGTTTCCTCAGGGCCTGCAAAAGGGAACTCTTCCGCCAGGCGTTTCCATCTGGCCAGCCGGGTTGATTGTATTAACCCCGTATTGTCATCTTGGCCTCTCGTGGACATGGTAGAGGGTGGGTTTGTCGCCATCTGCTATTATTGTTTCCTATTTTACTGTGTTTTATGGTTGATTGCGTTGTTTTATCCTTTTGTTGTTCACTGCCCTGAGCCCTGCGGGGGAAGGCGGTTTATAAATTGAATCAATCAATCAATCAATCAATCAATCAAATAATAAATAAATAAATAAATGTGAAGAGCTGAAAGAGAATCTATCCAGATTGGGTCAGTGGACAACAAAGTGGCCAAGAGATTCACTGTTGACAAGTTTAAAGTGATGCATGTTGGGACAACTCCCTCCTCCCCCCCACTTATATATGATGGTGGGTTCAGAACTGGCTGAAATATGATTGAAAGAGATCTTGGGGTTACAGTGGACAGCTGAATGAAAGTGTCAGCCTAGTGAGCAGCAGAAGAGGAAAAGGCAAACTCTGTACAGGGAATTATTAGGAACTGGATTGAGAATAAAACTGCAGATTTGCTTGTGTAGAGCCATGGTAGGGCCTCTTTGGGAATACTGTTTACAGTTTTTGTTGCTGTATCTCAAAAAAGATACTGCAGAGCTGAAGAAAGTACAGAAGAGAGCAGGACAGGATGAATTATCTGGAATGTTAGTTTGGACAGAGCTTCTGGATCCACACCTTTTACTGGAGATACAGGGGGCCGTGGTGGTCCAGGTGAGCACGCTGAGGCCCTTCCCCGAGGGGAAATGATCTTGCTACTGTGGTGACTGGGCTGGTGACATCTAGATCTGATCACTGCTGTGTGGAGCTGCCCTTGAAGACTGTCTGGAAGCTACAGTTGGTACAAAATGCTGCTTCCAGCGTGTTGGTTGGAGAGGTTCATAGGGATCATCACCCCACCCCACCGACACTGGTTTCCAGTTTGCTTCTGGGCTCAATTCAAGGGGCTGGCACTGGCCTTTCAAGCTCAGCATGACCTGAGACTAGCATGCCTCAGAGGCCGGCTTCTCCCAGAGGAACCTGCTCCCTCATTCTCAGGAGCCTGCTTTGGTTGCCCACCTGAGTCTGGGCAGGTGGCAGCCCAAGAAAGGGTCATCTCTGGCATGGGCACCAACACTTTGGCACTCTCCCCCTGTCTCCCTCTCTCTGTGTCTTCTGCCAGAAGTTGCAGGCTTGGCTGCTTCCTTGGGCATAGCACCCGTCGCCATTATTGCCCGTCCTCCCTGGTTTGGACGTGGTGTTTTGATTGAATTGTTTTTTAATTTTAAATGTTTTTTTTAATTGTTGAAATGTTTTGATGTGTGTCACCTGGAAGGCCCTGACTGGACGGAAAGGCAGCATTAAAACATTTTAAATAAAATTAAAATCTTCAAAGACATGATCAAGGTTTGTGAAAACCATGCATGAAGTGGATAAAGAAGACGGATTTTTTCCCTGTCCCGTCATGAGAGAGCTCAGTGGAGCCGATGGGCAATAAAGAAGGACAGACAGGAGAAAATAGGCTTTATCCAATGAGTAACTGAATTGTGGGATTCACTGCCCGTGGAGATTGGGGCTGGCCATCAGCCTAGGTGGCTACAGAAGGCAGAGAGGCAAATTCACGGAGGAGAGAGCAGTCTACAGCTGCCAGCTGTGAGGAGTAAATAAGCCTCTGAAATAGAGGGTTTTGTCTGATCTCCCAGAGCAAGTGGACGGCCACTGGGTGAGACAGAATGCTGGACTAGATCAGGGGTCTGCAACCTCTGGCTCTCCTGATGTTCATGGACTACAATTCCCATCACCCCCTGCGAGCATGGCCAATTGGCAGGTTGCAGACCCCTGGACTACCTTGTTTCCCTGAAAATAAGACAGTGTTTTATATTAATTTTTGCTCCCAAAGATGCGCTATGTCTTATTTTCAGGGGATGTCTTATTTTTCTGCTCCACAGCTGCATGCTTTGATGTTCTGTTTGACGAGCATGCTTCCAAACAAAAACTTTGCTACGTCTTACTTTTGGGGGATGCTTTATATTTAGCACTTCAGCAAAACCTCTACTACGTCTTATTCTCCGGGGATGTCTTATTTTCGTGGAAACAGGGTAGATGGACCCTCTCGGAGCCTGGCCTGACCGGGCAGTGCTGTTTTGCTCAGTTTTGCTCTTTTTAACGTCTAGGTGGCCTTTATGGATTTTCTGCCATGTTCCTTTGTGGAGACTTGTAGATTTTGCCACTTTGCCTCCTTCAAAGATCGCACCACCTGTCACTGTGAGTTCACGTCCGCTGTCTCTGATTTGCAGCCCAGAAGAATCTCTTGCTTCTGGCTACTGACCCGTCACGAGTAGGACCGTCGTGTGCGATGCTGAGTCTTTATCAGTTTTTTCAGTAATTTTCATCATTTTAATTTCCTATTGGAAGGGAAGTGATCATTATGTCCACAGACATTTTTATTTAATCCTCAGAAGCAACTACCCTGGAAACAGAACAAAAACAATTGCTGGGTGGACAGACCAGAGCAGCCAAACTCTGCTTCCAACGCTCGGCCATCGTTCTTTGGGTCCATAATGTACAGTTGATGCCGTGGTTTGGTAGATAAAGCAATAGGGCCAGAGGTGGGATCCAGCAGGCTCTCACCAGTTCCCTAGAGTGGGTTACTAATTATTTGTGTGTGCCGAGAGGGGGTTACTAATTGGGTCTGCTTTTCCGTTAGAAATTCCATTGGGTCCAAAAATCATAAAGTCCTGTTGTTTCCTATGTGGCTGGTTAGCGAAGGTAGAAAACGGGATCATTCTCCCTGTTGAGCTGTTTTAAAAACGTGTTTTAGAAATATGGTAAAGTTCCTTGTTTAAGGAAAGTATCCTTCTTTTGATTTCTAGAAACAAAGTTAAGTATTTGAAAGTATTAAGTATTTGACAGGCAGTCAATTAGAGGAGAAGTAGTTGTTTCTGTTGGCAGTAGACGATAGGACTTGCTATAATGAGTTTAAATTATGGACAGAAAGATCCCAGCTGGAAATCAGGAACTTTTTTTTTGCAGTAAGAGTTTTTTACAGTAACAGAGAAATTATTAATGCCCCGCCCCCGGAATACCCAGCCACGCCCCCGTCGTACCCGGCCACGCCCCATTGGTGCTACGCCACAGTTTGAATCCCACCACCATGGGAACCTGTTACTAAAATTTTTGGATCCCACAACTGAATAGGGCCCTTAAGATCTGTTTCTACTGGCACTGTGTGCATAAGTATTGAGTGAATCTTTCAGAAGCAAATCAGATACCAAGGAGCTCTTTCTCCGCCTGTGCATATCTGGCCTTGGCATCTGTGAGAGATACGCCACTCTTTGCTGGGCCACACTGTGCTCAAGCAACGGCTGGAATTTTGATGGGTTTGTTTGGGGTATAGAACCATAAACACAGGCAGCTGTTTCTAGTACTGCATTAAAAATTTCCCGGATTCCTCCAGTCCCGCATTCCAGTGCCATTCACCTTCCTCTTCAAGAAGAAGAGTTGAAGAAGAGTTTGGATTTATATCCCCCCTTTCTCTCCTGCAGGAGACTCAAAGGTGCTTACCATCTCCTTGCCCTTCCCCCCTCACAACAAACACCCTGAGAGGTAGGTGGGGCTGAGAGAGCTCCAAGAAACTGTGACTAGCCCAAGGTCACCCAGCTGGCGTGTGTGGGAGTGCACAGGCTATTCTGAATTCCCCAGATAAGCCTCCACAGCTCAGGCGGCGGAGCTGGGAATCAAACCCGGTTCCTCCAGTTTAGATACACGAGCTCTTAGCCTCCTATGCCACTGCTGCTCCAAGGAACCTCTGCAGAGGTGCTGCTGCTGTGGACAAATTTTCCAAGGTAACTTCCCATCCCCTGCAAAGTCTGTGGGCAGCTCTGGCTTGGATCAGGCTCCCCCCCTCCCTCAGCAGACATGTCTTGTGCTCATGGCATTGCTGTAGCACTCCCTGCTTACTGTTACGCTTGAAGGCCAGGTAGCCTGCAGGACTTTCTGAAGTCATTCATGTTCTTATTCAAGTGCATTTGGGATCTTATGCAGGCCAGGAGCCCAGCAAATTGCATGGAGATGCCACTGGTTTGCCTGGACAGGAGTACATGTGAAATGTTGCATGTGTGCATACAGCTTCAGAACGTGCCAACTGATCAGTGGATTCTCCATACTTGTGGCCACACGTGTTACAACTGTGCGTGCTGCTGGCAACATGGCCATGAGTCCTGGGCCAGACAGCGTGGGGGTGGCTGCTTGTCTCAGGAACCCTGTGAGCCGCAAATGCTCCCAAAGCATGCGGTTTCCAGTGGAACTTCCAATATGTGAGAATATCATCTTCTCCTCAGGCTACAACAGCAGGCATGGCTGCGTCCACCCCACTGAAGTACCTGAACAGCATCTGTGTAGTCTTGTGATGGACTTCTGGGGCAGTCAGATGTGAGGCCAAGTGGCAAGCACAGAGAAGCAGGCATGGGCCAAACAGGGTATGAAAGATACCCAGTTTTGAGCAGTTTTCTGTAACCATCCACTGCCAGAATGCTGAAGAAGCATCCGGCTTGCTGAAAACTGGGCATTTGCAAACTGAGCGATGACTTCCCTTCTAGTTGGTGTCTTGCAGTTGTTCCCTTTCCATTACCTTAAAGAGGCCTCACCCTACCGTTTCTCCACAAACTCTAAAGAGCTCATGCAGTCTGCTGGCGGGCTGGGATTTTTAAAAAACACTGTGTATAAGCCACAGTAGCCAACTTAGCTGGCCTGCTGGCCTTCCCCTCCCTGCTTTTCCTTTGTTTTATATCTCTCTTGTGGTTCTGAATTCATTCCCTGGCTCCGGCTGCTCTGTGGTAGGATGGAGGTGCTGGGATATTAATATTCTAAGTGTGGATGTTAATGCTGTTGCTTTCTACTGTAAGCCAGGCTGAGCTTGTCCAATGAGGACGGGGGACAGATACATCCAATAAATAAGCAAGCAAACAAATAAATAAAACAAGCACTCGTAGAAACAGAGACGGAAGAGGTCATATATATAGGCCACCTTATACATTATAAAACTATTATGTTTGTTTCATGTGTACGCCTGTATATTTGCATATATGCATTGATGTACTAGTGCAGGGAAATGTCTGAGAATATTTAAATTCTTCATTATCATTATCATCATTAAACTTATTGGTCTTGTCTGTTCTGGAATTCTCCTCTTCTCTATAATTCCTCCTCTTCAAAAAGTGCCATGTTGGACCCTTAGACATGACGTAATGAATGTGTACAAAATTTATTTAAAACAACAGGATAAACGGGTGGCCAACCTATGGCACTCCAGATGTTCATGGACTACAATTCCCATCAGCCCCTGTCAGCATGGCCCATTGGAATTGCAGTCCATGAACATCTGGGGTGCCATAGGTTGGCCACCCCAGGGTAGAACAACTACAGGAAAACCACAGGGAAGAGAGGCGGGAGGGAGAGACTTCTGTCACAGGCCAAGTTGGGTGAGTCTCCTTAATATCTTGAGAAATGCACTTCACCCTCCGCTCCCTGCAACGTAGCGTCACCCTCAATGGTCTCCTCTATCTCACATCAAAAATCAATAATGGATTCAACCAAATAAACATGACTGCCAGAGAACTTAGAAAGAGTTGTCACTAGATTTTCCTTCGGGCGCTGCTTATTCCTGCAATAGCACATTGACCTAATTCGAAATAATTTTTAAAATCAATCTCCTGGGGAACCCTGAGTGACCCCTCGAGGAACACGCTGGCTGAGAAACTCTGTGTTAGAGCTTCACGGACAAGGGCTTGTCCAGCCTCTGCTTCGCGAGGGAGAGTCCATTTCCTCCCCTGGCACCTGGTCCCACTGCCAAAGTACCCTGGCTGTAAATTTCCCCCGTAATGTCCAGCCAGCACCTTCCTGCATGTAATCTAAACCTGTTATTGTGAGTCCTCTCCTGTGCTGCCAGCAGGAACAGCTCCCTGCCCTCCTTGAAGTGACAGCCCTTCAAATACTTTGAGAGCAACCATGCCCCACCCCCCGTCCATCTCCTCTTCTCCAGACGAAACATTCCCAAGTCCCCCAGCCTTTCTCCGGGCCCTTGACCATCCTCTGCACCTGCTCCGTTCTGCCCATGTCCTTTTGGAAGTGAGGCCTCCGGAACGAAGCATCATAATGACCACTGCAGTGTACAGTGAGACTGTGACATCTTGTGATTGGGATGTTCTGCCCCTCTTGACACACCTCAAGACTGCGTTAGCTGTTGTGTTGTGGTGATCACAGGTGATACATATCCCAAAGAGCCTGGAGCACTTTCTTGTGGAGGGAGGGAAGGCATCCCTGCCCTGACAGTCTCTGCAGAGTGCGGTCCTAGAGTTCAGTCCTCTGAACAGCTCCTCCAATTCTTGTACCACTGCCTCGTGCCTTTGGTTGGTCAAACCCTGGACCTGTGATCCAAACCAGGCTCTGCAACTTGATGGTTGAGAAGCCTTTATTGGTAGGTACAGAAGTAAGAGGGGGGGAAGCTGGTTCTGCCAGAACCTTCAAACAACCCCAGTATATCAAACCCCATTCCTCCTTCCCCTCCCTAGCCCATAATACTGCCCCACACAATTCTGAAAGCAAGAAAAGCAGGAATGCAGGATGAATCCAAGGTCAGAAGACCGAGATCAAGTCTCCTAGTTGTGAGAGCCTCTTCAGGGGAAAACGAAAGGGGTTTTTTTGGATTTATATCCCCCCTTTCTCTCCTGCAGGAGACTCAAAGGGGCTTACAATCTCCTTGCCCTCCCCCCCTCACAACAAACACCCTGTGAGGTGGGTGGGGCTGAGAGAGCTCCGAGAAGCTGTGACTAGCCCAAGGTCACCCAGCTGGCGTGTGTGGGAGTGCCCAGGCTAATCTGAATTCCCCAGATAAGCCTCCACAGCTCAGGCAGCAGAGCTGGGAATCAAACCCGGTTTCTCCAGATTAGATACACAAGCTCTTAACCTCCTACGCCAAAGCTGTGGAGCTCCCCCTCCCCCGGTGCTCCTCTGCTGGTTGCCAGGCTCCAGCTTTGCCCAGGACAGGCACAGCCTCCCTTTCTTGGGTACAATCATGCACAAGAGTGTATGGCCCTCATTTGTATACATGGCGCTAGCAGTGCAACTCACCAGCACTGGCATTGTTTTTCTAGAACAAACAGCAACTTTGGTCTTTGTTGATGCCAGTTCTGGCCTCACTGGAAAACTTTTGATCCTCCTGTTCAGATCGATGGTTAACTTCAGCCGCGGGATACAGTTTAAACGAGAGGACTGTTTCATTCAGCTGCTCTGGCACAATCCTGCCCCGGTTACCAGTTTTTCTTGGCTCCACTAAATCAGCACAGAACTCCCAGCTCAGAGTATCTTCGGGGGATTTTTCCACTCGCGTCGGTTGTCCTCTGATCTGGCAGCAGCATCTTGCCAAGTGATTGTGATGCCTGCAGATAAAACAAAATTTCCCATATGCCTCGCATGGTTTAGGACCGCACACAGATCCCGGCATTTGCCTGCTTGTTCCCTTTCTACACCCCCAGCAAATACTTACGGCAAACGTATTTCTCGTTTTGCGCATCCCAGACCCTCACCTGAATCCAGACGTTTGGATTTGGCCCTCGCAGACCTCCAGGCATTTGCCTAGGAATAAATCTCCTTCACGTCGCAGTCGTTCTCCGAGGACCTTCTCTCCGGTGCCACAGACAACCTGGCCGCTTCTCGGAGCGGTCTCCCGAACCGCAATTTGTGCCGAGCCACTTTCATTCTGTGACATACTGATCTGTGCCCAGTGTTTGCTTTTTGCTCGCAGATGGAAAATGTCTTCCTTTCCAAAGTTTCTTCTTAGGCATATTTACTCTTCAGATGTGCCCCTCGTTACCTTTAGTGTCACCTTCTCATCCTCTGCAAACCCAACATGGATATAAATGTCCGGCGCTTCCTTCCCAGCAACATGTAGAACAACGAGGGCCTTTGTGGTTTTTCCCTTTTTTGTCTCAGCCCCCACAGCTGCCAGATCCAGTTCAGACTGTTGTTTAAGCTCCCCTCCCCCGACAGCTGCAGCCTTGATGGGGGTTGTAACATCTCTGGCTTCCCAGGTCCCTGCTATTTGCCAGCGTTTGCCCGGGGCTTTCTGCTGTGATTGTGGCTGAACCACAAGGAAATGACCCCCAGGTGGATCCGGCCCACTCCCTGTTGCTGCTCCTGACACCGAGTCACCTCTCTGACGGCCACAAAGGCTAACAGAATGAGGAACGGCTCAAAATAACTTTCATATGAAGAGCAATTAAAGCATCTTGCGCGGCAGCCTCTAAATTCGATCCTAGAACAAAGCGAGTCTGTGAGATACGAGGGCAAGTTCACCCATTAACTATCCTTCAACATGTGTGTGTGTGTGTGGGGGGGGGGAGATCTCTCAGCTGTAAATTCCCTCACGACAGACCTGAGAAGCGACACCAGGGGAGAGGAAGGGGGGGGGACGGGCATCTGGTTCGACTGCCGCCACCCCGAGTCCCAGCTCAGGATGGGAAGCTACTTGGGATGGGGAGAGGGGAGGGAGGGAAGGGTGGAAACCCTCCTCCCCAATCGACTAATGTCTCTGTTTTTCCCAGGCCTCCCGATGCCACTGCCCTGCGCCAGCTGCTGTGACCCGTCAGAAGATGGGGGTGGTCTGCACCTGCTCGGGACCCACCCTGGCAGCCCAAGTTGGACCCTGGAAGGCCCCCTGGAAATGGAGCTTGCAAATGTCTTCCTCCTGAGCCCCTGCCGCACTTCCGCCGCCCTCTGAGCATGCTCTGCAGTCTCCCCGCTGGCACAGATCAGCTGGTGCACGCAAGGACCTTCCAGTGACTTTGCCTCTCAGCAGATTGAACTCCCCCCCCCCTGGTTGTTGCTGAGAGGGCCCCTCTGGGATGGGACCGGACCGGACGGCAGGGAGGAGCGCCTGAGCAGCCAGCTGCCTGCTGTTTGGAAGGCACGTGTGGAGACGCGGGTGCCCCACGCAGAGCCAAGGACAGGCCTCCCTCTGCCCTGCCCCATGTCTGGAGGCCAGCCCGTTGGACACTTCCTAGTGCTGCTGGAAGAAAGAGCTCGAGCCGGGCTCCTCACAGCAGGCATGCGATTCCTCTCCTGATGCCATCGCTGTTGCCTGCAGGCACCTGACCCCCCCCCCTCGTAGTGACCTCCCCTCCCCCCGCAAAGGATGCCCATGTTGTCTCGGCCAGCGGCCCGGGCCCCGCAGTGATGGCTTGTGACTTCTTCTCCTGGATTCTGCTCCTTCTCTGGGCACTGGGCCGCCCAGCGGTCCTCTCGATGCACGTGGAGCCCCCGGGGCCTGCCCTGGAGCTGTCTGGGGATGGTGGGCTGCTGGGCAGTGGACGCGTGAAACGTGGATGGGTGTGGAACCAGTTCTTTGTGGTGGAGGAGTACACGGGCACGGAACCACTGTACGTTGGGAAGGTAAAGTCAGCTGGGTTTTGTGGGGAAGTAGCACCGGACAGCCGTGGGCTGGTTTAGCTCCCTTCTCCGGGGGGGGGGGGGGCAAAGGGGGGGTCTCCATGGTCCCAGTTGTCTCTGACCTCATCCAAGCCCCACTTGACCACAGGTTCCAGCGACTCCAACGTGTGTCCCCAGGGGCAGGTCAGAAAGGGCCTGAGGCCCGTTCCAAAACCCTTCCCCAGCCTGGGCAAACCTCTGTTCCCAGCCTCCACTGGGGCTGCAGTCTGGCCTGTCCTCCTTCGGCCTTTGTGTGGGCCCTTCCTGAGCTGGGTCCGGAAAGCACGGCTGGCAGCGAGGAGGCCTAGAAGCTCGGCAGTTGTGCGCTTTGTGTTTGGGAAGGATGGCGAGGGCACGTGGCGATTCTAGGGTCTGCCCCCTCCCGACCTCCAGCCAATGAGGAGGTGTCTTTGGGAAGCTTTTGCCAGCAAGGGCTTGTTGGTGCTGGCCTCTGTGTCAGCTGCACAGTCAACGTACGCTGAGCAGCTGCCACAGACTGGAGGTGCAGGTGATGGGCTGGCAGAGGGGTGAAGCAGGGGTCGCGAGCAGCAAGTGTTGTGTTTGGAAGCAGAGCCCCTTCGCCCAGGTGCCTTGCGCCTGAGCAGCTGTGAAAAGGGCCAGGGGTGCATCACACGGAGGGGGAGGCAGATGCTCCTCTGCTGTTGGCCAGATGTTAGCTGCGGGGGGGCAATCCACGGCCCCTCCTTTGGAGCTGCCCCGGAGTCTTTGGCCAGGCCGAAGGGATTGGATTGGCAGGAGAAGCACGGGGCAGCAGGCTCCAACATCTTGCTGGCTCTGAGAACAAAGGAGCGTGGCCTTCTCTCTGCTCGGTCGGGGCGAGGTTCCCCCACAGCTCCTCCCCCTGGCTCTTGCACGGGGCGGGGGGCAGCCTCCAGTCCCTGCCCCAAGGTGAGAGATGACTTGACAAGGGGTGTTAAATAGGGCATCGGCCATGTTAGGTATTGTGGTGCCTGACAATAGGGTATATGAAGGCAGACCCACCTGGATGGAAGGGGAGGCCCGGCCAGGCTGACCCACCCACCAAAGGCCAGATTCAAGGAGCTCTTTAGACACCACAGCATTGGGGCTCCGTGGCAGAAGGAGTGTCCTGCTGGTGCCCGGGGTGCTGCATCCCCTCCCCTCCTGGTCAGTTCAAGTCCTGCTTCGCTGGTGGTGCGGCTTCCCCAAATACGCGCTCTCAGCATTGCAGGGCTGAGCTCCTCTCTTGATCAGAGGAGGCCCTTCTGCTTTATCAACCGCTCCGGTTCTGGGTCCTCTCCGCTGGGTTCAGGGAAGGATTTGAAACCTTGCTGTTCTGTGGAGGAAACCGGCGGAGACCCGGAGCTGTCCAGGTGCTGAAGGAGGAGGGATGGGTGGGTGGGCAGGAGCGGTGTCCCTCGTCCCAGGCCCTCCTGCCGGCCTCGTGAAAAGGAGGGGGGAGATGGTGGCGGTGTGTTGTGTCCAGTGCCATCTAGTCACCCCCCCCACTTCTAGTGACCCTTTGCATCAAGGTCCTCTCCTGGACAAGCCGTGGCTTCCTTGAGACAGTGCAACCGTCTCCCGTTGGGTCTTCCCCTTTCTGGCTGCCTCCAGCCTCTCCAAGCGTTCCTGTCTTTTCCAGTGAGTCTCGTCTTCTCGTGATGTCAGCAAAGTAGGGCAGCCTCGGGTGGGTCGTTTCAGCGTCTAGGGAGAGGCCTGTGATGATTCCGGGGTGCAAAACACTGCTGGCGGCTCCCCCCGCCCCGCCCCGCCCCGCCCCGCCCCACCCCTATTTATGTGCTCACTGTGAAAACAAATGCTCTGCACAAACCCAGCAGCCAGACTGGTTCCTCGGGGGCTGCCTCGGAGGCAGCAGCTGGGTGTTCGGTGCCCAGGGACGTGGCGTTCTGCGAAAGGCTCTCCCTCCTGCCACGTCTCCTGGGCTTCGAGGCAGCCGACAAAGGGGTCAACAGCTGGCCGGCCGTCACAGCGTCAGGGAAATCTGACAGAACCAAGTTGTTGCTGCAACCAGCAGACCCCAGCAGCGCCCCCTCCCCAAACCAGCCCGTTGCTCAGGAGGTAAAATGCCAGGGGAGGGGGGGGTGTATGTGGAGGGGGAGCACTCTGACGTGAGAAGGGTTAAAAATGGGAGGGAAAGGTGGGGTCTAAATCCAAACTCTTCTACTTTTCTTCATGGGCCCTTCGCCAGCCCTCTCCCGCAGGTTCATGGTGTCTCCATCCTCTCAGCTGACAATGAGAAGTCAGGATGGGGGCACTGGCATACTAAGGACACCTCGGATGACCCCTCGCCCAGCGGTTGCCTGGATGGGGCCCGAGGTGGGTCCTGGCAAGACCCCGTAGCTCAGAGGCCTGGGATTGGGCTCCTGGCACATCCTGTCGAGACCACTTGGTTGCTGGGGGGGGGGGGGGGGGGGTTTCTGCTGTTCCTGGGCTGCATTTTTCTGCAGTGGGGACCCAGAGCAGCTCCCGACGTGGCCGTTCATTGTCACAGCATCCCTATGAGGCAGGTGGCGACAGGGCTGGCCCAAAGTCACCTGGGGAGCTTCTGTGGCAGAGTGGGGATTTGGGCCTCCGTCTCCCAGGTCCCCATCTGGCACCGCAGCTGCTACGCTCGGGGTTTCCAGCAGGGCCCCCGAGCAGCTCCTGCCAAATGGGTTGAGGAAGAGGACCGCGCATGGCTCTGCAGGGGCAGGGGAGAACGGGTGGGCTGGACCGATCTTGACAAATGTGCTTTGGGAGCAGCTGCCACAAGGATCTTCACTGCGTGGCAGAAGGAGAGCTGCCTGTACACCCGGGAAACATTTTGTGGCTGGCTCCGCCTCCTAGGGCAGCCATCTTGTGGTTGCACCCGTGACCTTGTGTCAGAATTCCAAAGCTGCCCATAGGGCCAAAAGGGTGGAGGGCCACGTGCCTACGCCAGGCTGGTTCCCAGAGAGACAAGGGGCAGCTGTGAGCGAGTTGATCTCTACTCTTGATCTGGCAAGTGGGGCAGGCGTGGGGTGCAGCGCTTCTGGGGGCTTTTATCTGCACCTGGCCCAGAAAGTGAGCCCCACCCTGTGCCACCCCCCAGCAAAGTTGGATCTCCATCCCTGCGCAGGATGCTTCGCTGGGGGGGGGGGGGGCTTCCATGGGGCAGTGAGCAGGGGGTGGGGAGGGACACTGGATACCGCTGCTTTTGGGACCTTGAGACTCAAGAGGGCTGCAGGAGTTTTTCCCTTCAGAAGGGAAGCTGTCTGTGCAGACCTCCTGAGGAGCAGAGATCAGGGGAGGCCTTCTCTTCTCTCTGCCCCCCAACAGACTGTTGCCCTTCCTGCCCGCTGTGTTTATGGGGCTGCCTTAAACCTTGTGTGGAGGAAGGGGGGCACCTGACCAGCGCTTCAGCACTGGGCTCCACTCTGATGAAGGGGGAACCAGGTCCAAGGCAAATCTCCCCCCATACCTCTCTCTCCAGCAGCTGGCAGGGCCTCTTGCCTCAGCTCTGCAGTTGGACGCCACAGAGGGGCCCTGGGGAAGTGAGCAGACTACTACTGCTGCTGCTGCTTATGAGGCCCCAGGGAGGCCCGAGTCAAGGGCTCTGTGGCTGTGGGTGCCCCCATCCTTTGGCGCAAGCTTTCCGTGGGTGGTAGGTAAAGAGGGTGGGAACGTGCCTGAGCGTTGCTTGACTTTTCCACGTGGGTGGGGTCTGGCGTGGCATCCTCTCCGAGGGTTCCCTTCCTTGCCCCCTGGGGAGAGCCTCACGGCACCGGGGCTGGGCAGATTCCAGAGGTCGCCTAGCAACAGTCTCCTTTCCAGAGTGAGCCCCGCCACCTCCCACAGACTCATTTCACGGCCCCCTTCTCTGCCGCTGCCGCTGCCAGCCCTGAGAAAACTGCCAAGCCATGCCGAAGTGCCCGGAGGAAGCCAAGGAGCCCAGCCAAAGATCAGCCCTCTCCGGCTGCTCCTGCTAGTCAGATCCTGTTGGCAGCGCCCCCTCTGATCGTGGGCCGGCTGCCCCTGGCAAGCGGGTTGCATGGCCCCCCTCCCCCGCACTGCACCCCCTGCCTGCTCCTCCGTCCCTTGCAGCCACGTACAGAGAAGGCTGGGAGGACCAATAACATTTTCATAAAATCTTGGTACTTGAGTTAATCCTTTTTCAGAAGTGTAATTTCCCCGGGGGGCCCTGTCAGTTTGATGTGGATTTTCATGTTATTTTTTTTAAAGAAAAATAGAATTATGGGGTCAGCTTGAGTTACCAACTTGTGCATGTGGACAGATCTATTTTAGATAGACGCAGGGATTAAAGGGGGAAAACAGATTTAATTAAGTTGCTAATATTTAAAGGAAATGGATGAACTTGGGCTTCATGAGTTGGAGCGCGCACCAAACGCTCTTTCATTAAGGGCAAGTTTTTATTTGATTTCCGTTCCTCCTCCACCCGTACGTCAGTTTTTTATTTGCGTATCTGTGCCTTCTGTTTAATCGTTTTAATAAGGAGAATGCACCTCTGCTCACATTTAATTTTGATTTAATTAGTGGGAGGTAATTAATGGCATCGTAAAATCCCAGATTTCCAGCCCTTTAGGGCAACGAAACAATTTCCTTTTTTAACAAACGGAGCAGATGAAAGGCTTTCGATGGTTTACCCGAACCTTCCTTTCCCTTCAGTGTGACGCCTGGCTCTTCTCTCCACTGGAATGCTGGAGGCTTGCAGAGGTGCCCCCCCCCACCCGCAGCCCAGTCTTTTCTCAGCCTTTGTAGTGACCATCTGCTGCCCATGTCATGGGACTTTATATGCCCCCCCCCTTGCTGCCTCTTCCCAGGAGAGGTGGTCCATACCCCTGCAGCAGTAGAAGGGGGGTAAGGCCAAGGAGGGGGCGCTGCTGTGGAATCCTAGTACCATAGAGTTGGTACTAGGAATCCTAGTACCATAGAGTTGGAAGAGACTACAAGAGTCATCAAGTCCAACCCCCTGTCATCCAGGAACACACAATCAAGGCACTCCAACCAGCCTCTGTTTAAAAACCTAAAAAATCAGAGATCCCACAAACCTCCGAGGCAGGGAATTCCCCTGTCAAACAGCCCTGACTGTCAGGAAGTTTTTCCTAATGTTTAGGTGGAGCCTCTTCTCCTGAACTTTGAGTCCACCACACCTGGTCCTAGTCTCCGGAGCAGAAGAAGACAAGCCTGCCCTCTCACCAACATGATATCCTTAGGTGGAAGTGGCCGTGTTCTCCTGGAGGTGGTTATACAATGGAAAGGGGATACCAAGCATGGTCCAGAAGGTGGACGAAGCAACAAGGAGATCAGCTGTTTTGGATCTGCTCCTCACCAACAATGATAACCTGATGAATGGGGTGGAAGTGGGGGGGTCCTTAGGTGGAAGTGACCGTGTTCTCCTGGAATTCATTATACAATGGAAAGGGGATGCCAAGTCTAGTTGGACACATGTTCTAGACTTGAAGAAAGCTGATTTCAGTAAACTTAAGAAACTACTCGGTGTGATCCCAGGGTTAAGAATACCTTGGCACATGGTTAAGAGAAGGGAGTACAAGATGAATGGGAGTTTCTTAAAAGTGAGATCTTAAAGGCACAATTTCAAACATTTCCAATGAGGAGAAAAAATGGGAGGTGTCTAAAGAAACCAGGACGGATGTCTAAAGAACTCTCAAGTGAGCCAAGATATAAAAGGGACATGTATTTGAAATTGGAAAGTACGGAAATTACTAAAGAGGAATTCAACAAATGGCCAAGACATTTAGGGAGAAAGTCGGAAAAGCTAAAGCTCACAATGAGCTCAGACTTGCGAGAGATGTTGAAAACAATAAAAAGGGCTTTTCTGGTTATGTCCATAGCAAAAGGAAGAAAAAGGATATGATAGGGTCTTTGAGAACTCCTGGAGAACAGGAGAAGTCCCAGTGGATTAATGTTGTCCCCATCTTCAAAAAGCGAGAAAAAGAGGACCCAGACAACTTCCGCCCAGTCAGCCTGACATCAATACCAGCAGATCATTAAGGAGACAGTCTGTGGGCACTTGGAAGGGAATAATGTGATTTCTGAAAATCAACATGGGTTTCTCAAAAACAAGTCATGCCAGACTAATCTATTTATTTGACAGAGTGACAGACTTGTTAGATGAAGGGAATGTTGTGGATATAGCATACCTTGCTTTTATTCAGGGCTTTGACAAGGTAGCTCATGATATTCTTGCAAGTAAGCTGGAAAGATGCGGACTGGACAAGGCAGCTGTTAGATGGATTTGTAATTGGTTGACTGGCTGAACACAAAGAGGGCTCATTGATGGCTCAATTCATCCTGGAGAGAAGTGACTAGTGGGGTGCCACAGGGTTCTGTCCTGGGCTCAGGGCTATGCAATATTTTTATCAATGGATAATGAAAAGGAGGGCAAATTAATCAAATTTTCAGATGATACCAAATTAGGAGGGCTAGCTGGAGGAAGGGACAGGATTCAAAATGATCTGGACAGATTAGAGAGCTGGGGCAAAACAAACAAAAATGAATTTCAACAGAGATAAATGCAGAAAAAGATGAAATGCACAGATATAGGATGGGTGACACCTGGCTTGACAACAGCACATGCGAAATGGATCTGGGCATCTTAGTGGACCACAAACTGAACATGAGTCAGCCGTGTGATATTGCAGCCAAGAAAGCCAATCCAATTCTGAGATGCATCAATAAGAGTATAGTGCCGTGGTGGTGAACCTTTGGCACTCCAGATGTTATGGACTACAATTCCCATCAGCCCCTGCCAGCATAGTCAATTGGCCATGCCGGCAGGGGCTGATGGGAATTGTAGTCCATGAACATCTGGAGTGCCAAAGGTTCGCCACCACTGGTATAGTGTCTAGATTGAGGGAGGTAATTGTACCACTCTACTCTGCATTGGTCAGACCTCACCTAGACTACTGTGTTCAGTTCTGGGCACTGCAATTTAAGAAGGATATTGACAAGTTGGAACGGGTCCAGAAAAGGGCAGCCAAAATGGTAAAAGGGCTGGAATTCATGTCTTTGAAGAGAGACTGAGGGAGCTGGGAATGTTTAGTCTGGAGAAGCAAAGGTTAAGGGGGGACATGGTAGCTATGTTTAAATATTTGAAGGGATGCCATGTCAAAGAGGGAGCAAGCTTGTTTTCTGCTGCCTCAGAGACTAGGACATCAAGTAATGGATTCAAGGTGCAAGAAAAGAGATTCCACCTAAACATTAGGAAGAATTTCCTGACTGTCAGGGCTGTTTGACAGTGGAATTCATAAGAACATAAGAACATAAGAACAAGCCAGCTGGATCAGACCAAAGTCCATCTAGTCCAGCTCTCTGCTACTCGCAGTGGCCCACCAGGTGCCTTTGGGAGCTCACATGTAGGATGTGAACGCAATGGCCTCTCAAAGTGACTGTTGCTCCTGCATCACCTGGTCTGTTAAGGCATTTGCAATCTCAGATCAAAGAGGATCAAGATTGGTAGCCAGAGATCGACTTCTCCTCCATAAATCTGTCCAAGCCCCTTTTCAAGCTATCCAGGTGAGTGGCCATCACCACCTCCTGTGGCAGCATATTCCAAACACCAATCACACGTTGCGTGAAGAAGCGTTTCCTTTTATTAGTCCTAATTCTTCCCCCCAGCATTTTCAATGAATGCCCCCTGGTTCTAGTATTGTGAGAAAGAGAGAAAGAATTTCTCTCTGTCAACATTTTCTACCCCATGCATAATTTTGTAGACTTCCCAATCATTATCCCCCCTCAGCCAGCCTCCTCTCCAAACTAAAGAAGTCCCAACGCATGCAGCCTCTCCTCATATAGGGAGCAGGTGCTCCAGTCCCTCAATCAATCCCTTTAAGGTTGCCCTTCTCTGCAACTTTTTTCTATCCTCCCTCAATATCCTTTTTGAGATGTAAGTGACCAGAACTTTGGGACACAGTACTCCAAGTATGCTTGGTTGCAACCCACTGTTTTATATAAAAGGGCATTGATGACAATCTTGTGCAGTTTTATTATCAATTCCTTTCCTCAATTATCCCCAGCATAGAGTTTGCCTGGTATTCTTTCACAGCTGCCATGCATTGAGTTGGATATCTTCCATGGAACTATCAAACTTCAAGACGCCTAAATCCCTTTCCTGGTCTGATGACTGATAGCACTGACCCCTGTAGCATGTGTAATGTGAAGTTTGGATTTTTTTTGCCCCTATGTGCACTTTCACTTTACATTTTGCTACATTGAACTGTGCATTTGTATCAGCTTACTCTGAGCCCACTCACCCCTAATTTATCAGAAGGTCCGCTTGGAGCTCTTCGCAATCCCTTTCTGTGGTTCTCACCACCCTACATAATTTGGTATCATCTTAAAAACTCTGGCCTACCACGCCTACTCCACCCCTACCTTCCAGGTCATTTTATGAATAGGTTAAAGAGCACTGGTCCCAAAACGGATCCTTCCTTTGGGGGGACACCCACTCCCGACATCTCTCCATTGTGAGAAGTTCCCATTTACACCCACTTCCTTTGACATTTCTGTTTCTCAACCAGTTCTTTAAATCCATAGGAGGACTTCCCCTCTTATCTCCTTCATTGCTGAGTTTTCTCAACAGTCTCTGGTGAGGGAACTTTATCAAAAGCCTTTTGGAAATCCAAGTAGACAATGTCCACCGGGTTCACCCTCGTCCACATGCCTGTTTACACCCTCAAAGAACTCTAGTAAGTTTGTAAGACAGGATTTGCCTCTGCAAAAGCCATGCTGACTCTTTCTCAGCAGGTCTTGCTTTTCTACATGTTTTATAATTTTATCTTTAATGATAGATTCTACTATTTTACTCAGGGAACAGATGTCAAACTGACTGGTCTAGAATTTCCTGGTCCCCCCTAGATCTTTTCTTAAAGATTGGTGTGACATTGGCCATCTTCCATAGTCTCTCAGGGATGGAGCCTGGATTTCAGTGGGATAAGTTGCATATTAAAGTAGAGAAGATCAGCAATTCTACCATGTGTTTGAGCCCTCTTTAAAGCCAAACCTCTTTAAGGTGAATGCAATCTGGGCCAGGGGATTTGGGGTAACATTTAGTTTATCAATGGCTGCCAGAACTTCTTCCTTGTGTACCACTATCTTTGCTAGTTCCTCGGATTCGCCTCCTAAGAAGCTTGGTTCAGGTGCAGGAATGTTCCTCACCTCCTCTTGGGTGAAGACAGATGCAAAGAATTCATTCAGCTTCTCTGCAATCTCCCTGCCATCTTTTAGCACACCTTTTGTTCCTTTGTCATCTAACGGGCCTACCGCTTCCCTTGCTGGCTTCCTGCTTTTGATGTACTTGAAGAACTGTTTGTTGCTGGTCTTGATGTTCACTCCCTCGGAGAAGAAGAAGAGTTTGGATTTATATCCACCCTTTCTCTCCTGCAGGAGACTCAAAGGGGCTGACAATCTCCTTGCCCTTCCCCCCTCACAACAAACACCCTGTGAGATGGGTGGGGCTGAGAGAGCCCCGAAAAGCTGTGACTAGCCCAAGGTCACCCAGCTGGCATGTGTGGGAGTGTACAGGCTAATCCGAATTCCCCAGATAAGCCTCCACAGCTCAGTGGGGAATCAAACCTGGTTCCTCCAGATTAGAATGCACCTGCTCTTAACCACTGCTGGTGGAGTCTCTTTTTTTGGAGGTTTTTAAACAGAGGCTGGATGAATGAATGTTGGGAGTGCCTTGATTGTATGTTCCTGCATGGCAGGGCATTGGACTTGATGGCCCTTGGGGTCTCTTCCAACTCTATGAGTCTGTGAATGATAGCCTTGCCTGTTAGCCAAGCTCCTGCTCACTATGCTCCAGGGTCTGAGACCTAGTAGCTGAAGCCTCTGCTCCCAATCACATCGCCAATTCACCTTCTACTCTCACCTGAATTCTTGGTTATGATTGATTTAAGGACAACCCCCTCCCCCAAAAAACAGAGCTTACTTTTTGCTCTCTGTTCTGCTCCCTTCTGCTGCCTCTCAGAGATTGCCCAAAAGAGTTGGATGGCAGTTAAGATAGAACTAGTGACTCACCAGAAGCTTTGCCTTTCAGAAGCCTGAAGCAAGTACACGGACAAAAGCAAGTAAATCCCCCACACAAAGCAAAAGCTCTCAAACACTCTCTCAGGCACACAAACCCTCAAAAAACACAGCCACAAGCCCTCAAACTCTCTCTCTCTCTCTCTCTCTCTCTCTCTCTCTCTCTCTCTCTCTCTCTCTCTTAAAGACTTATGTTTAAAGATTTCAGGACAATCCCCCCCCCCCAAAAGGAGAGCTCACCTTTCGCTCTCTGTTGTACTCCCTTCTGCTGCCTCTCAGAGATTGCTCAGAGATTAATGTAAGCCTGGCCTCTTTAGCCAGTCCCCTGTTCAGTGAGCTCCAGGGACTCAGACCTAGCGTCTGAAGCCTCTGCCCCAATCAAGTTTTCACGTTACCTTCTACTCCAGTTCTTTCTGATAAAACTGCGCCTGCCACTAGGCATCCGCTGCTGCCTCTCAGAGACTGCTCAAAATAGCTGAATAGCAGTTACGTAGAGCTGGTGACTCAGCAGAAGCCCCACCTCTCAGACGCCTGAGGCAAGCAAGTCCGTGGCCAAAAACAAAGAAGGCCCTCCCAACCCCTCAAAACACACACAGTTAAAGATACGATTTTAGGACTAACCCCTCCCCTGAAACAGAGCTCCTTCACTTTTTGCCTCTCGGTTCAGAGTTGCCCTTCTGCTCCCTTTCTCTACTGTACACTTGGCTAGTTATTATGAGAACTCCCGAAGCTGTAAACACAGGAGTGGAAGCAGCGTGATGTGTCAGAGGGAGAGCCAGGAAGAGGACCTCCCCCGCCTCCAGGGCAAGATCATGGGCAGCAGACTGAAGGATCTGGGTGCAGGAAACCAGTGGTGGAGCACCCAGGGTGTGTGTGTGGTGGGGGCGTTCCAGGGCGTGGCAGGGGTGCTGGGCACATGCTTGGCCCGGGCGCAGTTTTCCCTCACTCTGGCCCCACAGGAAACCCAAGCTGAACCGTGGCTGAGGCACGAGCCGTGGTCTGGGGGTGCAGAGGAATGCTCTCTGCCTCTGGATTGGACTGCTCTGAGTGTGGCATGTGTGCAAAGTTGCCTCTGTGGCCGCGGTGCAGCCAGAAGGGCAGCTCTGTAGGAGCTCTGTGAATGACCCAAATCCCTGCCAGTGTTTGTCCGGCAGGAGACAGGCCGAGCAGAGCAGCAGTGGCGTAGGAGGTTAAGAGCTCGTGTATCTAATCTGGAGGAACCGGGTTTGATTCCCCGCTCTGCCGCCTGAGTTGTGGAGGCTTATCTGGGGAATTCAGATTAGCCTGTGCACTCCCACACACGCCAGCTGGGTGTGACTCTTGGGCTAAGTACCACAGCTTTGGAGCTTTTCCTCTCAGCTCCCCCACCTGCACCTCACAGGAGTGTTTGTTTGTTGAGGGAAAGGGCAAGGAGATTGTCAGCCCCTTTGAGTCTCCTGCAGGAGAGAAAGGGGGGGATATAAATCCAAACTCTTCTTCTTCTCCAAGGCCGTGAATTCCACTGTCAAACAGCCCTGGCAGTCAGGAAGTTGTTGTTGTTGTCCTCCTCCTCCTCCTCCTCCTCCTCCTCCTCCTCCTCCTCCTCCTTCTTCTTCTTCTTCTTGTGGTATCCAGGGCCCTGGAAGGCTCTGGCCCCAGTGTGCTGGGAGTGCACTAAAGAGGGCTGACGGAAGCAGCTCTGCTGGGGCCTGGATTTCCTCACACAAGAAGCTGGGGAGGAGCCGGGTCTTGCCCGAGGACAGGGTGGCGGGTGGGCAGTCTGCAGATGCTCCACCACCGTCTTGGTGTTCGGGAGGATGGACCCCATACTGAAGTTGTCACCAAGCTGAGTGGCGGGTGGCTGGGTTAGAGCTGGTGTTGTGTAGCATGTGGTGTGGGCTGGGCCCCTCCTGGAGAGGCTGGCTGGCTGGCTGGCTGGGACTCTGAGCGAGAGCCGCGGCTGGGGGGAAGGCGTCGTGCTTCATCCAGGTCTTGCATTGCTACTCTATCTTTCTGGAGCCCTTGTGCAAAACCGCAGGCATTGACTTCCGCTGCAGTGTGTGTGTGACAAAGTGTGGTTTGTGGTGAGCCCCCCCAGGCCCCGCTGTCTTGGGGTGCTGCTGTCATATGCCAGCAGAAGGTGAGAGCGTCAGCTGGGCAGGGGGAGCTGAGGACACAGGTAGGCCTTTGGTGGGACAAAAGTGCGTGGGGATTTCCTTTGTTGGGAAAGGAGGGGCATTTCCAGTCTGACTGCATTTGATTTGATTTGTCAGGCAGGGGCCGGAGGTTTGAGTCGAGGAGGGGGGGGGGCATTAGCTCCTGGGCACTTGGGCGGTCTTCATCTCCCTTGCTTGGGAAGCAGAGTCATAAGAACATAAGAACTAGCCTGCTGGATCAGACCAGAGTCCATCTAGTCCAGCACTCTGCTACTCGCAGTGGCCCACCAGGTGCCTTTGGGAGCTCACCTGCAGGAGGTGAACGCAAGGGCCTTCTGCTGCTGCTGCTCTGCTGGAGAGACATGCAGAGTGGTTGCATCCCGGGAGACAGCCTTCCCAGGATCCGGGCGGAGGGTTGTGTCTCCTCCCCAACGAGGTAAATAGAAGCATAAACTGCATCTAACAAGACAAATATAATGAGGGCCTCGTAAAAAGTGGCAGCGCTGGTATAAATTCTGGCTGCCGAAGCCGCCGCCGCCGCCTGCGTCTGGAGGTGGGCTACGGAACTGCAGTTTGGAAGATTGAGTGGCCCATAAACATTTTCATATTTCATTAGCCGATTAATGGACGGCTCCCTTTTTGGCAACTTTGCTGATTCTCAGCAAAAATTGCGGGGAGTAAATGAAGGCATCTGACGGAGCCTTTCCGGGGGCCCGTCCCATTATGGATCGTCCCAATTAATGCCTGCGCCACTCGCCATGGCCCGCTGTTCTGCCAGTCCAGTTACTGTTAATAGATTTCTCATAAGTGGCTGGATTGTAAAACCCTCATAACTCAGTTTAATGCCACCAATAAAATTATCTCAGGACATCTGGCCCAGATTCCAGGCACTCTGGGGCCGAAGGGAGCTGCCATTGACCCTTTCGCTCCCTGGTCGGAGAGTGGACACGGTGAGCCGGGAGCCGGGTCCTGGATTGCTTTCGGCAGCACTCTGGTCCTCTCCCCGAGGCTGGCCAGGAAAGGGGTCGGTTTTTCCACAACATGGGGGCAGAATCTGGGGCTTGTATTCAAGTGCAAATGGTGTGACCCCCACCTATTGGAGGGCCAGAAACCCCGAGAAGCTCTGGGTCTGAGCAGAGCCCACGGGGAGAGGCTCAGCACCCAGAGTAAATCCCCTCCACACTTACCTGATGCCACGTTTGAAACTGCTTTCCCCCACAGAATGCTTCACAAATTGTGAAACGTTTAATATAGTTGATAATACAATTACACCACAATTAATTTTTTAAAAACCAGCTCTCTTTCTAACAATGCAGATAGTGCAACAGCGTTTTGTGTGGGTGTGGGTGTGGGTGTGGGTGTGGGTGTGTGTTTTGCTGCCTGGAGGATTTGAACACAAGAACATAAGAACAAGCCAGCTGGATCAGACCAGAGTCCATCTAGTCCAGCTCTCTGCTACTCGCAGTGGCCCACCAGGTGACTTTGGGAGCTCACGTGCAGGAGGTGAAAGCAATAGCCTTCTGCAGCTGCTGCTCCCGAGCACTTGGTCTGCTCAGGCATTTGCAATCTCAGATCAAAGAGGATCAAGATTGGTAGCCATAAATCGGCTTCTCCTCCATAAATCTGTCCAAGCCCTTTTTAAAGCTAAAAGGCATTTGCTTTGGTTTCTTTCCATGGTTTTCCTTTGGCTTTTGGGGAGCATTTTTACTCCAACATTTGTTTCAGACCTATTGGAAGTCACCCTGATTCCTCGTGTGCGGAGTGCTTCCGTGGGCTTTTTTGTTCTGCCCATAGGGGCCCATCCATCGGCCCCCACCTCTCATCATTCACCCTGGCCCCCCTTCTGCCCCTCCCTCCTTTTCCTCTCTCTCCGCTCAGATTCATTTTCTTGTAAACATTTTTTCCAAAGCAGCACCCCTTACGTGACAGGAGACCAGGGCTGCTTCGTGTGGCTGGTGGGGGTCGCCACACCCGTGTCCTGCCCAAGGAGGGGGGGGCATTGTTTTAATTCATTAGGAGGTCACGGAGACACACTTGAAAGCTGAGATTAATTCTTCCTGTTTGTTTTTTAAGAAGAGAAGCATTTGGATTTATATCCCCCCTTTCTCTCCTGTAGGAGACTCAAAGGGGCTGACAATCTCCTTGCCCTTCCTCCCTGTGAGGTGGGTGGGGCTGAGAGAGCTCCGAGAAGCTGTGACTAGCCCAAGGTCACCCAGCTGGCATCTGTGGGAGTGCCCAGGCTAATCTGAATTCCCCAGATAAACCTCCACAGCTCAGGCGGCAGAGCAGAGAATCAAACCCGGTTCCTCCAGATTAGAATGTACCTGCTCTTAACCACCATGCCACGTTCAAAGTGTATGCCGATATCAGGGTGCTTATATCGATCTAAGAAAGAAGTCTTGTCCGGCAATAGAATTTTCTTCCTGAAAATAAATCAAAAGATTCTCTTTAGGGGACCCCCTTTTCGCCAGAGATGCTCTCCTGAAATTTCCTTTGTTCTTGTTATACTGCTATAAATGGATGGAACTATTTGGGGTTGTTTTTTTTGGGGGGGGGCGGTGTTGCAAGCAGCTTTTATTAACTGATATTATTTAGACTTTAGAGCTGTCTAGTAGTAATTCTCTCTGACGCACAGGCACCATGTTGTTTTTGGAAGCTTTCTTTTGCTCTCTGTTGTCCCGTGAAAGAGAAATAGAACAGTGATTCTTTCACCTGCCGCCAAGGGAAGGCATTCCACAGCATCGGGGCAGGCACTGAGAAGACTCTGTCCCTAGGGAGCTAACCAAATGATTCAGGGCAGAACAGCTGGTCAGAGGGGAGAGAGAAGGGGCCTGGGGCTCAGTGGCAGACGGGGTGCCGTCGGGCCCAAGGTCACTTCCTGGCATCTCCCCTAACATTTCATGATCAAGGCCTGCCGAGCTGTTGCCCGTCAGGGGAAGCTGTGCCGTCCGAGAGGTTGCCTGAGGTCCTCTGCCTGAGGTTTAAAACCGCCCCTCTTGCTTTACCAGCCCCCCTCCCCCCCGGGTGGCTCACAATTAGGTCATAAAGCATCAAGCATCCCAGCAAAATGATGAACCACCCCAGTTAAGAACCATCCATCGTCATTCATCAGAGATCACCGGTAAATTCTGCCGCAAAGAACAGAAGTGGTGTAATGAGGTCATTCGAGGTCAAAGCCGGCTCCATCCATTATGCTGGGCAGGTAATGCAGCTGAGGGGGTGGGGGCGGGGGGGAGAACTAGCGCTGGCCCATCCGACGGCGACGGCACGGCCACATTCGGAATGAGGTCAGATTGCCAGTGCTTCTTCCGTCCCAACAGCTTTGCATAATCTCTCCTGGGCATGGCCATGGCATAAATCAGGGGTCTTCAAACTATGGCCCCCCAGATGTTCATGAACTACAATTCCCATCAGCCCTGCCACTTGGCCATGCTGGCAGGGTCTGATGGGAATTGTAGTCCATGAACATCTGGAGGGCCATAGTTTGAAGACCCCTGGCATAAATGAGGGCCTCGGGGGCATTTCTGTCCCAACAGCAGCCTTTGCTAGGAAATGGGTGGCGCAGCAGGGCCTTGGAGATACGAGCCAGGTGGGCTCCCCTAGTCTTTGGGAGGGCTGGCTTCTGAGTGGCCAGGGAGCAGGGCAAGGCTCAGTGGCAAGAGGGGAGGGCCCTGCACCACCCAGACTGCTGCTGCCCCCCCTCAGAAGAGCCACAAGGAAGGAGCATGTACTCTTTAAAGATCCTACCTGGACATCTTGTGGGCTCCAAGACGCCACCTTCACCTGGGAAGGACCAGGAGGAGGAGCTGCCATCGCCCCCTGGCTCTCAAGCCTTGTTGGGGTGTGTGTGTTCCTGGTACTGAATCTCCCCCGCTTGGGCTTCTCAGAGCTCTCTCAGCCCCACCTACCTCACAGGGTGTTTGTTGTGAGGGGGGAAGGGCAAGGAGATTGTAAGCCCCTTTGAGTCTCCTACAGGAGAGAAAGGGGGATATAAATCCAAACTCCTCCTCCTCCTCTTCCTCCTCCTCTTCCTCCTCCTCTTCCTCCTCCTCCTCCTCCTCCTCCTCCTCTTCTTCTTCTTCTCCTTCTCCTCCTCCTCCTCCTCCTTTTCCTCCTCCTTCTCCTCCTCCTCCTCCTCCTCCTCTCCCCAGGCAGTTGGCCCCAGCAGCCCCTCCTTCAAAGATTCTGCTCAGCGGCTGGCGTTAGATGGGAAGTTTCTAGGCATTGTCAAGCCATGGAAGAACCCCCCCCCCCCCGAGTTTTAAAAATCATTGTGGGGGGGTGTTGGAATTTTTTTTGGGGGGGAGTAGCCATTTATATTCTTGACTGTTTACTATTCTTGTATCCCAGCTAAACATAAAGAATTTAAGAAATGCATTGTGTGCAACTTAATTAAGTTCATGCAATCCTGCTCTTTGGTATCTCTGTGTATTTATAAATGCTTTATTTTTATTCCAGCCATAATCACAGCTAGTCCAGGGTAAGAAAAGCAGCAGTTCCGGCCTGTTCCTTAGAAACACCTCTCAGTTTGTGCCAGTTGGAAAACTGGGGGTGGGGAGTTAAAAAAAACAGAAGCCATCAACATTGTAGTAAACAGAAGGACGACGCTTTTGTTATCTGGATGGGAAGCCGTCTCCTTTGCAGAGGCTCAGCATTTTCCAGAAACAATAGAAAACCCGGCAACAGCTGTTTTGCAGCAGCAGCCAGGACACGGCCGGCCGCCGTCTCCTCCTTTCCCGAGGCTTCTAAGGGCGCAAACATACCGTTCCGTTCCCTCACATCTTCCGTAATCGGCCCTGGGGACTTTCTATCAGACACGCCTTATGAGTTCCCTGCGAGGGAATAACTGAGGAAGGCAGTTTTGACTCCTGAAAGCGCCTATCCTGCCAATCTTGCTGGTCTCTACTGCTCTTCCACTGCAAACCAGCACATCTGCCTGGCATTTAATTTCTGGGTGCTGATCAGGGGCCCCCCAGCAAGGGGAGAGAGGGGATCTCAGCCAAACTGCAGGCAAGGTTTTTCCAACCTGAGACAGCCCCAGGGAGGCTATTTTTCCTGCAGGAAAACGTCTGCCACATGTTCAGGCCTTTATCTGTGTAATTATTCCGAAGCGCTTCAATCTGTTGCCTGCAAGGGCACTGCTCTAGGAAGGGATCCACGCAGCCAGCAGACTGAAATGCTTTCTGACAAGTCAGAGAGAGGATCTCAAACAAGGAGACAAGTTACAAGGCTGGAAGGATGCAGGGGCAGGGACGGCCAGACCATCAAACCGTCAGGCTTCAAGGCAGGGAGACAGTCCTAGCAACGGTGCCCGTGAGGGTGCCTAATTGGCAGACGGACGGGGATTCCCCGGGGGAATTAAGGGAGGAGGGAGACTCATGCGAGGCCTGTCCAGAGAGAAGGATCCAAGGTCCAGGGCAGAAGAAAGGGAGGCTGGCCTGAGAGGGGAAATACCAGAACAAAAGAACAGTGTGACGTGGCGGCCAAGAAAGCCAATGCGATTCTGGGCTGTATCAATAGGAGTCTAGCGTCTAGATCAAGGGATGTAATTGTACCTCTCTATTCTACATTGGTTAGACCTCACCTGGGATATTGTGTACACTTCTGGGCACCCCAGTTCAAGAAGGATATTGACAAGCTGGAATGGGTCCGGAGGAGGGCAACCAAAATGTCAGAACATGCTCTACGAGGAGTGACTTAGGGAGCTAGGTATGTTCAGCCTGGAGAAGAGAAGGTTCAGGGGGTGACATGATTGCCATGTTTAGATATTTGGAGGGATGTCATGCTGGTGAGGGAGCAAGCTTGCTTTCCACTGCTCCAAAAGACTAGGACCAGGAGTCATGGGTTCAAGGTGAAGGAAAAAATATTTCACCTGAACATCAGGAAAAACTTCCTAAGGGCTGTTTGACAGCAGAATGCACCACCTCGGAGTGTGGTGGAGGTTCTTAAAGAGAGGCTGGGTGGCCATCTCTCGGGAGTGCTTTGATTGTGGGTTCCTGCATGGCAGGGGGTTGGACTGGATGCCCCTTCTTGGAGTCTCTTCCAGCTGTATGATTCTATGATTCTAAGAAAAATCCAGCTCTGAAACCAGCTCTGGAGTTGGGGATTTAGGCGAAACACAAAGGCCCACGAGCACAAAGGTGGGTGTAGGTGGAAGTCTGGGCACGGGACCAGCTACAAGGTGTTGTGGGTCCAGAGAGGGAAGAAGATCTAGGAAGGGGGCAGGATCCAGTTTGAAACCAACTGCTGCACGGAAAGCCTTGAGATGCCATTTTTGTGGCTCTGGAGTGGCTCAGCTTCCATGTGGAATTCTATAACTGGCTCAGTTTTGGGCAGAATTTAGGATCCCCTGCGAGAGTGGATGCAGGGTCTGGTTTCTCATTGGTCTGTTTATATTTTGGGTCTTGAACTCAGGAGGCTGTGTGGAGGTCCAGAGATGGGCGTGACGAATGAGGCAAAAGGGGGCCACAGTCCGGCCGCCTGAGTTCAGGTTGGGGCCGGACGGCTTTCCTTGGGCTAGTGGTGGAATGGCTGGGGAAGATGCATTGTGAAGAGCGCAGAGTCTCTGCTCCAGCCACAACACAGCTGCCCCAGTTCTGGCTTAAGACCGGGGGTGTGAGGGAGCGCCGAGGCTGTTCCAGCCAGCCAGCCAGCCACCCCAGCCCAGCTCCTCCAAGGACACTCCTGCTGGCTCAGGGCCCCCTTCTGGTTGGTTTATTCAGGCCTCTGGAGGTCAAGGCCTCTTTGGGGTGGGCAGAGATGGGGTCCCTGGGTCAAGGGGGGGGCGCGCTTTTATGTGACAACAGGTAGCTGGCAGGGCGAAAACATCTCTCCTGGACCATTTCACGTTGGGAAAACGGCTTTCATTCCCTGCCCCTCATAATTCTTGGGCGTTGTAGTTCTGCCAGATCTGAATTAGAACCCTGCACTTGAGGGAATCGGGTTCCATGCAGGGAACAGACCTGTGGGCCAGGCACGTAGCTGCAATGGGGTCAACCATTGCAGTCACGTGGGGAGGTGGGGGCGGGTGTGTGTGTCAGGGGAGGGGAGGGCGCGTGCGGGCAGTTCATGCCCCGGGCACAGTTCCCCCTCCCTTCGTCACTACTGTGGACAAGATGCATACCAGGGCCCCTCCCCTCCCCTCCCACCGCAGCGTCTTCAACTGAAGATAAAGCTTGCTCCATCCCTAGGAGTCGTAGGAACACCTTCCAGAACTTCGAAACAAATTGACTGCCTCCCCCAAAAAGGGGGAGAGAAGAGCAGCAGTGGCGTAGGAGGTTAAGAGCTCGTGTATCTAATCTGGAGGAACCGGGTTTGATTCCCAGCTCTGCCGCCTGAGCTGTGGAGGCTTATCTGGGGAATTCAGATTAGCCTGTGCACTCCCACACATGCCAGCTGGGTGACCTTGGGCTAGTCACAGCTTCTCGGAGCTCTCTCTGCCCCACCTACCTCACAGGGTGTTTGTTGTGAGGGGGGAAGGGCAAGGAGATTGTCAGCCCCTTTCAGTCTCCTGCAGGAGAGAAAGGGGGGATATAAATCCAAACTCCTCCTTCCTCCTCTGATGTTTATTGTAACCAGTTCTGTTGTCGACGGGCCGAGTGGTTGTTTACGGGAGGCCTTTGCAGCCTGATGGAGCTGCCGTTGGTCTTTTGTCATCCACTTTTGGTCTCCCGTGAAGAAGGGAGGCTCTGAATGAGGCCAGTGATGGAGCTACATGCGCCCGGCTTCTCCGAGACCGGCCGGGATCTGCCTCCAGCCTGACGGATCACGGCAGTCGGGGCTGACCATAAATCCAGATACTGAATTAAGCTTTCTAATAACTCTGAACTCGTTATATAGGATGTGTCACAGTAACCAGACAGAATTAGCCTCATGACACCCGTCTCCTGACACTTACGGGGAAGGCCGTGCAGCCTTGAAAATACGGCCACCTCAGGTTCCTGCTTCTGAACAGGATCTATTCCTTAAAGATCCATCGTGTAGCTGACAAGGCTGCGATTTCACTCTTAGAACTACCTGAGGGCGGCTGGCCGTCCACCCGGGCCTTGCTGAGCCAGGTGGGCCCCGTGGACGTGGCTTCTAGGGTCCGTAGCATCCTGGCATCATCCCTGCCCACCCCCAGCCCGGCCACCTCCAGCTGGAAAGGGTCTTGGCTAGGAGGGGAGAGGAAGTTCTGTTCTCTGCCAGGAAGCGTGGAAGAGCCACTGCCAGCCAGAGGGGACCGTGCTGGACTAGAAGGGCCAGGATAAAGGATGA
The DNA here is from genome assembly GCF_021028975.2 of Sphaerodactylus townsendi. Taxonomy (NCBI): domain Eukaryota; kingdom Metazoa; phylum Chordata; class Lepidosauria; order Squamata; family Sphaerodactylidae; genus Sphaerodactylus; species Sphaerodactylus townsendi. The sequence goes on along the minus strand of NC_059429.1, from coordinate 139,031,240 downwards.
GGGGACTTCCTACGCTGGGCCTCTTCCCAGGTGCAGCCTGTGCCACTCACCTTACAAACCTCCCAGCTTGGATGTGCGGTGGAATGTCCTCCTCTCTCTGAGGCCCCGCTGAGCTGCTGCCAGGCGGCCAGAGCATTCAAGGGCCTGGCTGCCGAAGGAGGCTTCACCTGCCTGGCACAGGGGGCTTGGGCAAAGTGGGCAGGAAGTAGAAGAAGAAGAAGAAGAAGAAGAAGAAGAAGAAGAGTTTGGATTTATATCCCCCTTTCTCTCCTGCAAGAGACTCAAAGGGGCTTACAATCTCCTTGCCCTTCCCCCCTCACAACAAACACCCTGTGAGGTGGGTGGGGCCGAGAGAGCTCCGAGAAGCTGTGACTAGCCCAAGGTCACCCAGCTGGCGTGTGTGGGAGTGCACAGGCTAATCTGAACTCCCCAGATAAGCCTCCACAGCTCAGGCGGCAGAGCGGGGAATCGAACCCGGTTCCTCCAGATTAGATACACGAGCTCTTAACCTCCTACACCACTGCTGAACAAGGACTAGCCAGGTGGGCCCCACACTCTTTTCAAGCCTCTGTGTGTGGAGGGAGGGACACAAGTCCTTTATTGTGAAGAAGTGCCTCGGGGGTTGCTAGTTTTGTCCCCTTGAGTGAGGATAAAAACCTCTCGCCCTGGCCCCTCCCTCCCAGGAGTACCTGGCCTGCATTTGCCCTTGTCTGAAGGATAGCCCCCCCTCCCCCAAAGAGGCAAACACACACACACACACACTAGCGGCAGATTGGGGGATCCTCTGGCGAAGAGACACATGTAGCAGAAGTTTGGAAAAAGAGCTGAGCTGTGAAGGGGACAGAATCCAATCCAGCTTTATGGGAAGGAATAATTAACACACTCTGGCAGCCACGATGCTCTCCGGCACGCAGCAAGAGTACCAAGTGCATTTAGGCGCAGACATTCTGAAGAGACACCCGGGTCTCTTTGAAGAAGAGGGGCCGAGCCTTGGAGATACCTATCTGCACAGGCTCCAGGTAGCACACAAGGAGGACCACGCTGGATCAGAACAGAGGTCCATTTCAGAGAGTGGTCGGCCAGTCACCGCAGAGGGCAAACCATAAGAACATAAGAACATAAGAACTAGCCTGCTGGATCAGACCAGAGTCCATCTAGTCCAGCATTCTGCTACTCGCAGTGGCCCACCAGGTGCCTTTTGGAGCTCACATGCAGGATGTGAAAGCAAGGGCCTTCTGCGGCTGCTGCTCCTGAGCACCTGGTCTGCTAAGGCCTTTGCAATCTGAGATCAAGGAGGATCAAGATTGGTAGCCATAGATTGACTTCTCCTCCATAAATCTGTCCAAGCCCTTTTTAAAGCTATCCAGGTGAGTGGCCATCACCACCTCCTGTGGCAGCATATTCCAAACACCAATCACACGTTGCGTGAAGAAGTGTTTCCTTTTATTAGTCCTAATTCTTTCCCCCAGCATTTTCAATGGATGCCCCCTGGTTCTAGTATTGTGAGAAAGAGAGAAAAATGTCTCTCTGTCAACATTTTCTACCCCATGCATAATTTTATAGACTTCAATCCTATCCCCCCTCAGACGTCTCCTCTCCAAACTAAAGAGTCCCAAACGCTGCAGCCTCTCCTCATAGGGAAGGTGCTCCAGTCCCTCAATCATCCTTGTTGCCCTTCTCTGCACTTTTTCTATCTCCTCAATATCCTTTTTGAGATGCGGTGACCAGAACTGGACACAGGACTCCAAGTGCGGTTGCACCACTGCTTTATATAAGGGCATGACAATCTTTGCAGTTTTATTATCAATTCCTTTCCTAATGATCCCCAGCCTAGAGTTTGCCTTTTTCACAGCTGCCCCGCATTGAGTTGACATTCCCATGGAACTATCCACTAAGACGGGGCACTGATGTTGCTTCCTGGCGCTGGGATTCAGAGGCTGGCGGCGTCTGACCTGGGAGGCTCCCTGAAGTCGCAGTGACTGGGAGCCGCTGCTGGGCCTCATCTCCATGGTTCTGTCTAGCCCCGCTTGAAACCCCTCCGCAGGCAGGGAACGCCACAACTCAATTATGCATCCGGTCAAGAGGTGTTTCTTTTGTTTGCCCAACAACTTGACCCGAAGCCCTTGAGCTCTGATTTGGGAGAGGGAGAAAAAGCACTCTCTGTTAACTCTCACCACCCCCTGCATGATTTTGGAATCAAAGGATAGAATCATAGACTTGGAAGAGACCCTAAGAGCCATCAAGTCCAACCTCCTGCAACGCACGAACACACAATCAAAGCACTCCTGGCAGATGGCCGTCCAGCCTCTCTTTAAAAACCTCCACACTCCGAGGTAGTGCACTCCACTGTCGAACAGCCCTGACTCTCAGGAAGTTTTTCCTGATGTTTAGGTGAAATCTCTTTTCCTTCACCTTGAACCTGTTACTCCTGGTCTCAGTTTCTGGAGCCACAGAAAACAAGCTCACTCCCTCACCAACATGACATCCCTTCAAATAGCTAAACATGGCGACCATGTCACCTCCTAACTTTCTGGTTGTTGTGGGTTTTCCGGGCTGTGTGGCTGTGGTCTGGTAGATCTTGTTCCTAGTGTTGGAAGAGAAGGACTTTACGCTGTTTTCCTGGCTCAACCTGCAGAGGGGTTTTTACTAGATAGCCAGTGGCTAGATATTCCAACACCTAGGAACAAGATCGACCAGACCACGGCCACACAGCCCACAAAACCCACAACAACCAGTTGAATCCGGCCATGAAAGCCTTCGACAATACATCTTGACTTTCTCTTCACCAAACTAAACTTACCCAGCTCCCTAAATCCCTCCTCTTGGGCATGGACTCCAGACCTTTCGCCATTTTGGTTGCCCTTCCTGGAACCATTCCAGCTTGTCAATATCCTTCTTGAATTGCCCAGAACTGCACACAATATTCCAGGTGAGGTCTGACCAATGCAGAATAGAGAGGTACAATCACATCCCTCGATCTTGACACTAGACTCCTATTGATTCAGCCCAGAATCGTATTAGCTTTCTTGCAAGTTTCTACCTTGTCCTTGGCTTCTCTCCCCCTCCCCCCCCCGCCCATAAAAGGTCTAGGACAGTGTTGGTGAACCTATGGACTCCAGATGTTCATGGACTACAACTCCCAATTGGCCATGCTGGCAGGGGCTGATGGGAGTTGTAGTCCATGAACATCTGGAGTGCCATAGGTTCGCCACCACTGGTCTAGGACTTTCTCCTCTTCTCACACAGGAAATGGACACTCCAGTACGATTGACCACAGGGGCTGGGCTGGACAGTGTGCCATTTCTTGAACTTAGGGAAGGATTCTGGTAGCCCAAGATACCTTCGAAATCTGAGAGGAGAACCAAATCTCTGAGACCATTTTTGTTTAACTAAACAAGAGCTTCTGATTAGATGGTTTGAAAGAGAATGTTTGGACACCAAAATCCAATGGCTGAATTAGCTTTTTTTAAAAGCTCCATGATAAATAGACAGGCCTGTAAAATTTACTACATGAGGCTAAAGGTCATCTCAATATAACAAAAACAATCGTCCAGGCAGTAATAAATACAACAATCAAAGGAAACCCAGCAGAATTAAAAACCGTTTTAGAATTATTGTGGAACCGGGACGTAGCATCGCCTGCCCCTGGCTGAGCACCGGGAGGAGCGCTCAGCACGAACCTTCTTGGCTGCCAAAGCACAGGGTGACATCATAGAGCTGACACAGTGATCCTCATCAGATAAAAGATAAATCATTTTGCCAGCCTCCGCATGCTGGGCCGGCCTGGACAGGACGGAGGCAAGAAACGGGGCCCTGGGAGTCAAGTTAAGGTCACAGGACGTACTGGGGAAGGTTCTCCCGTTCCAGGGCTGAACATAACCGCACTCCACGAGCCACTGATGTATGCTGAGAAAGGCTCGCTAGACTGGCGGCTGTCAGTTGTTTGAAACCTGTGGGCTGTAAAGGCTCCTCTAAGTTTGTGGAAGGTGATGCTGGACAAATAAGAAGCTATTTCAATCATGGGAACAACCTGGAGCCGATACTGGTATATAGCTGATGGTGAGTTTTAAGCCCATCCAGAAATCATCAACAAGTGCTGGATAATAGCAGGAGAGCATAAGAACATAAGAACAAGCCAGCTGGATCAGACCAGAGTCCATCTAGTCCAGCTCTCTGCTACTCGCAGTGGCCCACCAGGTGCCTTTGGGAGCTCACAGGCAGGAGGTGAAAGCAAGGGCCTTCTGCGGCTGCTGCTCCCGAGCACCTGGACTGTTAAGGCATTTGCAATCTGAGATCAAGGAGGATCAAGACTGGTAGCCATAAATCGACTTCTCCTCCATAAATCTGTCCAAGCCCCTTTTAAAGCTATCCAGGTTAGTGGCCATCACCGCCTCCTGTGGCAGCAGATTCCAAACACCCATCACACGTTGCGTGAGCCTGTCAGAACTGGCACCCAAAAGGTGTATTTCTGCAGCTGGATAAAGCACTACCTGGAAAGATGACTAGGAACTCCCCCCTTTTTTGCTCTATGGACTTGATATTGGAAGAGCTGCCCGCTCCCCCCTCCCCCCAGTCACTAGGCAGGGAGGCTCCTTGTGTCTCTGGAGGAAACACGCAGGCAGGACAGGTGCACGTGTGAAGGTGAACGAAGAAGGGGTGCAGAGAAAGGGTCTGGCAAGAGCCCAGGCTGGCCCACACGACCCCCCCCCCCGCCGTCCTCCCCAGCCAGCTCACCTGGCCGCTGGGTCTCCACTGCTTGTAGTTGGGCATGCAGGTGCTGGTTGGCTCCTTGACCGGAAAGGAGGGCGGGGTAATAAACATCAATGGTTCCGTTAAGGGAAAAAGACGTTCTCAACAAAAATGTAGTAAGAACTACCAGTCGCTTCAACTTCATCACAGGAGGATGTAGCAAAGTCTCAGCATCTGGTTGCCTGAGAAATGTGCTCCAGCCCCCCCGCCCCCCCCAAACATCTTGGTTGTTGTCTTCTGTGCCTTTTCCATATCTGTCACGTCCTTTTTAAGACATTAGAGTCACCAGAATGTGTGCATGAGTTGAAGTGAGGCCTCACTGTGGACCTCCACAGGGGCAGTAGAATGGCAGCTGTTTAGCTTTCAGTCCCATTCCTAGTAACCTCTAGCCCAGAGCTCGCCTTTTTCACCACTCCCCCACCCTGGGTGAGCATTTTCACCGAGCTGCACCCCCCCGGGGTCTCTTTTTCTCTCGGCCTGATCTGGCCCCATCAGCATGCACCTGTGTGGGGGACTTTTCTTTTCCTTCTGCAGTGTGTGTTGCCTGACACTTATCGGCACAGAGCTACGTTGGCCACCTGCCTGCCCACTTAGAGAGATCCTCCCAAAACCCTTCTCAACACACCTTGGTTTTTGCCACCCTGAATAATTTTTGTGCCACCTGAAAAGTGGATGGCAGCCAGCTGTTTATGGGGGTGCATTCCTATCTAGGCCATCATGGAAAGAGGCGTCCCCAAGAGAGAGCCCTGAGGCCCGCTCAACCTGGAAGAGGAATCCGAGGCGGGGCCCCCTCAGCTGCTGCTCCTCCCCAGCCCCCGGTTCCCCAGTTTTTGTGAAGTGTTGCTGGGGAAATGGAGCCCCAGCCGTGGCTGGAGCGTGGCTGTCACTGCATCGAGCAATTTGCTGACACGAGCGGCGTTTTCCACCTCCTTTCCCATCCCTGGAAGCCCATTAGCAGCCTCGGTCACGCCAGCGAAGACCAGGAAGCTCAGCTCTGCTCAGGCAGCAGCTCTGCAGGCTGCGCATTTGGGGGAAGAAGGGCTGCACGTCCACCCTTGTGCAAGGAAGGCGGCTGCTGGCTGGCACACCCCCACCAGCCCTGCAGACTGCCCCCCGCCCCCAGGCAAGGCCACGAGGGAGGGGTGGCCTTGCCCGGCTTTGCCAGGACCCGTAACTGGCAGCAGACAGTGGGAAAAGTGCCTCCGTGGCGTGAGAAAGAGGGCCGTTCATCTGAGCCACGTGGCCTTTTCAAACAGGGGCTGGCGTCTTGCAGACACAAGTAAGAGCTGTGGACGGGGGGGGGGGCTCTGAAAATGCCCCCGAAATTTGCACTGGGTCACCCCCAGTGAATTCTGAGGCACGTCTGTGTTGTGTGACCTTCTGCCCTTGGGTTTGGGGAAGAGGCCCACAGAACAGCCACCCTCCAAGGACCTGTTTTTGGAGAAGAGCTAGAAGCTGGGAGTCGGGGGAGGGGTGGCTGGAGTGGCAGAAGCCACCTCTCCAAGGGCAAGGCAGGCACCCATCCTGCCCATCAGTGGACTCTGGGAATGGGGTGGGGGTGGGCTCTTCTAGGCGTGAGGGGGGCTTTTGGGCAGAGGTGCATCTTCTGCCGTGGGAGCCGAGTGTGGCCAAACCTCCCCTTCTTTGTGCTGGCGGCTAAAACGCCTCAGAGGTCTTCCAGCTCCGGAACTATATCCCTCGGCTCTTGTGTAGATTTGGTTTTGGGGAGGGGGTGAACCCATGGTGAAGCCGTTTCTACTCCATGGCCTGATGGCGGGGGCAGGGGGAGGGGCCCTTTGGTCCTTGAGCAGGTGAGTGGACTGCCTGCCAGGTGGAAGAGGAAGAGGCCCCTTGGCTTGTATGGAGGGTTTCCCTGCTCAGGGATGGGTGGGGGGGGGTGACCATTTGGGACAGCAGAGAAATCTCTGTGCTGCAGAGGAAGTCCTGAGCCCCGTGGCTGAGGCGGGCCAGTGTGGGGCTCAGATGCAGCACCTCCCCTTGGCTCATGTGGGGAGTGACGGCTTTTTCTGCCGCAGGGTCCTGGCCAGCCGTAGGCCAAAGCAGTTTCTGCGACCTCTGCTAGGAGTGCCCAGTTTGCATCCGGGCGTGCCAGAAGCCTGCAGGCAGCTTGACTCCTCGGGAAAAGGGAGCTGCGCCCAAGGGTGAGAGGTCAGGTGGACGGGATGCCTCGCCAATCCCGAGGGCTTCGGCACCCTGGCTGGAGCTGGCCGGATCCTGAGGGAAGTCCCCAGGCATCTGCTGGAATGGCAGGACCGCTGCCAGCCGGGTCTCTGGAGGAATGGCAGAGACAATTCCTCAATGCACAAAAGAGCTGCCAGCCCTCCCTCGTGCCCGCCGGCCCCGGCTGTTCCAGGGGCAGCTGCCAGACTTGGCTCTCTGTGTCCTGGGACTGGCTGGGGGGGGGGGGCTGACTTGATGGATGAAAATCTTTGCTCTCCACCTTTCCCTTGTGCATCAAAGCAGTTAAGATTCCGAAATAAATGACAACCCCATGAAATCCCCCCCCCCAGTGGTGGGGTTCAGCCAGAGGTGGGATCCAGCAGGTTCTCACAGGTTTCCGAGAGTAGGTTACTAATTCTTTGTGTGTGCCAAGAGGGGGTTACTAATTGGTGATTTTGCCACCTAATTTTTGCCTTAGTTACGCCCCTCCTCTCCGCAGTAGCAAGTATGGGGAACTGAAGCAGTCTAGCAGGGAGAGGTGCAACTGGCGTGTGTGGACACAGCTCATGCGCCTGCGCAGTGCAATTTGTTTCACAAGCAGCGATCCATGAAGCGTGAGCAGCTGCTGACCCTGCTACAGCCCCGCCCTTGGTGGAAAGCCTCATTTAGAAACGCCCCTGCTTGAAGCCCCATTGGCGCTACGCCTACAGTGCCTGTGAAACCCACCACCATGGGAACCTGTTACTAAAATTTTTGGATCCCACCACTGGATTCAGCCTGTTTGCACCAGTTCAGTAGAACCAGTCGCTAATTTTTTGTCTAGTTTGGAGAACTGGTTGTCATCCCACCATTGAGTCCTTTTGGAACCAGTTGTTAAATTATTTGAATCCCACCACTGCCCCTGCCCCAAGAAAATGTCTGCAACTCAAAACCCATAACCCCTCAACTTGCAAATTAGAGGGACTTAAGGCAGCTCCTCCGAATGGCACCCCACACCTCCTTTGCCACAAGGTAGGAATCACAAAAAGAACAGGCTGTCCAGAATGCTACGGGGGCCCTTCAGTGGAGGAACTCCCAGCAGGCTGTTGCTGGCTCTTGGGGACACAGGGGGAGAGGGGGTTCTTCGGGCACTCCTTTGCGGTCCAAGCCCACTGGAGCCCCCCCCCAGTCGGTCCCTGGCCTTGAGGCCGGTGCCTGCTGCCCCCCAACTGATCCCGCCCGGCCAACCTCTTCTGTATCTGCTGCAGATTCACTCGGACTCGGACGAAGGGGACGGCTCCATCAAGTACACCATCTCTGGGGAAGGGGCTGGCACCATTTTCCTGATTGATGAGTTGACGGGGGACATCCACGCCACGGAGCGCCTCGACCGGGAGCAGAAAACCTTCTACACGCTCCGGGCCCAGGCGCGGGACCGCCAGACCGACCAGCTGCTGGAGCCCGAGTCAGAGTTTGTCATCAAAGTCCAGGACGTCAACGACAGCGAGCCGCGCTTCCTGGGGGGGCCCTACATTGGCAGCGTGGCGGAACTCTCCCCCATCGGTGAGTCCTCGGGCCGGGCGTAGCACGACCCAGATTAATGACGTGTGCAGCGCAACATGTGCAGCGCCAGGTTATTGCTTCCCGCCCTTCCTGCCACGTGCTCAGCAGTTGTGACAGCCAGAGGTGGATGACGTCCCAGGCCTGGTTCCTGCTTGCAGGAGGTCCTTGAGCGGACCCTGCCCCCCTCCAGGCTGCAGGCGACAGGCTCTGGCTTGGCGGGAGGGGAAATTCTGCGCAAGAAGCAAATTAGTCCCTCAGGGTGAAAGGTCCTCTTTCTGCTTGCGGGGAGTGTTCTCAACTGATCTTCCACCTGCAACCGGAAGTTTTGCAGACCATCACCGCCTCTCAAGGCCAGCTGCCCTCTCTGTCCCGGGACAGTCCCCCATCCACACCTCTGCCCAAACTCAGTTGCTGCAGGTGGCGGGGGCGGCACAGGGCGTCCCGGGCTCTTGCAGCTTCTGCTTGATCCTAAGTTGGTTTCCAGGGAGGGCAGTTTCCTCCCAGCCCGCCCCCCCGCACCTGACACTTCCTGTTTGGGCCCAGGAGAGCAGATGTCTAGCATTGTCGAAGGCTTTCACGGCCGGATTCAACTGGTTCTGGTGGGTTTTCCGGGCTGTGTGGCCGTGGCCTGGTGGATCTTGTTCCTAACGTTCTGCCTGCATCTGTGGCTGGCATCTTCAGAGGTCAGTGGCGTATCTAGGAAAACTGGAGCCCTGGGCAAAACCTGGGTTTTATGCCCCCTCCCATGGGCAGCCGCCCTCCCCCACCGTGACCAAGCAATTATTT